>NC_082687.1:52015303-52382606 GCF_949987515.2 Delphinus delphis
TTCAATGCAATTACAGTCTACCTCCTGAAATCGGTTTCCTGCAATTCTGCCCCGCTTTCAAGTCCTCTTGGCAGCCTTACTTCAGTCTATTTTTGGACGATAGCTGTCATTTATAACTCTGCAGGTTTGTGAATTACAGTGCCCCTGAGCTCCTTTCTTCAACTTGCTTTCTTGTGACCTGGCCGCAACACCGCAGGATGGCTTCAGGCCCTAATCTGGTTCCGGCACGGCACGCTGAGCCTTTGGTTATTTCCTCTTCCTGGTGGGAAATGAGAGTTAAATTTGCCCGTCCAGACACCTCCAGCTAGTCTCTCATTGATTCTCGCTATTCCTGTTCATCTTCCGCAGAAATTGCAAACTGGGCCAAACAGGAGGTTAAAGGCGCTGACTCTCCAAGTGGGGAGAGTGTTAGTAAAGCGTCTGGAATGTTGCACCCGAGTACCAGGGGAGAAAAACTGAGACATATTTGAACACATCTCCCATTCACATGGTTGATCATACTTGCGTTCCACATGCATGTTTTAGCTGAAAGAAGAATACCTTAAACCTGGAGAGTTAAGACCCGTGTAATGGGTACCATGCAATATGACTTCAAAGGGTCTTCATTTGCTCACCGAACTTCTCCAATCCTATCACTGCTGCGTTTATGCCCCTGTACACATGCTTGATTCTCTTTCGGAGACATAGCAATCCATAGGTTTTAAGATACTTACTAGTCAGGTACATTCTTAGGCGTTTAATATGCGGTGTTGAGTCCATTTCGTTGAGCAAGGAGTAGCTCTTGTCTATTCCATATTTGGCTTAAGGAACTTTATCTGTGCTCATTTCAATCTCTGGTTTTATGCAGCACCCCAACTCACCTTTACCCTTAAGCAAGCATAAGTTGGTTTTCTAAATTTGAGACCCTGTTCTGTTCTGTAATTCAGTTCCTGTGTAGCCAAGTTTACATTCCGTGTATTACTGATATCTTATGATGTTTCTTTTTCTGTGTGACTTATTTCAGTTAGAATCATCATACCTGAATCCACGCATTGTGCTGCTAAGGGCCTGATGACACAGATTTCATTGCTGAGTGATATTGCTTTGTAAGTAAATACCACAACTTCTTTATCCATTTTTCACTTTCTGCGATGTTGAACTTGTACTGTAAACGAGGTTCTTGTAAACAGAGCCGTTCCAAACTTTGGGGTGGCTGTGTCTTTTTCATTTTAACTTCCCTAAGCTATAGGACCATAAGTGGAAGTGCCCTAGGTTCTGTTGCTTTGTTTTTTAGATGTTTCAGGAAACACGATACACTTCTCCCGAGTGGTTGTTGGCAATTTACATCCCGCCCATCAGCATAACAAGGCTCCCAGTTCTCCATGGCCTGTCCTGCCTTTCTGGATTTTACACTTTTTTCAGATGGCCCTTTTGACCGGGGGGAAGTGAGACTTCATTGTAGTGCAGATTTCCTTTGCAAGCTTGCTTGGTTGGCCAAAAAGGGCGTATGCGTTTTTTCCTGAATATATTCAGGAAAAAACGCATACTCCCTTTTTGGCCAAGTGCATCATTGTGGACGTTCTGCCTCTTTTCCTATGCTTTCAATGCAATTCCAGTCTACCTCCTGAAATCGGTTTCCTGCAATTCTGCCCCGCTTTCAAGTCCTCTTGGCAGCCTTACTTCAGTATATTTTTGGACGATAGCTGTCATTTATAACTCTGCAGGTTTGTGAATTACAGTGCCCCTGAGCTCCTTTCTTCAACTCTCTTTCTTTTGAGCTGGCCGCAACACCGCAGGATGGCTTCAGGCCCTAATCTGGTTCCGGCACGGCACGCTGAGCCTTTGGTTATTTCCTCTTCCTGGTGGGAAATGAGAGTTAAATTTGCCCGTCCAGACACCTCCAGCTAGTTTCTCATTGGTTCTCCATATTCCTGTTCATCCTCCGCAGAAATTGCAAACTGGGCCAAACAGGAGGTTAAAGGGACTGACTCTCCAAGTGGGGAGAGTGTTAGTAAAGCGTCTGGAATGTTGCACCCGAGTACCAGGGGAGGAAAACTGAGACATATTTGAACACGTCTCCCATTCACATGGTTGATCATACTTGGGTTCCACATGCATGTTTTAGCTGAAGGAAGAATACCTTAAACCTGGAGAGTTAAGACCCGTGTAATGGGTACCATGCAATATGACTTCAAAGGGTCTTCATTTGCTCACCGAACCTCTCCAATCCTATCACTGCTGCATTTATGCCCCTGTACACATGCTTGATTCTCTTTCGGAGACATAGCAATCCATAGGTTTTAAGATACTTACTAGTCAGGTACATTCTTAGGCGTTTAATATGCGATGTTGAGTCCATTTCGTTGAGCAAGGAGTAGCTCTTGTCTATTCCATATTTGACTTAAGGAAATTTATCTGTGCTCATTTCAAGCTCTGGTTTTATGCAGCACCCCAACTCACCTTTACCCTTAAGCAAGCATAAGTTGGTTTTCTAAATTTGAGACCCTCTTCTGTTCTGTAATTCAGTTCCTGTGTAGCCAAGTTTACATTCCGTGTATTACTGATATCTTATGATGTTTCTTTTTCTGTGTGACTTACTTCAGTTAGAATCATCATACCTGAATCCACTCATTGTGCTGCTAAGGGCCTGATGACACAGATTTCATTGCTGAGTGATATTGCTTTGTAAGTAAATACCACAACTTCTTTATCCATTTTTCACTTTCTGCGATGTTGAACTTGTACTGTAAACGAGGTTCTTGTAAACAGAGCCGTTCCAAACTTTGGGGTGGCTGTGTCTTTTTGATTTTAATTTCCCTAAGCTATAGGACCATAAGTGGAAGTGCCCTAGGTTCTGTTGCTTTGTTTTTTAGATGTTTCAGGAAACACCATACACTTCTCCCGAGTGGTTGTTGGCAATTTACATCCCGCCCATCAGCATAACAAGGCTCCCAGTTCTCCATGGCCTGTCCTGCCTTTCTGGATTTTACACTTTTTTCAGATGGCCCTTTTGACCGGGGGGAAGTGAGACTTCATTGTAGTGCAGATTTCCTTTGCAAGCTTGCTTGGTTGGCCAAAAAGGGCGTATGCGTTTTTTCCTTAATATATTCAGGAAAAAACGCATACGCCCTTTTTGGCCAAGTGCATCATTGTGGACGTTCTGCCTCTTTTCCTATGCTTTCAATGCAATTCCAGTCTACCTCCTGAAATCGGTTTCCTGTAATTCTGCCCCGCTTTCAAGTCCTCTTGGCAGCCTTACTTCAGTCTATTTTTGGATGATAGCTGTCATTTATAACTCTGCAGGTTTGTGAATTACACTGCCCCTGAGCTCCTTTCTTCAACTCGCTTTTTTTTGAGCTGGCCGCAACACCGCAGGATGGCTTCAGGCCCTAATCTGGTTCCGGTACGGCACGCTGAGCCTTTGGTTATTTCCTCTTCCTGGTGGGAAATGAGAGTTAAATTTGCCCGTCCAGACACCTCCAGCTAGCCTCTCATTGGTTCTCGTTATTCCTGTTCATCTTCCGCAGAAATTGCAAACTGGGCCAAACAGGAGGTTAAAGGCGCTGACTCTCCAAGTGGGGAGAGTGTTAGTAAAGCGTCTGGAATGTTGCACCCGAGTATCAGGGGAGGAAAACTGAGACATATTTGAACACGTCTCCCGTTCACATGGTTGATCATACTTGGGTTCCACATGCATGTTTTAGCTGAAGGAAGAATACCTTAAACCTGGAGAGTTGAGATCCGTGTAATGGGTACCATGCAATATGACTTCAAAGGGTCTTCATTTGCTCACCGAACCTCTCCAATCCTATCACTGCTGCGTTTATGCCCCTGTACACATGCTTGATTCTCTTTCGGAGACATAGCAATCCATAGGTTTTAAGATACTTACTAGTCAGGTACATTCTTAGGCGTTTAATATGCGGTGTTGAGTCCATTTCGTTGAGCAAGGAGTAGCTCTTGTCTATTCCATATTTGGCTTAAGGAACTTTATCTGTGCTCATTTCAATCTCTGGTTTTATGCAGCACCCCAACTCACCTTTACCCTTAAGCAAGCATAAGTTGGTTTTCTAAATTTGAGACCCTGTTCTGTTCTGTAATTCAGTTCCTGTGTAGCCAAGTTTACATTCCGTGTATTACTGATATCTTATGATGTTTCTTTTTCTGTGTGACTTATTTCAGTTAGAATCATCATACCTGAATCCACGCATTGTGCTGCTAAGGGCCTGATGACACAGATTTCATTGCTGAGTGATATTGCTTTGTAAGTAAATACCACAACTTCTTTATCCATTTTTCACTTTCTGCGATGTTGAACTTGTACTGTAAACGAGGTTCTTGTAAACAGAGCCGTTCCAAACTTTGGGGTGGCTGTGTCTTTTTCATTTTAACTTCCCTAAGCTATAGGACCATAAGTGGAAGTGCCCTAGGTTCTGTTGCTTTGTTTTTTAGATGTTTCAGGAAACACGATACACTTCTCCCGAGTGGTTGTTGGCAATTTACATCCCGCCCATCAGCATAACAAGGCTCCCAGTTCTCCATGGCCTGTCCTGCCTTTCTGGATTTTACACTTTTTTCAGATGGCCCTTTTGACCGGGGGGAAGTGAGACTTCATTGTAGTGCAGATTTCCTTTGCAAGCTTGCTTGGTTGGCCAAAAAGGGCGTATGCGTTTTTTCCTGAATATATTCAGGAAAAAACGCATACTCCCTTTTTGGCCAAGTGCATCATTGTGGACGTTCTGCCTCTTTTCCTATGCTTTCAATGCAATTCCAGTCTACCTCCTGAAATCGGTTTCCTGCAATTCTGCCCCGCTTTCAAGTCCTCTTGGCAGCCTTACTTCAGTATATTTTTGGACGATAGCTGTCATTTATAACTCTGCAGGTTTGTGAATTACAGTGCCCCTGAGCTCCTTTCTTCAACTCTCTTTCTTTTGAGCTGGCCGCAACACCGCAGGATGGCTTCAGGCCCTAATCTGGTTCCGGCACGGCACGCTGAGCCTTTGGTTATTTCCTCTTCCTGGTGGGAAATGAGAGTTAAATTTGCCCGTCCAGACACCTCCAGCTAGTTTCTCATTGGTTCTCCATATTCCTGTTCATCCTCCGCAGAAATTGCAAACTGGGCCAAACAGGAGGTTAAAGGGACTGACTCTCCAAGTGGGGAGAGTGTTAGTAAAGCGTCTGGAATGTTGCACCCGAGTACCAGGGGAGGAAAACTGAGACATATTTGAACACGTCTCCCATTCACATGGTTGATCATACTTGGGTTCCACATGCATGTTTTAGCTGAAGGAAGAATACCTTAAACCTGGAGAGTTAAGACCCGTGTAATGGGTACCATGCAATATGACTTCAAAGGGTCTTCATTTGCTCACCGAACCTCTCCAATCCTATCACTGCTGCATTTATGCCCCTGTACACATGCTTGATTCTCTTTCGGAGACATAGCAATCCATAGGTTTTAAGATACTTACTAGTCAGGTACATTCTTAGGCGTTTAATATGCGATGTTGAGTCCATTTCGTTGAGCAAGGAGTAGCTCTTGTCTATTCCATATTTGACTTAAGGAAATTTATCTGTGCTCATTTCAAGCTCTGGTTTTATGCAGCACCCCAACTCACCTTTACCCTTAAGCAAGCATAAGTTGGTTTTCTAAATTTGAGACCCTCTTCTGTTCTGTAATTCAGTTCCTGTGTAGCCAAGTTTACATTCCGTGTATTACTGATATCTTATGATGTTTCTTTTTCTGTGTGACTTACTTCAGTTAGAATCATCATACCTGAATCCACTCATTGTGCTGCTAAGGGCCTGATGACACAGATTTCATTGCTGAGTGATATTGCTTTGTAAGTAAATACCACAACTTCTTTATCCATTTTTCACTTTCTGCGATGTTGAACTTGTACTGTAAACGAGGTTCTTGTAAACAGAGCCGTTCCAAACTTTGGGGTGGCTGTGTCTTTTTGATTTTAATTTCCCTAAGCTATAGGACCATAAGTGGAAGTGCCCTAGGTTCTGTTGCTTTGTTTTTTAGATGTTTCAGGAAACACCATACACTTCTCCCGAGTGGTTGTTGGCAATTTACATCCCGCCCATCACCATAACAAGGCTCCCAGTTCTCCATGGCCTGTCCTGCCTTTCTGGATTTTACACTTTTTTCAGATGGCCCTTTTGACCGGGGGGAAGTGAGACTTCATTGTAGTGCAGATTTCCTTTGCAAGCTTGCTTGGTTGGCCAAAAAGGGCGTATGCGTTTTTTCCTTAATATATTCAGGAAAAAACGCATACGCCCTTTTTGGCCAAGTGCATCATTGTGGACGTTCTGCCTCTTTTCCTATGCTTTCAATGCAATTCCAGTCTACCTCCTGAAATCGGTTTCCTGTAATTCTGCCCCGCTTTCAAGTCCTCTTGGCAGCCTTACTTCAGTCTATTTTTGGATGATAGCTGTCATTTATAACTCTGCAGGTTTGTGAATTACACTGCCCCTGAGCTCCTTTCTTCAACTCGCTTTTTTTTGAGCTGGCCGCAACACCGCAGGATGGCTTCAGGCCCTAATCTGGTTCCGGTACGGCACGCTGAGCCTTTGGTTATTTCCTCTTCCTGGTGGGAAATGAGAGTTAAATTTGCCCGTCCAGACACCTCCAGCTAGCCTCTCATTGGTTCTCGTTATTCCTGTTCATCTTCCGCAGAAATTGCAAACTGGGCCAAACAGGAGGTTAAAGGCGCTGACTCTCCAAGTGGGGAGAGTGTTAGTAAAGCGTCTGGAATGTTGCACCCGAGTATCAGGGGAGGAAAACTGAGACATATTTGAACACGTCTCCCGTTCACATGGTTGATCATACTTGGGTTCCACATGCATGTTTTAGCTGAAGGAAGAATACCTTAAACCTGGAGAGTTGAGATCCGTGTAATGGGTACCATGCAATATGACTTCAAAGGGTCTTCATTTGCTCACCGAACCTCTCCAATCCTATCACTGCTGCGTTTATGCCCCTGTACACATGCTTGATTCTCTTTCGGAGACATAGCAATCCATAGGTTTTACGATACTTACTAGTCAGGTACATTCTTAGGCGTTTAATATGCGGTGTTGAGTCCATTTCGTTGAGCAAGGAGTAGCTCTTGTCTATTCCATATTTGACTTAAGGAACTTTATCTGTGCTCATTTCAATCTCTGGTTTTATGCAGCACCCCAACTCACCTTTACCCTTAAGCAAGCATAAGTTGGTTTTCTAAATTTGAGACCCTGTTCTGTTCTGTAATTCAGTTCCTGTGTAGCCAAGTTTACATTCCATGTATTACTGATATCTTATGATGTTTCTTTTTCTGTGTGACTTATTTCAGTTAGAATCATCATACCTGAATCCACTCATTGTGCTGCTAAGGGCCTGATGACACAGATTTCATTGCTGAGTGATATTGCTTTGTAAGTAAATACCACAACTTCTTTATCCATTTTTCACTTTCTGCGATGTTGAACTTGTACTGTAAACGAGGTTCTTGTAAACAGAGCCGTTCCAAACTTTGGGGTGGCTGTGTCTTTTTGATTTTAATTTCCCTAAGCTATAGGACCATAAGTGGAAGTGCCCTAGGTTCTGTTGCTTTGTTTTTTAGATGTTTCAGGAAACACCATACACTTCTCCCGAGTGGTTGTTGGCAATTTACATCCCGCCCATCAGCATAACAAGGCTCCCAGTTCTCCATGGCCTGTCCTGCCTTTCTGGATTTTACACTTTTTTCAGATGGCCCTTTTGACCGGGGGGAAGTGAGACTTCATTGTAGTGCAGATTTCCTTTGCAAGCTTGCTTGGTTGGCCAAAAAGTGCGTATGCGTTTTTTCCTGAATATATTCAGGAAAAAACGCATACGCCCTTTTTGGCCAAGTGCATCATTGTGGACGTTCTGCCTCTTTTCCTATGCTTTCAATGCAATTCCAGTCTACCTCCTGAAATCGGTTTCCTGCAATTCTGCCCCGCTTTCAAGTCCTCTTGGCAGCCTTACTTCAGTCTATTTTTGGACGATAGCTGTCATTTATAACTCTGCAGGTTTGTGAATTACAGTGCCCCTGAGCTCCTTTCTTCAACTTGCTTTCTTGTGACCTGGCCGCAACACCGCAGGATGGCTTCAGGCCCTAATGTGGTTCCGGCACGGCACGCTGAGCCTTTGGTTATTTCCTCTTCCTGGTGGGAAATGAGAGTTAAATTTGCCCGTCCAGACACCTCCAGCTAGTCTCTCATTGATTCTCGCTATTCCTGTTCATCTTCCGCAGAAATTGCAAACTGGGCCAAACAGGAGGTTAAAGGCGCTGACTCTCCAAGTGGGGAGAGTGTTAGTAAAGCGTCTGGAATGTTGCACCCGAGTACCAGGGGAGAAAAACTGAGACATATTTGAACACATCTCCCATTCACATGGTTGATCATACTTGCGTTCCACATGCATGTTTTAGCTGAAGGAAGAATACCTTAAACCTGGAGAGTTAAGACCCGTGTAATGGGTACCATGCAATATGACTTCAAAGGGTCTTCATTTGCTCACCGAACCTCTCCAATCCTATCACTGCTGCGTTTATGCCCCTGTACACATGCTTGATTCTCTTTCGGAGACATAGCAATCCATAGGTTTTAAGATACTTACTAGTCAGGTACATTCTTAGGCGTTTAATATGGGGTGTTGAGTCCATTTCGTTGAGCAAGGAGTAGCTCTTGTCTATTCCATATTTGGCTTAAGGAACTTTATCTGTGCTCATTTCAATCTCTGGTTTTATGCAGCACCCCAACTCACCTTTACCCTTAAGCAAGCATAAGTTGGTTTTCTAAATTTGAGACCCTGTTCTGTTCTGTAATTCAGTTCCTGTGTAGCCAAGTTTACATTCCGTGTATTACTGATATCTTATGATGTTTCTTTTTCTGTGTGACTTACTTCAGTTAGAATCATCATACCTGAATCCACTCATTGTGCTGCTAAGGGCCTGATGACACAGATTTCATTGCTGAGTGATATTGCTTTGTAAGTAAATACCACAACTTCTTTATCCATTTTTCACTTTCTGCGATGTTGAACTTGTACTGTAAACGAGGTTCTTGTAAACAGAGCCGTTCCAAACTTTGGGGTGGCTGTGTCTTTTTGATTTTAATTTCCCTAAGCTATAGGACCATAAGTGGAAGTGCCCTAGGCTCTGTTGCTTTGTTTTTTAGATGTTTCAGGAAACACCATACACTTCTCCCGAGTGTCTGTTGGCAATTTACATCCCGCCCATCAGCATAACAAGGCTCCCAGTTCTCCATGGCCTGTCCTGCCTTTCTGGATTTTACACTTTTTTCAGATGGCCCTTTTGACCGGGGGGAAGTGAGACTTCATTGTAGTGCAGATTTCCTTTGCAAGCTTGCTTGGTTGGCCAAAAAGGGCGTATGCGTTTTTTCCTGAATATATTCAGGAAAAAACGCATACGCCCTTTTTGGCCAAGTGCATCATTGTGGACGTTCTGCCTCTTTTCCTATGCTTTCAATGCAATTCCAGTCTACCTCCTGAAATCGGTTTCCTGCAATTCTGCCCCGCTTTCAAGTCCTCTTGGCAGCCTTACTTCAGTCTATTTTTGGACGATAGCTGTCATTTATAACTCTGCAGGTTTGTGAATTACAGTGCCCCTGAGCTCCTTTCTTCAACTCGCTTTCTTGTGACCTGGCCGCAACACCGCAGGATGGCTTCAGGCCCTAATCTGGTTCCGGCACGGCACGCTGAGCCTTTGGTTAATTCCTCTTCCTGGTGGGAAATGAGAGTTAAATTTGCCCGTCCAGACACCTCCAGCTAGCCTCTCATTGGTTCTCGCTATTCCTGTTCATCTTCCGCAGAAATTGCAAACTGGGCCAAACAGGAGGTTAAAGGCGCTGACTCTCCAAGTGGGGAGAGTGTTAGTAAAGCGTCTGGAATGTTGCACCCGAGTATCAGGGGAGGAAAACTGAGACATATTTGAACACGTCTCCCGTTCACATGGTTGATCATACTTGGGTTCCACATGCATGTTTTAGCTGAAGGAAGAATACCTTAAACCTGGAGAGTTGAGATCCGTGTAATGGGTACCATGCAATATGACTTCAAAGGGTCTTCATTTGCTCACCGAACCTCTCCAATCCTATCACTGCTGCGTTTATGCCCCTGTACACATGCTTGATTCTCTTTCGGAGACATAGCAATCCATAGGTTTTACGATACTTACTAGTCAGGTACATTCTTAGGCGTTTAATATGCGGTGTTGAGTCCATTTCGTTGAGCAAGGAGTAGCTCTTGTCTATTCCATATTTGACTTAAGGAACTTTATCTGTGCTCATTTCAATCTCTGGTTTTATGCAGCACCCCAACTCACCTTTACCCTTAAGCAAGCATAAGTTGGTTTTCTAAATTTGAGACCCTGTTCTGTTCTGTAATTCAGTTCCTGTGTAGCCAAGTTTACATTCCATGTATTACTGATATCTTATGATGTTTCTTTTTCTGTGTGACTTATTTCAGTTAGAATCATCATACCTGAATCCACTCATTGTGCTGCTAAGGGCCTGATGACACAGATTTCATTGCTGAGTGATATTGCTTTGTAAGTAAATACCACAACTTCTTTATCCATTTTTCACTTTCTGCGATGTTGAACTTGTACTGTAAACGAGGTTCTTGTAAACAGAGCCGTTCCAAACTTTGGGGTGGCTGTGTCTTTTTGATTTTAATTTCCCTAAGCTATAGGACCATAAGTGGAAGTGCCCTAGGTTCTGTTGCTTTGTTTTTTAGATGTTTCAGGAAACACCATACACTTCTCCCGAGTGGTTGTTGGCAATTTACATCCCGCCCATCAGCATAACAAGGCTCCCAGTTCTCCATGGCCTGTCCTGCCTTTCTGGATTTTACACTTTTTTCAGATGGCCCTTTTGACCGGGGGGAAGTGAGACTTCATTGTAGTGCAGATTTCCTTTGCAAGCTTGCTTGGTTGGCCAAAAAGTGCGTATGCGTTTTTTCCTGAATATATTCAGGAAAAAACGCATACGCCCTTTTTGGCCAAGTGCATCATTGTGGACGTTCTGCCTCTTTTCCTATGCTTTCAATGCAATTCCAGTCTACCTCCTGAAATCGGTTTCCTGCAATTCTGCCCCGCTTTCAAGTCCTCTTGGCAGCCTTACTTCAGTCTATTTTTGGACGATAGCTGTCATTTATAACTCTGCAGGTTTGTGAATTACAGTGCCCCTGAGCTCCTTTCTTCAACTTGCTTTCTTGTGACCTGGCCGCAACACCGCAGGATGGCTTCAGGCCCTAATGTGGTTCCGGCACGGCACGCTGAGCCTTTGGTTATTTCCTCTTCCTGGTGGGAAATGAGAGTTAAATTTGCCCGTCCAGACACCTCCAGCTAGTCTCTCATTGATTCTCGCTATTCCTGTTCATCTTCCGCAGAAATTGCAAACTGGGCCAAACAGGAGGTTAAAGGCGCTGACTCTCCAAGTGGGGAGAGTGTTAGTAAAGCGTCTGGAATGTTGCACCCGAGTACCAGGGGAGAAAAACTGAGACATATTTGAACACATCTCCCATTCACATGGTTGATCATACTTGCGTTCCACATGCATGTTTTAGCTGAAGGAAGAATACCTTAAACCTGGAGAGTTAAGACCCGTGTAATGGGTACCATGCAATATGACTTCAAAGGGTCTTCATTTGCTCACCGAACCTCTCCAATCCTATCACTGCTGCGTTTATGCCCCTGTACACATGCTTGATTCTCTTTCGGAGACATAGCAATCCATAGGTTTTAAGATACTTACTAGTCAGGTACATTCTTAGGCGTTTAATATGGGGTGTTGAGTCCATTTCGTTGAGCAAGGAGTAGCTCTTGTCTATTCCATATTTGGCTTAAGGAACTTTATCTGTGCTCATTTCAATCTCTGGTTTTATGCAGCACCCCAACTCACCTTTACCCTTAAGCAAGCATAAGTTGGTTTTCTAAATTTGAGACCCTGTTCTGTTCTGTAATTCAGTTCCTGTGTAGCCAAGTTTACATTCCGTGTATTACTGATATCTTATGATGTTTCTTTTTCTGTGTGACTTACTTCAGTTAGAATCATCATACCTGAATCCACTCATTGTGCTGCTAAGGGCCTGATGACACAGATTTCATTGCTGAGTGATATTGCTTTGTAAGTAAATACCACAACTTCTTTATCCATTTTTCACTTTCTGCGATGTTGAACTTGTACTGTAAACGAGGTTCTTGTAAACAGAGCCGTTCCAAACTTTGGGGTGGCTGTGTCTTTTTGATTTTAATTTCCCTAAGCTATAGGACCATAAGTGGAAGTGCCCTAGGCTCTGTTGCTTTGTTTTTTAGATGTTTCAGGAAACACCATACACTTCTCCCGAGTGTCTGTTGGCAATTTACATCCCGCCCATCAGCATAACAAGGCTCCCAGTTCTCCATGGCCTGTCCTGCCTTTCTGGATTTTACACTTTTTTCAGATGGCCCTTTTGACCGGGGGGAAGTGAGACTTCATTGTAGTGCAGATTTCCTTTGCAAGCTTGCTTGGTTGGCCAAAAAGGGCGTATGCGTTTTTTCCTGAATATATTCAGGAAAAAACGCATACGCCCTTTTTGGCCAAGTGCATCATTGTGGACGTTCTGCCTCTTTTCCTATGCTTTCAATGCAATTCCAGTCTACCTCCTGAAATCGGTTTCCTGCAATTCTGCCCCGCTTTCAAGTCCTCTTGGCAGCCTTACTTCAGTCTATTTTTGGACGATAGCTGTCATTTATAACTCTGCAGGTTTGTGAATTACAGTGCCCCTGAGCTCCTTTCTTCAACTTGCTTTCTTGTGACCTGGCCGCAACACCGCAGGATGGCTTCAGGCCCTAATCTGGTTCCGGCACGGCACGCTGAGCCTTTGGTTATTTCCTCTTCCTGGTGGGAAATGAGAGTTAAATTTGCCCGTCCAGACACCTCCAGCTAGTTTCTCATTGGTTCTCCATATTCCTGTTCATCCTCCGCAGAAATTGCAAACTGGGCCAAACAGGAGGTTAAAGGGACTGACTCTCCAAGTGGGGAGAGTGTTAGTAAAGCGTCTGGAATGTTGCACCCGAGTACCAGGGGAGGAAAACTGAGACATATTTGAACACGTCTCCCGTTCACATGGTTGATCATACTTGGGTTCCACATGCATGTTTTAGCTGAAGGAAGAATACCTTAAACCTGGAGAGTTGAGACCCGTGTAATGGGTACCATGCAATATGACTTCAAAGGGTCTTCATTTGCTCACCGAACCTCTCCAATCCTATCACTGCTGCGTTTATGCCCCTGTACACATGCTTGATTCTCTTTCGGAGACATAGCAATCCATAGGTTTTACGATACTTACTAGTCAGGTACATTCTTAGGCGTTTAATATGCGGTGTTGAGTCCATTTCGTTGAGCAAGGAGTAGCTCTTGTCTATTCCATATTTGACTTAAGGAACTTTATCTGTGCTCATTTCAATCTCTGGTTTTATGCAGCACCCCAACTCACCTTTACCCTTAAGCAAGCGTAAGTTGGTTTTCTAAATTTGAGACCCTGTTCTGTTCTGTAATTCAGTTCCTGTGTAGCCAAGTTTACATTCCATGTATTACTGATATCTTATGATGTTTCTTTTTCTGTGTGACTTATTTCAGTTAGAATCATCATACCTGAATCCACTCATTGTGCTGCTAAGGGCCTGATGACACAGATTTCATTGCTGAGTGATATTGCTTTGTAAGTAAATACCACAACTTCTTTATCCATTTTTCACTTTCTGCGATGTTGAACTTGTACTGTAAACGTGGTTCTTGTAAACAGAGCCGTTCCAAACTTTGGGGTGGCTGTGTCTTTTTGATTTTAATTTCCCTAAGCTATAGGACCATAAGTGGAAGTGCCCTAGGCTCTGTTGCTTTGTTTTTTAGATGTTTCAGGAAACACCATACACTTCTCCCGAGTGTCTGTTGGCAATTTACATCCCGCCCATCAGCATAACAAGGCTCCCAGTTCTCCATGGCCTGTCCTGCCTTTCTGGATTTTACACTTTTTTCAGATGGCCCTTTTGACCGGGGGGAAGTGAGACTTCATTGTAGTGCAGATTTCCTTTGCAAGCTTGCTTGGTTGGCCAAAAAGTGCGTATGCGTTTTTTCCTGAATATATTCAGGAAAAAACGCATACGCCCTTTTTGGCCAAGTGCATCATTGTGGACGTTCTGCCTCTTTTCCTATGCTTTCAATGCAATTCCAGTCTACCTCCTGAAATCGGTTTCCTGCAATTCTGCCCCGCTTTCAAGTCCTCTTGGCAGCCTTACTTCAGTCTATTTTTGGACGATAGCTGTCATTTATAACTCTGCAGGTTTGTGAATTACAGTGCCCCTGAGCTCCTTTCTTCAACTTGCTTTCTTGTGACCTGGCCGCAACACCGCAGGATGGCTTCAGGCCCTAATGTGGTTCCGGCACGGCACGCTGAGCCTTTGGTTATTTCCTCTTCCTGGTGGGAAATGAGAGTTAAATTTGCCCGTCCAGACACCTCCAGCTAGTCTCTCATTGATTCTCGCTATTCCTGTTCATCTTCCGCAGAAATTGCAAACTGGGCCAAACAGGAGGTTAAAGGCGCTGACTCTCCAAGTGGGGAGAGTGTTAGTAAAGCGTCTGGAATGTTGCACCCGAGTACCAGGGGAGAAAAACAGAGACATATTTGAACACATCTCCCATTCACATGGTTGATCATACTTGCGTTCCACATGCATGTTTTAGCTGAAGGAAGAATACCTTAAACCTGGAGAGTTAAGACCCGTGTAATGGGTACCATGCAATATGACTTCAAAGGGTCTTCATTTGCTCACCGAACCTCTCCAATCCTATCACTGCTGCGTTTATGCCCCTGTACACATGCTTGATTCTCTTTCGGAGACATAGCAATCCATAGGTTTTAAGATACTTACTAGTCAGGTACATTCTTAGGCGTTTAATATGGGGTGTTGAGTCCATTTCGTTGAGCAAGGAGTAGCTCTTGTCTATTCCATATTTGGCTTAAGGAACTTTATCTGTGCTCATTTCAATCTCTGGTTTTATGCAGCACCCCAACTCACCTTTACCCTTAAGCAAGCGTAAGTTGGTTTTCTAAATTTGAGACCCTGTTCTGTTCTGTAATTCAGTTCCTGTGTAGCCAAGTTTACATTCCGTGTATTACTGATATCTTATGATGTTTCTTTTTCTGTGTGACTTACTTCAGTTAGAATCATCATACCTGAATCCACTCATTGTGCTGCTAAGGGCCTGATGACACAGATTTCATTGCTGAGTGATATTGCTTTGTAAGTAAATACCACAACTTCTTTATCCATTTTTCACTTTCTGCGATGTTGAACTTGTACTGTAAACGAGGTTCTTGTAAACAGAGCCGTTCCAAACTTTGGGGTGGCTGTGTCTTTTTGATTTTAATTTCCCTAAGCTATAGGACCATAAGTGGAAGTGCCCTAGGCTCTGTTGCTTTGTTTTTTAGATGTTTCAGGAAACACCATACACTTCTCCCGAGTGTCTGTTGGCAATTTACATCCCGCCCATCAGCATAACAAGGCTCCCAGTTCTCCATGGCCTGTCCTGCCTTTCTGGATTTTACACTTTTTTCAGATGGCCCTTTTGACCGGGGGGAAGTGAGACTTCATTGTAGTGCAGATTTCCTTTGCAAGCTTGCTTGGTTGGCCAAAAAGGGCGTATGCGTTTTTTCCTGAATATATTCAGGAAAAAACGCATACGCCCTTTTTGGCCAAGTGCATCATTGTGGACGTTCTGCCTCTTTTCCTATGCTTTCAATGCAATTCCAGTCTACCTCCTGAAATCGGTTTCCTGCAATTCTGCCCCGCTTTCAAGTCCTCTTGGCAGCCTTACTTCAGTCTATTTTTGGACGATAGCTGTCATTTATAACTCTGCAGGTTTGTGAATTACAGTGCCCCTGAGCTCCTTTCTTCAACTCGCTTTCTTGTGACCTGGCCGCAACACCGCAGGATGGCTTCAGGCCCTAATCTGGTTCCGGCACGGCACGCTGAGCCTTTGGTTAATTCCTCTTCCTGGTGGGAAATGAGAGTTAAATTTGCCCGTCCAGACACCTCCAGCTAGCCTCTCATTGGTTCTCGCTATTCCTGTTCATCTTCCGCAGAAATTGCAAACTGGGCCAAACAGGAGGTAAAAGGGACTGACTCTCCAAGTGGGGAGAGTGTTAGTAAAGCGTCTGGAATGTTGCACCCGAGTACCAGGGGAGGAAAACTGAGACATATTTGAACACGTCTCCCGATCACATGGTTGATCATACTCTAGGTTCCACATGCATGTTTTAGCTGAAGGAAGAATACCTTAAACCTGGGTAGTTGAAACCCGTGGAATGGGTACCATGCAATATGACTTCAAAGGGTCTTCATTTGCTCACCGAACCTCTCCAATCCTATCACTGCTGCGTTTATGCCCCTGTACACATGCTTGATTCTCTTTCGGAGACATAGCAATCCATAGGTTTTAAGATACTTACTAGTCAGGTACATTCTTAGGCGCTTAATATGCGGTGTTGAGTCCATTTCGTTGAGCAAGGAGTAGCTCTTGTCTATTCCATATTTGGCTTAAGGAACTTTATCTGTGCTCATTTCAATCTCTGGTTTTATGCAGCACCCCAACTCACCTTTACCCTTAAGCAAGAATAAGTTGGTTTTCTAAATTTGAGACCCTGTTCTGTTCTGTAATTCAGTTCCTGTGTAGCCAAGTTTACATTCCGTGTATTACTGATATCTTATGATGTTTCTTTTTCTGTGTGACTTATTTAAGTTAGAATCATCATACCTGAATCCACTCATTGTGCTGCTAAGGGCCTGATGACACAGATTTCATTGCTGAGTGATATTGCTTTGTAAGTAAATACCACAACTTCTTTATGCATTTTTCACTTTCTGCGATGTTGAACTTGTACTGTAAACGAGGTTCTTGTAAACAGAGGCGTCCCAAACTTTGGGGTGGCTGTGTCTTTTTGATTTTAATTTCCCTATGCTATAGGACCATAAGTGGCAGTGCCCTAGGCTCTGTTGCTTTGTTTTTTAGATGTTTCAGGAAACACCATACACTTCTCCCGAGTGTCTGTTGGCAATTTACATCCCGCCCATCAGCATAACAAGGCTCCCAGTTCTCCATGGCCTGTCCTGCCTTTCTGGATTTTACACTTTTTTCAGATGGCCCTTTTGACCGGGGGGAAGTGAGACTTCATTGTAGTGCAGATTTCCTTTGCAAGCTTGCTTGGTTGGCCAAAAAGGGCGTATGCGTTTTTTCCTGAATATATTCAGGAAAAAACGCATACGCCCTTTCTGGCCAAGTGCATCATTGTGGACGTTCTGCCTCTTTTCCTATGCTTTCAATGCAATTCCAGTCTACCTCCTGAAATCGGTTTCCTGCAATTCTGCCCCGCTTTCAAGTCCTCTTGGCAGCCTTACTTCAGTCTATTTTTGGACGATAGCTGTCATTTATAACTCTGCAGGTTTGTGAATTACAGTGCCCCTGAGCTCCTTTCTTCAACTCTCTTTCTTTTCAGCTGGCCGCAACACCGCAGGATGGCTTCAGGCCCTAATCTGGTTCCGGCACGGCACGCTGAGCCTTTGGTTATTTCCTCTTCCTGGTGGGAAATGAGAGTTAAATTTGCCCGTCCAGACACCTCCAGCTAGTTTCTCATTGGTTCTCCATATTCCTGTTCATCTTCCGCAGAAATTGCAAACTGGGCCAAACAGGAGGTTAAAGGCGCTGACTCTCCAAGTGGGGAGAGTGTTAGTAAAGCGTCTGGAATTTGCACCCGAGTACCAGGGGAGGAGAACTGAGACATATTTTAACACGTCTCCCGTTCACATGGTTGATCATACTCTGGGTTCCACATGCATGTTTTAGCTGAAGGAAGAATACCTGAAACCTGGAAAGTTCAGACGCGTGGAATGGGTACCATGCAATATGACTTCAAAGGGTCTTCATTTGCTCACCAAACCTCTCCAATCCTATCACTGCTGCGTTTATGCCCCTGTACACACGCTTGATTCTCTTTTGGAGACATAGCAATCCATAGGTTTTAAGATACTTACTAGTCAGGTACATTCTTAGGCGTTTAATATGGGGTGTTGAGTCCATTTCGTTGAGCAAGGAGTAGCTCTTGTCTATTCCATATTTGGCTTAAGGAACTTTATCTGTGCTCATTTCAATCTCTGGTTTTATGCAGCACCCCAACTTACCTTTCCCCTTAAGCAAGCATAAGTTGGTTTTCTAAATTTGAGACCCTGTTCTGTTTTGGAATTCAGTTCCTGTGTAGCCAAGTTTACATTCCGTGTATTAGTGATATCTTATGATGTTTCTTTTTCTGTGTGACTTATTTCAGTTAGAATCATCGTACCTGAATCCACTCATTATGCTGCTACGGCCCTGATGACATAGATTTCATTGCTGAGTGATACTGCATTGTACGTAAGTACCACAAGTTCTTTATCCATTTTTCACTTTCTGTGATATTGAACTTGTACGGTAAACGAGGTTCTTGTAAACAGAGGCGTCCCAAACTTTGGGGTGGCTGTGTCTTTTTGATTTTAATTTCCCTAAGCTATAGGACCATAAGTGGAAGTGCCCTAGGCTCTGTTGCTTTGTTTTTTAGATGTTTCAGGAAACACCATACACTTCTCCCGAGTGTCTGTTGGCAATTTACATCCCGCCCATCAGCATAACAAGGCTCCCAGTTCTCCATGGCCTGTCCTGCCTTTCTGGATTTTACACTTTTTTCAGATGGCCCTTTTGACCGGGGGGAAGTGAGACTTCATTGTAGTGCAGATTTCCTTTGCAAGCTTGCTTGGTTGGCCAAAAAGGGCGTATGCGTTTTTTCCTGAATATATTCAGGAAAAAACGCATACGCCCTTTTTGGCCAAGTGCATCATTGTGGACGTTCTGCCTCTTTTCCTATGCTTTCAATGCAATTCCAGTCTACCTCCTGAAATCGGTTTCCTGCAATTCTGCCCCGCTTTCAAGTCCTCTTGGCAGCCTTACTTCAGTATATTTTTGGACGATAGCTGTCATTTATAACTCTGCAGGTTTGTGAATTACAGTGCCCCTGAGCTCGTTTCTTCAACTCGCTTTCTTTTGAGCTGGTCGAAACACCGCAGGATCGCTTCAGGCCCTAATCGGGTTCAGGAACGGCATGCTGAGCCTTTGGTTATTTCCCCTTCCTGGTGGGAAATGAGAGTTGAATTGCCCGTCCAGACACCTCCAGCTAGTCTCTCATTGGTTCTCCCTATTCCTGTTCATCTTCCGCAGAAATTGAAAACTGGGCCATACAGGAGGTTAAAGGCGCTGACTCTCCAAGTCGGGAGAGTGTTAGTAAAGCGTCTGGAATGTTGCACCCGAGTACCAGGGTACAAAAACTGAGACATATTTGAACATGTCTCCCATTCACATGGTTGATCATACTCTGGGTTCCACATGCATGTTTTAGCTGAAGGAAGAATACCTTAAACCTGGAGAGTTGAGACCCGTGGAATGGGTACCATGCAATATGACTTCAAAGGGTCTTCATTTGCTCACCAAACCTCTCCAATCCTATCACTGCTGCGTTTATGCCCGTGTACACATGCTTGATTCTCTTTTGGAGACATAGCAATCCATAGGTTTTACGATACTTACTAGTCAGGTACATTCTTAGGCGTTTAATATGGGGTGTTGAGTCCATTTCGTTGAGCAAGGAGTAGCTCTTGTCTATTCCATATTTGGCTTAAGGAACTTTATCTGTGCTCATTTCAATCTCTGGTTTTATGCAGCACCCCAACTCACCTTTCCCCTTAAGCAAGCATAAGTTGGTTTTCAAAATTTGAGACCCTGTTCTGTTTTGGAATTCAGTTCCTGTGTAGCCAAGTTTACATTCCGTGTATTAGTGATATCTTATGATGTTTCTTTTTCTGTGTGACTTATTTCAGTTAGAATCATCGTACCTGAATCCACTCATTATGCTGCTACGGGCCAGATGACATAGATTTCATTGCTGAGTGATACTGCATTGTACGTAAGTACCACAAGTTCTTTATCCATTTTTCACTTTCTGTGATATTGAACTTGTACGGTAAACGTGGTTCTTGTAAACAGAGGCTTCCCAAACTTTGAGGTGGCTGTGTCTTTTTGATTTTAATTTCCCTAAGCTATAGGACCATAAGTGGAAGTGCCCTAGGCTCTGTTGCTTTGTTTATTAGATGTTTCAGGAAACACCATACACTTCTCCTGAGTGTCTCTGGCAATTTACATCCCGTCCATCAGCATAACAAGGCTCCCAGTTCTCCATGGCCTGTCCTGCCTTTCTGGATTTTACACTTTTTTCAGATGGCCCTTTTGACCGGGGGGAAGTGAGACTTCATTGTAGTGCAGATTTCCTTTGCAAGTTTGCTTGGTTGGCCAAAAAGGGCGTATGCGTTTTTTCCTGAATATATTCAGGAAAAAACGCATACGCCCTTTTTGGCCAAGTGCATCATTGTGGACGTTCTGCCTCTTTTCCTATGCTTTCAATGCAATTCCACTCTACCTCCTGAAATCGGTTTCCTGCAATTCTGCCCCGCTTTCAAGTCCTCTTGGCAGCCTTACTTCAGTATATTTTTGGACGATAGCTGTCATTTATAACTCTGCAGGTTTGTGAATTACAGTGCCCCTGAGCTCCTTTATTCAACTCGCTTTCTTATAACCTGGCCGCAACACCGCAGGATGGCTTCAGGCCCTATCTGTTTCTGGCACGGCATGCTGAACCTTTGGTTATTTCCTCTTCCTGGTGGGAAATGAGAGTTAAATTTGCCCGTCCAGACACCTCCAGCTAGTCTCTCATTGGTTCTTGCTATTCCTGTTCAACTTCCGCAGAAATTGCAAACTGGGCCAAACAGGAGGTTAAAGGAACTGACTCTCCAAGTCGGGAGAGTGTTAGTAAAGCATCTGGAATGTTGCACCCGAGTACCAGGGTACGAAAACTGAGACATATTTGAACACGTCTCCCGATCACATGGTTGATCATACTCTAGGTTCCATATGCATGTTTTAGCTGAAGGAAGAATACCTTAAACTGGGTAGATGAAACCCGTGGAATGGGTACCATGCAATATGACTTCAAAGGGTCTTCATTTGCTCACCGAACCTCTCCAATCCTATCACTGCTGCATTTATGCCCCTGTACAGACGTTTGATTCTCTTTCGGAGACATAGCAATCCATAGGTTTTAAGATACTTACTAGTCAGGTACATTCTTAGTCGTTTAATATGCGGTGTTGAGTCCATTTCATTGAACAAGGAGTAGCTCTTGTCTATTCCATATTTGGCTTAAGGAACTTTATCTGTGCTCATTTCAATCTCTGGTTTTATGCAGCACCCCAACTCACCTTTACCCTTAAGCAAGCATAAGTTGCTTTTCTAAATTTGAGACCCTGTTCTGTTCTGTAATTCAGTTCCTGTGTAGCCAAATTTACATTCTGTGTATTACTGATATCTTATGATGTTTCTTTTTCTGTGTGACTTATTTCATTTATAATCATCATACCTGAATCCACTCATTGTGCTGCTACGGGCCTGATGACATAGATTTCATTGCTGAGTGATATTGCTTTGTAAGTAAATACCACAACTTCTTTATCCATTTTTCACTTTCTGCGATATGGAACTTGTACTGTAAACAAGGTTCTTGTAAACAGAGGCGTCCAAAACTTTGGGGTGGCTGTGTCTTTTTGATTTTAATTTCCCTAAGCTATAGGACCATAAGTGGAAGTGCCCTAGGCTCTGTTGCTTTGTTTTTTAGATGTTTCAGGAAACACCATACACTTCTCCCCAGTGTCTGTTGGCAATTTACATCCCGCCCATCAGCATAACAAGGCTCCCAGTTCTCCATGGCCTGTCCTGCCTTTCTGGATTTTACACTTTTTTCAGATGGACCTTTTGACCGGGGGGAAGTGAGACTTCATTGTAGTGCAGATTTCCTTTGCATCCTTGCTTGGTTGGCCAAGAAGGGCGTATGTGTTTTTTCCTGAATATATTCAGGAAAAAACGCATACGCCCTTTTTGGCCAAGTGCATCATTGTGGACGTTCTGCCTCTTTTCCTGTGCTTTCAATGCAATTCCTGTCTACCTCCTGAAATCGGTTTCCTGCATTCTGCCCCGCATTCATCTCCTCTAGGCAGCCTTACTTCAGTATATTTTTGGACGATAGCTGTCATTTATAACTCTGCAGGTTTGTGAATTACAGTGCCCCTGAGCTCCTTTCTTCAACTCGCTTTCTTTTGAGCTGGCCGCAACACCGCAGGATGGCTTCAGGCCCTAATCTGGTTCCGGCACGGCACGCTGAGCCTTTGGTTATTTCCTCTTCCTGGTGGGAAATGAGAGTTAAATTTGCCCGTCCAGACACCTCCAGCTAGTCTTTCATTGGTTCTCCCTATTCCTGTTCATCTTCCGCAGAAATTGCAAACTGGGCCAAACAGGAGGTTAAAGGCGCTGACTCTCCAAGTGGGGAGAGTGTTAGTAAAGCGTCTGGAATTTGCACCCGAGTACCAGGGGAGGAGAACTGAGACATATTTTAACACGTCTCCCGTTCACATGGTTGATCATACTCTGGGTTCCACATGCATGTTTTAGCTGAAGGAAGAATACCTTAAACTTGGAAAGTTCAGACGCGTGGAATGGGTACCATGCAATATGACTTCAAAGGGTCTTCATTTGCTCACCAAACCTCTCCAATCCTATCACTGCTGCGTTTATGCCCCTGTACACACGCTTGATTCTCTTTTGGAGACATAGCAATCCATAGGTTTTAAGATACTTACTAGTCAGGTACATTCTTAGGCGTTTAATATGGGGTGTTGAGTCCATTTCGTTGAGCAAGGAGTAGCCCTTGTCTATTCCATATTTGGCTTAAGGAACTTTATCTGTGCTCATTTCAATCTCTGGTTTTATGCAGCACCCCAACTTACCTTTCCCCTTAAGCAAGCATAAGTTGGTTTTCTAAATTTGAAACCCTGTTCTGTTTTGGAATTCAGTTCCTGTGTAGCCAAGTTTAAATTCCGTGTATTAGTGATATCTTATGATGTTTCTTTTTCTGTGTGACTTATTTCAGTTAGAATCATCGTACCTGAATCCACTCATTATGCTGCTACGGCCCTGATGACATAGATTTCATTGCTGAGTGATACTGCATTGTACGTAAGTACCACAAGTTCTTTATCCTTTTTTCACTTTCTGTGATATTGAACTTGTACGGTAAACGAGGTTCTTGTAAACAGAGGCGTCCCAAACTTTGGGGTGGCTGTGTGTTTTTGATTTTAATTTCCCTAAGCTATAGGACCATAAGTGGAAGTGCCCTAGGCTCTGTTGCTTTGTTTTTTAGATGTTTCAGGAAACACCATACACTTCACCCATATGTCTGTTGGCAATTTACATCCCGCCCATCAGCATAACAAGGCTCCCAGTTCTCCATGGCCTGTCCTGCCTTTCTGGATTTTACACTTTTTTCAGATGGCCCTTTTGACCGGGGGGAAGTGAGACTTCATTGTAGTGCAGATTTCCTTTGCAAGCTTGCTTGGTTGGCCAAAAAGGGCGTATGCGTTTTTTCCTGAATATATTCAGGAAAAAACGCATACGCCCTTTTAGGCCAAGTGCATCATTGTGGACGTTCTGCCTCTTTTCCTATGCTTTCAATGCAATTCCAGTCTACCTCCTGAAATCGGTTTCCTGCAATTCTGCCCCGCTTTCAAGTCCTCTTGGCAGCCTTACTTCAGTATATTTTTGGACGATAGCTGTCATATATAACTCTGCAGGTTTGTGAATTACAGTGCCCCTGAGCTCCTTTCTTCAACTCGCTTTCTTTTGAGCTGGCCCTCAACACCGCAGGATGGCTACAGGCCCTAATCTGGTTCCGGCACGGCACGCTGAGCGTTTGGTTATTTCCTCTTCCTGGTGGGAAATGAGAGTTAAATTTGCCCGTCCAGACACCTCCAGCTAGTCTCTCATTGGTTTTCCCTATTCCTGTTCATCTTCCGCAGAAATTGCAAACTGGGCCAAACAGGAGGTTAAAGGCGCTGACTCTCCAAGTGGGGAGAGTGTTAGTAAAGCGTCTGGAATGTTGCACCCGAGTACCAGGGGACGAAAACTGAGACATATTTGAACACGTCTCCCGTTCACACGGTTGATCATACTCTGGGTTCCACATGCATGTTTTAGCTGAAGGAAGAATACCTTAAACCTGGAGAGTTGAGAACCGTGTAATGGGTACCATGCAATATGACTTCAAAGGGTCTTCATTTGCTCACCGAACCTCTCCAATCCTATCACTGCTGCGTTTGTGCCCCTGTACACATGCTTGATTCTCTTTCGGAGACTTAGCAATCCATAGGTTTTAAGATACTTAGTAGTCAGGTACATTCTTAGGCATTTAATATGCGGTGTTGAGTCCATTTCGTTGAGTAAAGAGTAGCTCTTGTCTATTCCATATTTGGCTTAAGGAACTTTATCTGTGCTCATTTCAATCTCTGGTTTTATGCAGCACCCCAACTCACCTTTACCCTTAAGCAAGCATAAGTTGGTTTTCTAAATTTGAGACCCTGTTCTGTTCTGTAATTCAGTTCCTGTGTAGCCAAGTTTACGTTCCGTGTATTACTGATATCTTATGATGTTTCTTTTTCTGTGTGACTTATTTCAGTTAGAATCATCATACCTGAATCCACTCATTGTGCTGCTAAGGGCCTGATGACATAGATTTCATTGCTGAGTGATATTGCTTTGTAAGTAAATACCACAACTTCTTTATTAATTTTTCACTTTCTGCGATGTTGATCTTGTACTGTAAACGAGGTTCTTGTAAACAGAGGCGTCCCAAACTTTGGGGTGGCTGTGTCTTTTTGATTTTAATTTCCCTAAGCTATAGGACCATAAGTGGAAGTGCCCTAGGCTCTGTTGCTTTGTTTTTTAGATGTTTCAGGAAACACCATACACTTCACCCATATGTCTGAAGGCAATTTACATGCCGCCCATCAGCATAACAAGGCTCCCAGTTCTCCATGGCCTGTCCTGCCTTTCTGGATTTTACACATTTTTCAGATGGCCCTTTTGACCGGGGGAAGTGAGACTTCATTGTAGTGCAGATTTCCTTTGCAAGCTTGCTTGGTTGGCCAAAAAGGGCGTATGCGTTTTTTCCTGAATATATTCAGGAAAAAACGCATACGCCCTTTTTGGCCAAGTGCATCATTGTGGACGTTCTGCCTCTTTTCCTATGCTTTCAATGCAATTCCAGTCTACCTGCTGAAATCGGTTTCCTGCAATTCTGCCCTGCTTTCAAGTCCTCTTGGCAGCCTTACTTCAGTCTATTTTTGGACGATAGCTGTCATTTATAACTCTGCAGGTTTGTGCATTACAGTGCCGCTGAGCTCCTTTCTTCAACTCGCTTTCTTTTGAGCTGGCCGCAACACAGCATGATGGCTTCAGGCCCTAATCAGGTTCCGGCACGGCACGCTGAGCCTTTGGTTATTTCCTCTTCCTGGTGGGAAATGAGAGTTAAATTTGCCCGTCCAGACACCTCCAGCTAGTCTCTCATTGGTTCTCCCTATTCCTGTTCATCTTCCGCAGAAATTGCAAACTGGGCCAAACAGGAGGTTAAAGGCGCTGACTCTCCAAGTGGGGAGAGTGTTAGTAAAGCGTCTGGAATGTTGCACCCGAGTACCAGGGGACGAAAACTGAGACATATTTGAACACGTCTCCCGTTCACACGGTTGATCATACTCTGGGTTCCACATGCATGTTCAGCTGAAGGAAGAATACCTTAAACCTGGAGAGTTGAGAACCGTGTAATGGGTACCATGCAATATGACTTCAAAGGGTCTTCATTTGCTCACCGAACCTCTCCAATCCTATCACTGCTGCGTTTATGCCCCTGTACACATGCTTGATTCTCTTTCGGAGACTTAGCAATCCATAGGTTTTAAGATACTTAGTAGTCAGGTACATTCTTAGGCATTTAATATGCGGTGTTGAGTCCATTTCGTTGAGTAAAGAGTAGCTCTTGTCTATTCCATATTTGGCTTAAGGAACTTTATCTGTGCTCATTTCAATCTCTGGTTTTATGCAGCACCCCAACTCACCTTTACCCTTAAGCAAGCATAAGTTGGTTTTCTAAATTTGAGACCCTGTTCTGTTCTGTAATTCAGTTCCTGTGTAGCCAAGTTTACATTCTGTGTATTAGTGATATCTTATGATGTTTCTTTTTCTGTGTGACTTATTTCAGTTAGAATCATCATACCTGAATCCACTCATTGTGCTGCTAAGGGCCTGATGACATAGATTTCATTGCTGAGTGATATTGCTTTGTAAGTAAATACCACAACTTCTTTATCCATTTTTCACTTTCTGCGATGTTGATCTTGTACTGTAAACGAGGTTCTTGTAAACAGAGGCGTCCCAAACTTTGGGGTGGCTGTGTCTTTTTGATTTTAATTTCCCTAAGCTATAGGACCATAAGTGGAAGTGCCCTAGGCTCTGTTGCTTTGTTTTTTAGATGTTTCAGGAAACACCATACACTTCACCCATATGTCTGAAGGCAATTTACATGCCGCCCATCAGCATAACAAGGCTCCCAGTTCTCCATGGCCTGTCCTGCCTTTCTGGATTTTACACATTTTTCAGATGGCCCTTTTGACCGGGGGAAGTGAGACTTCATTGTAGTGCAGATTTCCTTTGCAAGCTTGCTTGGTTGGCCAAAAAGGGCGTATGCGTTTTTTCCTGAATATATTCAGGAAAAAACGCATACGCCCTTTTTGGCCAAGTGCATCATTGTGGACGTTCTGCCTCTTTTCCTATGCTTTCAATGCAATTCCAGTCTACCTGCTGAAATCGGTTTCCTGCAATTCTGCCCCGCTTTCAAGTCCTCTTGGCAGCCTTACTTCAGTATATTTTTGGACGATAGCTGTCATTTATAACTCTGCAGGTTTGTGCATTACAGTGCCGCTGAACTCCTTTCTTCAACTCGCTTTCTTTTGAGCTGGCCGCAACACAGCATGATGGCTTCAGGCCCTAATCAGGTTCCGGCACGGCACGCTGAGCCTTTGGTTATTTCCTCTTCCTGGTGGGAAATGAGAGTTAAATTTGCCCGTCCAGACACCTCCAGCTAGTCTCTCATTGGTTCTCCCTATTCCTGTTCATCTTCCGCAGAAATTGCAAACTGGGCCAAACAGGAGGTTAAAGGCGCTGACTCTCCAAGTGGGGAGAGTGTTAGTAAAGCGTCTGGAATGTTGCACCCGAGTACCAGGGGACGAAAACTGAGACATATTTGAACACGTCTCCCGTTCACACGGTTGATCATACTCTGCGTTCCACATGCATGTTTCAGCTGAAGGAAGAATACCTTAAACCTGGAGAGTTGAGACCCGTGGAATGGGTACCATGCAATATGACTTCAAAGGGTCTTCATTTGCTCACCGAACCTCTCCAATCCTATCACTGCTGCATTTATGCCTCTGTACACATGCTTGATTGTCTTTCGGAGACATAGCAATCCATAGGTTTTAAGATACTTACTAGTCAGGTACATTCTTAGGCGTTTAATATGCGGTGTTGAGTCCATTTCATTGAGCAAAGAGTAGCTCTTGTCTATTCCATATTTGGCTTAAGGAACTTTATCTGTGCTCATTTCCATCTCTGGTTTTATGCAGCACCCCAACTCACCTTTACCCTTAAGCAAGCATAAGTTGGTTTTCTAAATTTGAGACCCTGTTCTATTCTGTAATTCTGTTCCTGTGTAGCCAAGTTTACATTCCGTGTATTACTGATATCTTATGATGTTTCTTTTTCTGTGTGACTTATTTCAGTTAGAATCATCATACCTGAATCCACTCATTGTGCTGCTAAGGGCCTGATGACATAGATTTCATTGCTGAGTGATATTGCTTTGTAAGTAAATACCACAACTTCTTTATCCATTTTTCACTTTCTGCGATGTTGAACTTGTACTGTAAACGAGGTTCTTCTAAACAGAGCCGTTCCAAACTTTGGGGTGGCTGTGTCTTTTTGATTTTAATTTCCCTAAGCTATAGGACCATAAGTGGAAGTGCCCTAGGCTCTGTTGCTTTGTTTTTTAGATGTTTCAGGAAACACCATACACTTCACCTGAGTGTCTGTTGGCAATTTACATCCCGCCCATCAGCATAACAAGGCTCCCAGTTCTCCATGGCCTGTCCTGCCTTTCTGGATTTTACACTTTTTTCAGATGGCCCTTTTGACCGGGGAGAAGTGAGACTTCATTGTAGTGCAGATTTCCATTACAAGCTTGCTTGGTTGGCCAAAAAGGGCGTAAGCATTTTTTCCTGAATATATTCAGAAAAAAACGCATATGCCCTTTTTGGCCAAGTGCATCATTGTGGACGTTCTGCCTCTTTTCCTATGCTTTCAATGCAATTCCAGTCTACCTCCTGAAATCGGTTTCCTGCAATTCTGCCCCGCTTTCAAGTCCTCTTGGCAGCCTTACTTCAGTATATTTTTGGACGATAGCTGTCATTTATAACTCTGCAGGTTTGTGAATTACAGTGCCCCTGAGCTCCTTTCTTCAACTCGCTTTCTTTTGAGCTGGACGCAACACCGCAGGATGGCTTCAGGCCCTAATCGGGTTCCGGCACGGCACGCTGAGCCTTTGGTTATTTCCTCTTCCTGGTGGGAAATGAGAGTTAAATTTGCCCGTCCAGACACCTCCAGCTAGTCTTTCATTGGTTCTCCCTATTCCTGTTCATCTTCCGCAGAAATTGCAAACTGGGCCAAACAGGAGGTTAAAGGCACTGACTCTCCAAGTGGGGAGAGTGTTAGTAAAGCGTCTGGAATGTTGCACCCGAGTACCAGGGTACGAAAACTGAGACATATTTGAACACGTCTCCCATTCACACGGTTGATCATACTCTGGGTTCCACATGCATGTTTTAGCTGAAGGAAGAATACCTTAAACCTGGAGAGTTGAGACCCGTGTAATGGGTACCATGCAATATGACTTCAAAGGGTCTTCATTTGCGCACCGAACCTCTCCAATCCTATCACTGCTGCGTTTATGCCCCTGTACACACGCTTGATTCTCTTTTGGAGACATAGCAATCCATAGGTTTTAAGATACTTACTAGTCAGGTACATTCTTAGGCGTTTAATATGGGGTGTTGAGTCCATTTCGTTGAGCAAGGAGTAGCTCTTGTCTATTCCATATTTGGTTTAAGGAACTTTATCTGTGCTCATTTCAATCTCTGGTTTTATGCAGCACCCCAACTCACCTTTCCCCTTAAGCAAGCATAAGTTGGTTTTCTAAATTTGAGACCCTGTTCTGTTTTGGAATTCAGTTCCTGTGTAGCCAAGTTTACATTCCGTGTATTACTGATATCTTATGATGTTTCTTTTTCTGTGTGACTTATTTCAGTTAGAATCATCGTACCTGAATCCACTCATTATGCTGCTACGGGCCTGATGACATAGATTTCATTGCTGAGTGATACTGCATTGTACGTAAGTACCACAAGTTCTTTATCCATTTTTCACTTTCTGTGATATTGAACTTGTACGGTAAACGAGGTTCTTGTAAACAGAGCCGTCCCAAACTTTGGGGTGGCTGTGTCTTTTTGATTTTAATTTCCCTAAGCTATAGGACCATAAGTGGAAGTGCCCTAGGCTCTGTTGCTTTGTTTTTTAGATGTTTCAGGAAACACCATACACTTCTCCAGAGTGTCTGTTGGCAATTTACATCCCGCCCATCAGCATAACAAGGCTCCCAGTTCTCCATGGCCTGTCCTGCCTTTCTGGATTTTACACTTTTTTCAGATGGCCCTTTTGACCGGGGGGAAGTGAGACTTCATTGTAGTGCAGATTTCCTTTGCAAGCTTGCTTGGTTGGCCAAAAAGGGCGTATGCGTTTTTTCCTGAATATATTCAGGAAAAAACGCATACGCCCTTTTTGGCCAAGTGCATCATTGTGGACGTTCTGCCTCTTTTCCTGTGCTTTCAATGCAATTCCTGTCTACCTCCTGAAATCGGTTTCCTGCATTCTGCCCCGCATTCATCTCCTCTAGGCAGCCTTACTTCAGTATATTTTTGGACGATAGCTGTCATTTATAACTCTGCAGGTTTGTGAATTACAGTGCCCCTGAGCTCCTTTCTTCAACTCGCTTTCTTTTGAGCTGGCCGCAACACCGCAGGATGGCTTCAGGCCCTAATCTGGTTCCGGCACGGCACGCTGAGCCTTTGGTTATTTCCTCTTCCTGGTGGGAAATGAGAGTTAAATTTGCCCGTCCAGACACCTCCAGCTAGTCTTTCATTGGTTCTCCCTATTCCTGTTCATCTTCCGCAGAAATTGCAAACTGGGCCAAACAGGAGGTTAAAGGCGCTGACTCTCCAAGTGGGGAGAGTGTTAGTAAAGCGTCTGGAATTTGCACCCGAGTACCAGGGGAGGAGAACTGAGACATATTTTAACACGTCTCCCGTTCACATGGTTGATCATACTCTGGGTTCCACATGCATGTTTTAGCTGAAGGAAGAATACCTTAAACTTGGAAAGTTCAGACGCGTGGAATGGGTACCATGCAATATGACTTCAAAGGGTCTTCATTTGCTCACCAAACCTCTCCAATCCTATCACTGCTGCGTTTATGCCCCTGTACACACGCTTGATTCTCTTTTGGAGACATAGCAATCCATAGGTTTTAAGATACTTACTAGTCAGGTACATTCTTAGGCGTTTAATATGGGGTGTTGAGTCCATTTCGTTGAGCAAGGAGTAGCCCTTGTCTATTCCATATTTGGCTTAAGGAACTTTATCTGTGCTCATTTCAATCTCTGGTTTTATGCAGCACCCCAACTTACCTTTCCCCTTAAGCAAGCATAAGTTGGTTTTCTAAATTTGAAACCCTGTTCTGTTTTGGAATTCAGTTCCTGTGTAGCCAAGTTTACATTCCGTGTATTAGTGATATCTTATGATGTTTCTTTTTCTGTGTGACTTATTTCAGTTAGAATCATCGTACCTGAATCCACTCATTATGCTGCTACGGCCCTGATGACATAGATTTCATTGCTGAGTGATACTGCATTGTACGTAAGTACCACAAGTTCTTTATCCTTTTTTCACTTTCTGTGATATTGAACTTGTACGGTAAACGAGGTTCTTGTAAACAGAGGCGTCCCAAACTTTGGGGTGGCTGTGTGTTTTTGATTTTAATTTCCCTAAGCTATAGGACCATAAGTGGAAGTGCCCTAGGCTCTGTTGCTTTGTTTTTTAGATGTTTCAGGAAACACCATACACTTCACCCATATGTCTGTTGGCAATTTACATCCCGCCCATCAGCATAACAAGGCTCCCAGTTCTCCATGGCCTGTCCTGCCTTTCTGGATTTTACACTTTTTTCAGATGGCCCTTTTGACCGGGGGGAAGTGAGACTTCATTGTAGTGCAGATTTCCTTTGCAAGCTTGCTTGGTTGGCCAAAAAGGGCGTATGCGTTTTTTCCTGAATATATTCAGGAAAAAACGCATACGCCCTTTTAGGCCAAGTGCATCATTGTGGACGTTCTGCCTCTTTTCCTATGCTTTCAATGCAATTCCAGTCTACCTCCTGAAATCGGTTTCCTGCAATTCTGCCCCGCTTTCAAGTCCTCTTGGCAGCCTTACTTCAGTATATTTTTGGACGATAGCTGTCATATATAACTCTGCAGGTTTGTGAATTACAGTGCCCCTGAGCTCCTTTCTTCAACTCGCTTTCTTTTGAGCTGGCCCTCAACACCGCAGGATGGCTACAGGCCCTAATCTGGTTCCGGCACGGCACGCTGAGCGTTTGGTTATTTCCTCTTCCTGGTGGGAAATGAGAGTTAAATTTGCCCGTCCAGACACCTCCAGCTAGTCTCTCATTGGTTTTCCCTATTCCTGTTCATCTTCCGCAGAAATTGCAAACTGGGCCAAACAGGAGGTTAAAGGCGCTGACTCTCCAAGTGGGGAGAGTGTTAGTAAAGCGTCTGGAATGTTGCACCCGAGTACCAGGGGACGAAAACTGAGACATATTTGAACACGTCTCCCGTTCACACGGTTGATCATACTCTGGGTTCCACATGCATGTTTTAGCTGAAGGAAGAATACCTTAAACCTGGAGAGTTGAGAACCGTGTAATGGGTACCATGCAATATGACTTCAAAGGGTCTTCATTTGCTCACCGAACCTCTCCAATCCTATCACTGCTGCGTTTGTGCCCCTGTACACATGCTTGATTCTCTTTCGGAGACTTAGCAATCCATAGGTTTTAAGATACTTAGTAGTCAGGTACATTCTTAGGCATTTAATATGCGGTGTTGAGTCCATTTCGTTGAGTAAAGAGTAGCTCTTGTCTATTCCATATTTGGCTTAAGGAACTTTATCTGTGCTCATTTCAATCTCTGGTTTTATGCAGCACCCCAACTCACCTTTACCCTTAAGCAAGCATAAGTTGGTTTTCTAAATTTGAGACCCTGTTCTGTTCTGTAATTCAGTTCCTGTGTAGCCAAGTTTACGTTCCGTGTATTACTGATATCTTATGATGTTTCTTTTTCTGTGTGACTTATTTCAGTTAGAATCATCATACCTGAATCCACTCATTGTGCTGCTAAGGGCCTGATGACATAGATTTCATTGCTGAGTGATATTGCTTTGTAAGTAAATACCACAACTTCTTTATTAATTTTTCACTTTCTGCGATGTTGATCTTGTACTGTAAACGAGGTTCTTGTAAACAGAGGCGTCCCAAACTTTGGGGTGGCTGTGTCTTTTTGATTTTAATTTCCCTAAGCTATAGGACCATAAGTGGAAGTGCCCTAGGCTCTGTTGCTTTGTTTTTTAGATGTTTCAGGAAACACCATACACTTCACCCATATGTCTGAAGGCAATTTACATGCCGCCCATCAGCATAACAAGGCTCCCAGTTCTCCATGGCCTGTCCTGCCTTTCTGGATTTTACACATTTTTCAGATGGCCCTTTTGACCGGGGGAAGTGAGACTTCATTGTAGTGCAGATTTCCTTTGCAAGCTTGCTTGGTTGGCCAAAAAGGGCGTATGCGTTTTTTCCTGAATATATTCAGGAAAAAACGCATACGCCCTTTTTGGCCAAGTGCATCATTGTGGACGTTCTGCCTCTTTTCCTATGCTTTCAATGCAATTCCAGTCTACCTGCTGAAATCGGTTTCCTGCAATTCTGCCCTGCTTTCAAGTCCTCTTGGCAGCCTTACTTCAGTCTATTTTTGGACGATAGCTGTCATTTATAACTCTGCAGGTTTGTGCATTACAGTGCCGCTGAGCTCCTTTCTTCAACTCGCTTTCTTTTGAGCTGGCCGCAACACAGCATGATGGCTTCAGGCCCTAATCAGGTTCCGGCACGGCACGCTGAGCCTTTGGTTATTTCCTCTTCCTGGTGGGAAATGAGAGTTAAATTTGCCCGTCCAGACACCTCCAGCTAGTCTCTCATTGGTTCTCCCTATTCCTGTTCATCTTCCGCAGAAATTGCAAACTGGGCCAAACAGGAGGTTAAAGGCGCTGACTCTCCAAGTGGGGAGAGTGTTAGTAAAGCGTCTGGAATGTTGCACCCGAGTACCAGGGGACGAAAACTGAGACATATTTGAACACGTCTCCCGTTCACACGGTTGATCATACTCTGGGTTCCACATGCATGTTCAGCTGAAGGAAGAATACCTTAAACCTGGAGAGTTGAGAACCGTGTAATGGGTACCATGCAATATGACTTCAAAGGGTCTTCATTTGCTCACCGAACCTCTCCAATCCTATCACTGCTGCGTTTATGCCCCTGTACACATGCTTGATTCTCTTTCGGAGACTTAGCAATCCATAGGTTTTAAGATACTTAGTAGTCAGGTACATTCTTAGGCATTTAATATGCGGTGTTGAGTCCATTTCGTTGAGTAAAGAGTAGCTCTTGTCTATTCCATATTTGGCTTAAGGAACTTTATCTGTGCTCATTTCAATCTCTGGTTTTATGCAGCACCCCAACTCACCTTTACCCTTAAGCAAGCATAAGTTGGTTTTCTAAATTTGAGACCCTGTTCTGTTCTGTAATTCAGTTCCTGTGTAGCCAAGTTTACATTCTGTGTATTAGTGATATCTTATGATGTTTCTTTTTCTGTGTGACTTATTTCAGTTAGAATCATCATACCTGAATCCACTCATTGTGCTGCTAAGGGCCTGATGACATAGATTTCATTGCTGAGTGATATTGCTTTGTAAGTAAATACCACAACTTCTTTATCCATTTTTCACTTTCTGCGATGTTGATCTTGTACTGTAAACGAGGTTCTTGTAAACAGAGGCGTCCCAAACTTTGGGGTGGCTGTGTCTTTTTGATTTTAATTTCCCTAAGCTATAGGACCATAAGTGGAGGTGCCCTAGGCTCTGTTGCTTTGTTTTTTAGATGTTTCAGGAAACACCATACACTTCACCCATATGTCTGAAGGCAATTTACATGCCGCCCATCAGCATAACAAGGCTCCCAGTTCTCCATGGCCTGTCCTGCCTTTCTGGATTTTACACATTTTTCAGATGGCCCTTTTGACCGGGGGAAGTGAGACTTCATTGTAGTGCAGATTTCCTTTGCAAGCTTGCTTGGTTGGCCAAAAAGGGCGTATGCGTTTTTTCCTGAATATATTCAGGAAAAAACGCATACGCCCTTTTTGGCCAAGTGCATCATTGTGGACGTTCTGCCTCTTTTCCTATGCTTTCAATGCAATTCCAGTCTACCTGCTGAAATCGGTTTCCTGCAATTCTGCCCCGCTTTCAAGTCCTCTTGGCAGCCTTACTTCAGTATATTTTTGGACGATAGCTGTCATTTATAACTCTGCAGGTTTGTGCATTACAGTGCCGCTGAACTCCTTTCTTCAACTCGCTTTCTTTTGAGCTGGCCGCAACACAGCATGATGGCTTCAGGCCCTAATCAGGTTCCGGCACGGCACGCTGAGCCTTTGGTTATTTCCTCTTCCTGGTGGGAAATGAGAGTTAAATTTGCCCGTCCAGACACCTCCAGCTAGTCTCTCATTGGTTCTCCCTATTCCTGTTCATCTTCCGCAGAAATTGCAAACTGGGCCAAACAGGAGGTTAAAGGCGCTGACTCTCCAAGTGGGGAGAGTGTTAGTAAAGCGTCTGGAATGTTGCACCCGAGTACCAGGGGACGAAAACTGAGACATATTTGAACACGTCTCCCGTTCACACGGTTGATCATACTCTGCGTTCCACATGCATGTTTCAGCTGAAGGAAGAATACCTTAAACCTGGAGAGTTGAGACCCGTGGAATGGGTACCATGCAATATGACTTCAAAGGGTCTTCATTTGCTCACCGAACCTCTCCAATCCTATCACTGCTGCATTTATGCCTCTGTACACATGCTTGATTGTCTTTCGGAGACATAGCAATCCATAGGTTTTAAGATACTTACTAGTCAGGTACATTCTTAGGCGTTTAATATGCGGTGTTGAGTCCATTTCATTGAGCAAAGAGTAGCTCTTGTCTATTCCATATTTGGCTTAAGGAACTTTATCTGTGCTCATTTCCATCTCTGGTTTTATGCAGCACCCCAACTCACCTTTACCCTTAAGCAAGCATAAGTTGGTTTTCTAAATTTGAGACCCTGTTCTATTCTGTAATTCTGTTCCTGTGTAGCCAAGTTTACATTCCGTGTATTACTGATATCTTATGATGTTTCTTTTTCTGTGTGACTTATTTCAGTTAGAATCATCATACCTGAATCCACTCATTGTGCTGCTAAGGGCCTGATGACATAGATTTCATTGCTGAGTGATATTGCTTTGTAAGTAAATACCACAACTTCTTTATCCATTTTTCACTTTCTGCGATGTTGAACTTGTACTGTAAACGAGGTTCTTCTAAACAGAGCCGTTCCAAACTTTGGGGTGGCTGTGTCTTTTTGATTTTAATTTCCCTAAGCTATAGGACCATAAGTGGAAGTGCCCTAGGCTCTGTTGCTTTGTTTTTTAGATGTTTCAGGAAACACCATACACTTCACCTGAGTGTCTGTTGGCAATTTACATCCCGCCCATCAGCATAACAAGGCTCCCAGTTCTCCATGGCCTGTCCTGCCTTTCTGGATTTTACACTTTTTTCAGATGGCCCTTTTGACCGGGGAGAAGTGAGACTTCATTGTAGTGCAGATTTCCATTACAAGCTTGCTTGGTTGGCCAAAAAGGGCGTAAGCATTTTTTCCTGAATATATTCAGAAAAAAACGCATATGCCCTTTTTGGCCAAGTGCATCATTGTGGACGTTCTGCCTCTTTTCCTATGCTTTCAATGCAATTCCAGTCTACCTCCTGAAATCGGTTTCCTGCAATTCTGCCCCGCTTTCAAGTCCTCTTGGCAGCCTTACTTCAGTATATTTTTGGACGATAGCTGTCATTTATAACTCTGCAGGTTTGTGAATTACAGTGCCCCTGAGCTCCTTTCTTCAACTCGCTTTCTTTTGAGCTGGACGCAACACCGCAGGATGGCTTCAGGCCCTAATCGGGTTCCGGCACGGCACGCTGAGCCTTTGGTTATTTCCTCTTCCTGGTGGGAAATGAGAGTTAAATTTGCCCGTCCAGACACCTCCAGCTAGTCTTTCATTGGTTCTCCCTATTCCTGTTCATCTTCCGCAGAAATTGCAAACTGGGCCAAACAGGAGGTTAAAGGCACTGACTCTCCAAGTGGGGAGAGTGTTAGTAAAGCGTCTGGAATGTTGCACCCGAGTACCAGGGTACGAAAACTGAGACATATTTGAACACGTCTCCCATTCACACGGTTGATCATACTCTGGGTTCCACATGCATGTTTTAGCTGAAGGAAGAATACCTTAAACCTGGAGAGTTGAGACCCGTGTAATGGGTACCATGCAATATGACTTCAAAGGGTCTTCATTTGCGCACCGAACCTCTCCAATCCTATCACTGCTGCGTTTATGCCCCTGTACACACGCTTGATTCTCTTTTGGAGACATAGCAATCCATAGGTTTTAAGATACTTACTAGTCAGGTACATTCTTAGGCGTTTAATATGGGGTGTTGAGTCCATTTCGTTGAGCAAGGAGTAGCTCTTGTCTATTCCATATTTGGTTTAAGGAACTTTATCTGTGCTCATTTCAATCTCTGGTTTTATGCAGCACCCCAACTCACCTTTCCCCTTAAGCAAGCATAAGTTGGTTTTCTAAATTTGAGACCCTGTTCTGTTTTGGAATTCAGTTCCTGTGTAGCCAAGTTTACATTCCGTGTATTACTGATATCTTATGATGTTTCTTTTTCTGTGTGACTTATTTCAGTTAGAATCATCGTACCTGAATCCACTCATTATGCTGCTACGGGCCTGATGACATAGATTTCATTGCTGAGTGATACTGCATTGTACGTAAGTACCACAAGTTCTTTATCCATTTTTCACTTTCTGTGATATTGAACTTGTACGGTAAACGAGGTTCTTGTAAACAGAGCCGTCCCAAACTTTGGGGTGGCTGTGTCTTTTTGATTTTAATTTCCCTAAGCTATAGGACCATAAGTGGAAGTGCCCTAGGCTCTGTTGCTTTGTTTTTTAGATGTTTCAGGAAACACCATACACTTCTCCAGAGTGTCTGTTGGCAATTTACATCCCGCCCATCAGCATAACAAGGCTCCCAGTTCTCCATGGCCTGTCCTGCCTTTCTGGATTTTACACTTTTTTCAGATGGCCCTTTTGACCGGGGGGAAGTGAGACTTCATTGTAGTGCAGATTTCCTTTGCAAGCTTGCTTGGTTGGCCAAAAAGGGCGTATGCGTTTTTTCCTGAATATATTCAGGAAAAAACGCATACGCCCTTTTTGGCCAAGTGCATCATTGTGGACGTTCTGCCTCTTTTCCTATGCTTTCAATGCAATTCCAGTCTACCTCCTGAAATCGGTTTCCTGCAATTCTGCCCCGCTTTCAAGTCCTCTTGGCAGCCTTACTTCAGTCTATTTTTGGACGATAGCTGTCATTTATAACTCTGCAGGTTTGTGAATTACAGTGCCCCTGAGCTCCTTTCTTCAACTCGCTTTCTTTTGAGCTGGCCGCAACACCGCAGGATGGCTTCAGGCCCTAATCTGGTTCCGGCACGGCACGCAGAGCCTTTTGTTATTTCCTCTTCCTGGTGGGAAATGAGAGTTAAATTTGCCCGTCCAGACACCTCCAGCTAGTCTCTCATTGGTTCTCCCTATTCCTGTTCATCTTCCGCAGAAATTGCAAACTGGGCCAAACAGGAGGTTAAAGGCATTGACTCTCCAAGTGTGGAGAGTGTTAGTAAAGCGTCTGGAATGTTGCACCCGAGTACCAGGGGAGGAAAACTGAGACATATTTGAACACGTCTCCCGTTCACACGGTTGATCATACTCTGGGTTCCACATACATGTTTTAGCTGAAGGAAGAATACCTTAAACCTGGAGAGTTGAGACCCGTGGAATGGGTACCATGCAATATGACTTCAAAGGGTCTTCATTTGCTCACCGAACCTCTCCAATCCTATCACTGCTGCGTTTATGCCCCTGTACACACGCTTGATTCTCTTTTGGAGACATAGCAATCCATAGGTTTTAAGACACTTACTAGTCAGGTACATTCTTAGGCGTTTAATATGGGGTGTTGAGTCCATTTCGTTGAGCAAGGAGTAGCTCTTGTCTATTCCATATTTGGCTTAAGGAACTTTATCTGTGCTCATTTCAATCTCTGGTTTTATGCAGCACCCCAACTCACCTTTCCCCTTAAGCAAGCATAAGTTTGTTTTCTAAATTTGAGACCCTGTTCTGTTTTGGAATTCAGTTCCTGTGTAGCCAAGTTTACATTCCGTGTATTACTGATATCTTATGATGTTTCTTTTTCTGTGTGACTTATTTCAGTTAGAATCATCGTACCTGAATCCACTCATTATGCTTCTACGGGCCTGATGACATAGATTTCATTGCTGAGTGATACTGCATTGTACGTAAGTACCACAAGTTCTTTATCCATTTTTCACTTTCTGTGATATTGAACTTGTACGGTAAACGAGGTTCTTGTAAACAGAGGCGTCCCAAACTTTGGGGTCGCTGTGTCTTTTTGATTTTATTTTCCCTAAGCTATAGGACCATAAGTGGAAGTGCCCTAGGCTCTGTTGCTTTGTTTTTTAGATGTTTCAGGAAACACCATACACTTCTCCCGAGTGTCTGTTGGCAATTTATATCCCGCCCATCAGCATAAAAAGGCTCCCAGTTCTCCATGGCCTGTCCTGCCTTTCTGGATTTTACACTTTTTTCAGATGGCCCTTTTGACCGGGGGGAAGTGAGACTTCCTTGTAGTGCAGATTTCCTTTGCAAGCTTGCTTGGTTGGCCAAAAAGGGCGTATGCGTTTTTTCCTGAATATATTCAGGGAAAAACGCATACGCCCTTTTTGGCCAAGTGCATCATTGTGGGCGTTCTGCCTCTTTTCCTATGCTTTCAATGCAATTCCAGTCTACCTCCTGAAATCGGTTTCCTGCAATTTTGCCCCGCTTTCAAGTCCTCTTGGCAGCCTTACTTCAGTGTATTTTTGGACGATAGCTGTCATTTATAACTCTGCAGGTTTGTGAATTAAAGTGCCCCTGAGCTCCTTTCTTCAACTCGCTTTCTTTTGAGCTGGCCGCAACACCGCAGGATGGCTTCAGGCCCTAATCTGGTTCCGGCACGGCACGCTGAGCCTTTTGTTATTTCCTCTTCCTGGTGGGAAATGAGAGTTAAATTTGCCCGTCCAGACACCTCCAGCTAGTCTCTCATTGGTTCTCCCTATTCCTGTTCATCTTCCGCAGAAATTGCAAACTGGACCAAACAGGAGTTTAAAGGGACTGACTCTCCAAGTCGGGAGAGTGTTAGTAAAGCGTCTGGAATATTGCATCCGAGTACCAGGGTACGAAAACTGAGACATATTTGAACACGACTCCCGATCACATGGTTGATCATACTCTAGGTTCCACATGCATGTTTTAGCTGAAGGAAGAATACCTTAAACCTGGGTAGTTGAAACCCGTGGAATGGGTACCATGCAATATGACTTCAAAGGGTCTTCATTTGCTCACCGAACATCTCCAATCCTATCACTGCTGCGTTTATGCCCCTGTACACACGCTTGATTCTCTTTCGGAGACATAGCAATCCATAGGTTTTAAGATACTTACTAGTCAGGTACATTCTTAGGCGTTTAATATGCGGTGTTGAGTCCATTTCGTTGAGCAAGGAGTAGCTCTTGTCTATTCCATATTTGGCTTAAGGAACTTTATCTGTGCTGATTTCAATCTCTGGTTTTATGCAGCACCCCAACTCACCTTTACCCTGAAGCAAACATAAGTTGGTTTTCTAAATTTGAGACCCTGTTCTGTTCTGTAATTCAGATCCTGTGTAGCCAAGTTTACATTCCGTGTATTACTGATACCTTATGATGTTTCTTTTTCTGTGAGACTTATTTCAGTTAGAATCATCATACCTGAATCCACTCATTGTGCTGCTAAGGGCCTGATGACATAGATTTCTTTGCTGAGTGATATTGCTTTGTAAGTAAATACAACATCTTCTTTATCCATTTTTCACTTTCTTCGATGTTGAACTTGTACTGTAAACGAGGTTCTTGTAAATAGAGCTGTTCCAAACTTTGGGGTGGCTGTGTCTTTTTGATTTTAATTTCCCTAAGCTATAGGACCATAAGTGGAAGTGCCCTAGGCTACGTTGCTTTGTTTTTTAGATGTTTCAGGAAACACCATACACTTCTCCGGAGTGTCCTTTGGCAATTTACATCCCGCCCATCAGCATAACAAGGCTCCCAGTTCTCCATGGCCTGTCCTGCCTTTCTGGATTTTACACTTTTTTCAGATGGCCCTTTTGACCGGGGGGAAGTGAGACTTCATTGTAGTGCAGATTTCCTTTGCAAGCTTGCTTGTTTGGCCAAAAAGGGCGTATGCGTTTTTTCCTGAATATATTCAGGAAAAAACGCATACGCCCTTTTTGGCCAAGTGCATCATTGTGGACGTTCTGCCTCTTTTCCTATGCTTTCAATGCAATTCCAGTCTCCCTCCTGAAATCGGTTTCCTGCAATTCTGCCCCGCTTTCAAGTCCTCGTGGCAGCCTTACTTCAGTATATTTTTGGACGATAGCTGTCATTTATAACTCTGCAGGTTTGTGAATTACAGTGCCCCTGAGCTCCTTTCTTCAACTCGCTTTCTTGTGAGCTGGCCGCAACACCGCAGGATGGCTTCAGGCCCTAATCTGGTTCCAGCACGGCACGATGAGCCTTTGGTTAATTCCTCTTCCTGGTGGGAAATGAGAGTTAAGTTTGCCCGTCCAGACACCCGAAGCTAGCCTCTCATTGGTTCTCGCTATTCCTGTTCATCTTCCGCAGAAATTGCAAACTGGGCCAAACAGGAGGTTAAAGGGACTGACTCTCCATGTCGGGAGAGTGTTAGTAAAGCGTCTGGAATGTTGCACCTGAGTACCAGGGGAGGAAAACTGAGACATATTTGAACATGTCTCCCTATCACATAGTGGATCATACTCTAGGTTACACATGCATGTTTTAGCTGAAGGAAGAATACCTTAAACCTGGAGAGTTGAATCCCGTGGAATGGGTACCATGCAATATGACTTCAAATGGTCTTCATTTGCTCACCGAACCTCTCCAATCCTATCACTGCTGCGTTTATGCCCCTGTACACACGCTTGATTCTCTTTCGGAGACATAGCAATCCATAGGTTTTAAGATACTTACTAGTCAGGTACATTCTTAGGCGTTTAATATGCGGTGTTGAGTCCATTTCGTTGAGCAAGGAGTAGCTCTTGTCTATTCCATATTTGGCTTAAGGAACTTTATCTGCGCTCATTTCAATCTCTGGTTTTATGCAGCACCCCAACTCACCTTTACCCTTAAGCAAGCATAAGTTGGTTTTCTAAATTTGAGACCCTGTTCTGTTCTGTAATTCAGTTCCTGTGTAGCCAAGTTTACATTCCGTGTATTACTGATATCTTATGATGTTTCTTTTTCTGTGTGCCTTATTTCAGTTAGAATCATCATACCTGAATCCATTCATTGTGCTGCTAAGGGCCTGATGACATAGATTTCATTGCTGAGTGATATTGCTTTGTAAGTAAATACCACAACTTCTTTATCCATTTTTCACTTTCTGCAATGTTGAACTTGTACTGTAAACGAGGTTCTTGTAAACAGAGGCGTCCCAAACTTTGGGGTGGCTGTGTCCTTTTGATTTTAATTTCCCTAAGCTATAGGACCATAAGTGGAAGTGCCCTAGGCTCTGTTGCTTTGTTTTTTAGATGTTTCAGGAAACACCATACACTTCTCCGGAGTGTCTGTTGGCAATTTACATCCCGCCCATCAGCATAACAAGGCTCCCAGTTCTCCATGGCCTGTCCTGCCTTTCTGGATTTTACACTTTTTTCCGATGGCCCTTTTGACCGGGGGGAAGTGAGACTTCATTGTAGTGCAGATTTCCTTTGCAAGCTTGCTTGGTTGGCCAAAAAGGGCGTATGCGTTTTTTCCTGAATATATTCAGGAAAAAACGCATACGCCCTTTTTGGCCAAGTGCATCATTGTGGACGTTCTGCCTCTTTTCCTATGCTTTCAATGCAATTCCAGTCTACCTCCTGAAATCGGTTTCCTGCAATTCTGCCCCGATTTCAAGTCCTCTTGGCAGCCTTACTTCAGTATATTTTTGGACGATAGCTGTCATTTATAACTCTGCAGGTTTGTGAATTACAGTTCCCCTGAACTCCTTTCTTCAAGTCGCTTTCTTGTGAGCTGGCCGCAACACCGCAGGATGGCTTCAGGCCCTAATCTGTTTCCGGAACGGCACGCTGAGCCTTTGGTTAATTCCTCTTCCTGGTGGGAAATGAGAGTTAAATTTGCCCGTCCAGACACCTCCAGCTAGTCTCTCATTGGTTCTCGCTATTCCTGTTCATCTTCCGCAGAAATTGCAAACTGGGCCAAACAGGAGGTTAAAGGGACTGACTCTCCAAGTCAGGAGAGTGTTAGTAAAGCGTCTGGAATGTTGCACCCGAGTACCAGGGTACGAAAACTGAGACATATTTGAACACGTCTCCCGATCACATGGTTGATCATACTGTAGGTTACACATGCATGTTTTAGCTGAAGGAAGAATACCTTAAACCTGGGTAGTTGAAACCCGTGGAATGGGTACCATGCAATATGACTTCAAAGGGTCTTCATTTGCTCACCGAACCTCTCCAATCCTATCACTGCTGCGTTTATGCCCCTGTACACATGCTTGATTCTCTTTCGGAGACATAGCAATCCATAGGTTTTAAGATACTTACTAGTCAGGTACATTCTTAGGCGTTTAATATGCGGTGTTGAGTCCATTTCGTTGAGCAAGGAGTAGCTCTTGTCTATTCCATATTTGGCTTAAGGAACTTTATCTGTGCTCATTTCAATCTCTGGTTTTATGCAGCACCCCAACTCAACTTTACCGTTAAGCAAGCATAAGTTGGTTTTCTAAATTTGAGACCCTGTTCTGTTCTGTAATTCAGTTCCTGTGTAGCCAAGTTTACATTCCGTGTATTACTGATATCTTATGATGTTTCTTTTTCTGTGTGCCTAATTTCAGTTAGAATCATCATACCTGAATCCATTCATTGTGCTGCTAAGGGCCTGATGACATAGATTTCATTGCTGAGTGATATTGCTTTGTAAGTAAATACCACAACTTCTTTATCCATTTTTCACTTTCTGCAATGTTGAACTTGTACTGTAAACGAGGTTCTTGTAAACAGAGGCGTCCCAAACTTTGGGGTGGCTGTGTCCTTTTGATTTTAATTTCCCTAAGCTATAGGACCATAAGTGGAAGTGCCCTAGGCTCTGTTGCTTTGTTTTTTAGATGTTTCAGGAAAAACCATACACTTCTCCCGAGTGTCTGTTGGCAATTTACATCCCGCCCATCAGCATAACAATGCTCCCAGTTCTCCATGGCCTGTCCTGCCTTTCTGGATTTTACACTTTTTTCAGATGGCCCTTTTGACCGGGGGGAAGTGAGACTTCATTGTAGTGCAGATTTCCTTTGCAAGCTTGCTTGGTTGGCCAAAAAGGGCGTATGCGTTTTTTCCTGAATATATTCAGGAAAAAACGCATACGCCCTTTTTGGCCAAGTGCATCATTGTGGACGTTCTGCCTCTTTTCCTATGCTTTCAATGCAATTCCAGTCTACCTCCTGAAATCGGTTTCCTGCAATTCTGCCCCACTTTCAAGTCCTCTTGGCAGCCTTACTTCAGTCTATTTTTGGACGATAGCTGTCATTTATAACTCTGCAGGTTTGTGAATTACAGTGCCCCTGAGCTCCTTTCTTCAACTCGCTTTCTTGTGAGCTGGCCGCAACACCGCAGGATGGCTTCAGGCCCTAATCTGTTTCCGGAACGGCACGCTGAGCCTTTGGTTATTTCCTCTTCCTGGTGGGAAATGAGAGTTAAATTTGCCCGTCCAGACACCTCCAGCTAGTCTCTCATTGGTTCTCACTATTCCTGTTCATCTTCCGCAGAAATTGCAAACTGGGCCAAACAGGAGGTTAAAGGCACTGACTCTCCAAGTCGGGAGAGTGTTAGTAAAGTGTCTGGAATGTTGTACCCGAGTACCAGGGGAGGAAAAGTGAGACATATTTGAACACGTCTCCCTATCACATGGTTGATCATATTCTAGGTTACACATGCATGTTTTAGCTGAAGGAAGAATACCTTACACCTGGGTAGTTGAAACCCGTGGAATGGGTACCATGCAATATGACTTCAAAGGGTCTTCATTTGCTCACCGAACCTCTCCAATCCTATCACTGCTGCGTTTATGCCCCTGTACACATGCTTGATTCTCTTTCGGAGAGATAGCAATCCATAGGTTTTAAGATACTTACTAGTCAGGTATATTCTTAGGCGTTTAATATGGGGTGTTGAATCCATTTCGTTGAGCAAGGAGTAGCTCTTGTCTATTCCATATTTGGCTTAAGGAACTTTATCTGTGCTCATTTCGATCTCTGGTTTTATGCAGCACCCCAACTCACCTTTCCCCTTAAGCAAGCATAAGTTGGTTTTCTAAATTTGAGACCCTGTTCTGTTCTGGAATTCAGTTCCTGTGTAGCCAAGTTTACATTCCGTGTATTAGTGATATCTTATGATGTTTCTTTTTCTGTGTGACTTATTTCAGTTAGAATCATCGTACCTGAATCCACTCATTATGCTGCTACGGGCCTGATGACATAGATTTCATTGCTGAGTGATACTGCATTGTACGTAAGTACCAGAAGTTCTTTATCCATTTTTCACTTTCTGCAATGTTGAACTTGTACGGTAAACGAGGTTCTTGTAAACAGAGGCGTCCCAAACTTTGGGGTGGCTGTGTCTTTTTGATTTTAATTTCCCTAAGCTATAGGACCATAAGTGGAAGTGCCCTAGGCTCTGTTGCTTTGTGTTTTAGATGTTTCAGGAAACACCATACACTTCTCCCGAGTGTCTGTTGGCAATTTACATCCCGCCCATCAGCATAACAAGGCTCCCAGTTCTCCATGGCCTGTCCTGCCTTTCTGGATTTTACACTTTTTTCAGATGGCCCTTTTGACCGGGGGGAAGTGAGACTTCATTGTAGTGCAGATTTCTTTTGCAAGCCTGCTTGGTTGGCCAAAAAGGGCGTATGCGTTTTTTCCTGAATATATTCAGGAAAAAACGCATACGCCCTTATTGGCCAAGTGCATCATTGTGGACGTTCTGCCTCTTTTCCTATGCTTTCAATGCAATTCCAGTCTACCTCCTGAAATCGGTTTCCTGCAATTCTACCCCGCTTTCAAGTCTTCTTGGCAGCCTTACTTCAGTATATTTTTGGACGATAGCTGTCATTTATAACTCTGCAGGTTTGTGAATTACAGTACCCCTGAGCTCCTTTCTTCAACTCGCTTTGTTGTGACCTGGCCGCAACACCGCAGGATGGCTTCAGGCCCTAAACTGGTTCTGGCACGGCACGCTGAGCCTTTGGTTAATTCCTCTTCCTGGTGGGAAATGAGAGTTAAATTTGCCCGTCCAGACACCTCCAGCTAGTCTCTCATTGGTTCTCGCTGTTCCTGTTCATCTTCCGCAGAAATTGCAACCTGGGCCAAACAAGAGGTTAAAGGGACTGACTCTCCAAGTCAGAAGAGTGTTAGTAAAGCGTCTGGAATGTTGCACCCGAGTACCAGGGTACGAATACTGAGACATATTTGAACACGTCTCGCAATCACATGGTTAATCATACTCTAGGTTCCACATGCATGTTTTGGATGAAGGAAGAATACATTAAACCTGCGTAGTTGAAACCCGTGGAATGGGTACCATGCAATATGACTTCAAAGGGTCTTCATTTGCTCACCGAACCTCTCCAATCCTATCACTGCTGCATTTATGCCCCTGTACACATGCTTGATTCTCTTTCGGAGACATAGCAATCCATGGGTTTTAAGATACTTACTAGTCAGGTACATTCTTAGGCGTTTAATATGGGGTGTTGAGTCCATTTCGTTGAGCAAGGAGTAGCTCTTGTCTATTCCATATTTGGCTTAAGGAACTTTATCTGTGCTCATTTCAATCTCTGGTTTTATGCAGCACGCCAACTCACCTTTCCCCTTAAGCAAACATAAGTTGGTTTTCTAAATTTGAGACCCTGTTCTGTTTTGGAATTCAGTTCCTGTGTAGCCAAGTTTACATTCCGTGTATTAGTGATATCTTATGATGTTTCTTTTTCTGTGTGACTTATTTCAGTTAGAATCATCGTACCTGAATCCACTCATTATGCTGCTACGGGCCTGATGACATAGATTTCATTGCTGAGTGATAGTGCATTGTATGTAAGTACCACAAGTTCTTTATCCATTTTTCACTTTCTGCAATGTTGAACTTGTACGGTAAACGAGGTTCTTGTAAACAGAGGCGTCCCAAACTTTGGGGTGGCTGTGTCTTTTTGATTTTAATTTCCCTAAGCTATAGGACCATAAGTGGAAGTACCCTAGGCTCTGTTGCTTTGTTTTTTAGATGTTTCAGGAAACACCATACACTTCTCCCGAGTGTCTGTTGGCAATTTACATCCCGCCCATCAGGATAACAAGGCTCCCTGTTCTCCATGGCCTGTCCTGCCTTTCTGGATTTTACACTTTTTTCAGATGGCCCTTTTGACCGGGGGGGAAGTGAGACTTCATTGTAGTGCAGATTTCCTTTGCAACCTTGCTTGGTTGGCCAAAAAGGGCGTATGCGTTTTTTCCTGTATATATTCAGGAAAAAACGCATACGCCCTTTTTGGCCAAGTGCATCATTGTGGACGTTCTGCCTCTTTTCCTATGCTTTCAATGCAATTCCAGTCTACCTCCTGAAATCGGTTTCCTGCAATTCTGCCCCGCTTTCAAGTCCTCTTGGCAGCCTTACTTCAGTCTATTTTTGGACGATAGCTGTCATTTATAACTCTGCAGGTTTGTGAATTACAGTGCCCCTGAGCTCCTTTCTTCAACTCGCTTTCTTTTGAGGTGGCCGCAACACCACAGGATGTCTTCAGACCCTAATCTGGTTCCGGCACGGCATGCTGAGCCTTTGGTTATTTCCTCTTCCTGGTGGGAAATGAGAGTTAAATTTGCCCGTCCAGACACCTCCAGCTAGTCTCTCATTGGTTCTCCCTATTCCTGTTCATCTTCCGCAGAAATTGCAAACTGGGCCAAACAGGAGGTTAAAGGCGCTGACTTTCCAAGTGGGGAGAGTGTTAGTAAAGCGTCTGGAATGTTGCACCCGAGTATCAGGGTACGAAAACTGAGACATATTGGAACACGTCTCCCGTTCACACGGTTGATCATACTCTTGGTTCCACATGCATGTTTTAGCTGAAGGAAGAATACCTTAAACCTGGAGAGTTGAGACCCGTGGAATGGGTACCATGCAATATGACTTCAAAGGGTCTTCATTTGCTCACCGAACCTCTCCAATCCTATCACTGCTGCGTTTATTCCCCTGTACACACGCTTGTTTCTCTTTTGGAGACATAGCAATCCATAGGTTTTAAGATACTTACTAGTCAGGTACATTCTTAGGCATTTAATATGTGGTGTTGAGTCCATTTCGTTGAGCAAAGAGTAGCTCTTGTCTATTCCATATTTGGCTTAAGGAACTTTATCTGTGCTCATTTCAGTCTCTGATTTTATGCAACACCCCAACTCACCTTTCCCCTTAAGCAAGCATAAGTTGGTTTTCTAAATTTGAGACCCTGTTCTGTTCTGTAATTCAGTTCCTGTGTAGCCAAGTTTACATTCCGTGTATTACTGATATCTTATGATGTTTCTTTTTCTGTGTGACTTATTTCAGTTAGAATCATCGTACCTGAATCCACTCATTATGCTTCTACGGGCCTGATGACATAGATTTCATTGCTGAGAGATACTGCATTGTATGTAAGTATCACAAGTTATTTATCCATTTTTCACTTTCTGTCATATTGAACTTGTATGGTAAACGAGGTTCTTGTAAACAGAGGCGTCCCAAACGTTGGGGTGGCTGTGTCTTTTTGATTTTAATTTCCCTAAGCTATAGGACCATAAGTGGAAGTGCCCTAGGCTCTGTTGCTTTGTTTTTTAGATGTTTCAGGAAACACCATACACTTCTCCCGAGTGTCTGTTGGCAATTTACATCCCGCCCATCAGCATAACAAGGCTCCCAGTTCTCCATGGCCTGTCCTGCCTTTCTGGATTTTACACTTTTTTCAGATGGCCCTTTTGACTGGGGGGAAGTGAGACTTCATTGTAGTGCAGATTTCCTTTGCAAGCTTGCTTGGTTGGCCAAAAAGGGCGTATGCGTTTTTTCCTGAATATATTCAGGAAAAAACGCATACGCCCTTTTTGGCCAAGTGCATCATTGTGGACGTTCTGCCTCTTTTCCTATGCTTTCAATGCAATTCCAGTCTACCTCCTGAAATCGGTTTCCTGCAATTCTGCCCCGCTTTCAAGTCCTCTTGGCAGCCTTACTTCAGTATATTTTTGGACGATAGCTGTCATTTATAACTCTTCAGTTTTGTGAATTACAGTGCCCCTGAGCTCCTTTCTTCAACTCGCTTTCTTGTGACCTGGCCGCAACACCGCAGGATGGCTTCAGGTCCTAATCTGGTTCCGGCATGGCACGCTGAGCCTTTGGTTATTTCCTCTTCCTGGTGGGAAATGAGAGTTAAATTTGCCCGTCCAGACACCTCCAGCTAGTCTCTCATTGGTTCTCGCTATTCCTGTTCATCTTCCGCAGAAATTGCAAACTGGGCCAAACAGGAGGTTAAAGGGACTGACTCTCCAAGTCGGGAGAGTGTTAGTAAAGTGTCTGGGATGTTGCACCCGAGTACCAGGGTACGAAAACTGAGACATATTTGAACACGTCTCCGGATCACATGGTTGATCATACTCTAGGTTCCACATGCATGTTTTAGCTGAAGGAAGAATACCTTAAACCTGGGTAGTTGAAACCCGTGGAATGGGTACCATGCAATATGACTTCAAAGGGTCTTCATTTGCTCACCGAACCTCTCCAATCCTATCACTGCTACGTTTATGCCCCTGAACACACGCTTGATTCTCTTTTGGAGACATAGCAATCCATAGGTTTTAAGATACTTACTAGTCAGGTACATTCTTAGGCGTTTAATATGGGGTGTTGAGTCCATTTCGTTGAGCAAGGAGTACCTCTTGTCTATTCCATATTTGGCTTAAGGAACTTTATCTGTGCTCATTTCAATCTCTGGTTTTATGCAGCACCCCAACTCACCTTTCCCTTTAAGCAAGCATAAGTTGGTTTTCTAAATTTGAGACCCTGTTCTGTTTTGGAATTCAGTTCCTGTGTAGCCAAGTTTACATTCCGTGTATTAGTGAAAACTTATGATGTTTCTTTTTCTGTGTGACATATTTCAGTTAGAATCATCGTACCTGAATCCACTCATTATGCTGCTATGGGCCTGATGACATAGATTTCATTGCTGAGTGATACTGCATTGTACGTAAGTACCACAAGTTCTTTATCTATTTTTCACTTTCTGTGATATTAAACTTGTACGGTAAACGAGGTTCTTGTAAACAGAGGCGTCCCAAACTTTGGGGTGGCTGTGTCTTTTTGATTTTAATTTCCCTAAGCTATAGGACCATAAGTGGAAGTGCCCTAGGCTCTGTTGCTTTGTTTTTTAGATGTTTCAGGAAACACCATACACTTCTCCCTAGTGTCTGTTGGCAATTTACATCCCGCCCATCAGCATAACAAGGCTCCCAGTTCTCCATGGCCTGTCCTGCCTTTCTGGATTTTACACTTTTTTCAGATGGCCCTTTTGACCGGGGGGAAGTGAGACTTCCTTGTAGTGCAGATTTCCTTTGCAAGTTTGGTTGGTGGGCTAAAAAGGACGTATGCGTTTTTTCCTGAATATATTCAAGAAAAAACGCATACGCCCTTTTTGGCCAAGTGCATCATTGTGGGCGTTCTGCCTCTTTTCCTATGCTTTCAATGCAATTCCAGTCTACCTCCTGAAATCGGTTTCCTGCAATTCTGCCCCGCTTTCAAGTCCTCTTGGCAGCCTTACTTCAGTATATTTTTGGACGATAGCTGTCATTTATAACTCTGCAGGTTTGTGAATTACAGTGCCCCTGAGCTCCTTTCTTCAACTCGCTTTGTTGTGACCTGGCCGCAACACCGCAGGATGGCTTCAGGCCCTAATCTGGTTCCGGCACGGCACGCTGAGCCTTTTGTTATTTCCTCTTCCTGGTGGGAAATGAGAGTTAAATTTGCCCGTCCAGACACCTCCAGCTAGTCTCTCATTGGTTCTCCCTATTCCTGTTCATCTTCCGCAGAAATTGCAAACTGGGCCAAACAGGAGGTTAAAGGCGCTGACTCTCCAAGTGGGGAGAGTGTTAGTAAAGCGTCTGGAATGTTGCACCCGAGTACCAGGGGAGGAAAACTGAGACATATCTGAACACGTCTCCCGTTCACACGGTTGATCATACTCTTGGTTCCACATGCATGTTTTAGCTGAAGGAAGAATACCTTAAACCTGGAGAGTTGAGACCCGTGGAATGGGTACCATGCAATATGATTTCAAAGGGTCTTCATTTGCTCACCGAACCTCTCCAATCCTATCACTGCTGCGTTTATGCCCCTGTACACACGCTTGATTCTCTTTTGGAGACATAGCAATCCATTAGTTTTAAGATACTTACTAGTCAGGTACATTCTTAGGCGTTTAATATGGGGTGTTGAGTCCATTTCGTTGAGCAAGGAGTAGCTCTTGTCTATTCCATATTTGGCTTAAGGAACTTTATCTGTGCTCATTTCAATCTCTGGTTTTATGCAGGCACCCCAACTCACCTTTACCCTTAAGCAAGCATAAGTTTGTTTTCTAAATTTGAGACCCTGTTCTGTTCTGCAATTCAGTTCCTGTGTAGACAAGTTTACATTCCGTGTATTACTGATATCTTATGATGTTTCTCTTTCTGTGTGACTTATTTCAGTTAGAATCATCATACCTGAATCCACTCATTGTGCTGCTAAGGGCCTGATGACATAGATTTCATGGTGAGTGATATTGCTTTGTAAGTAAATACCACAACTTCTTTATCCATTTTTCACTTTCTGTGATGTTGTACTTGTACTGTAAACGAGGTTCTTGTAAACAGAGGCGTCCCAAACTTTGGGGTGGCTGTGTCTTTTTGATTTTAATTTCCCTAAGCTATAGGACCATAAGTGGAAGTGCCCTAGGCTCTGTTGCTTTGTTTTTTAGATGTTTCATGAAACACCATACACTTCTCCCTAGTGTCTGTTGGCAATTTACATCCCGCCCATCAGCATAACAAGGCTCCCAGTTCTCCATGGCCTGTCCTGCCTTTCTGGATTTTACACTTTTTTCAGATGGCCCTTTTGACCGGGGAGAAGTGAGACTTCATTGTAGTGCAGATATCCTTTGCAAGTTTGCTTGGTTGGCCAAGAAGCGTGTATCCGATTTTTCCTGAATATATTCAGGAAAAAACGCATACGTCCTTTTTGGCCAAGTGCATCATTGTGGACGTTCTGCCTCTTTTCCTATGCTTTCAATGCAATTCCAGTCTACCTGCTGAAATCGGTTTCCTGCAATTCTGCCCCGCTGTCAAGTCCTCTTGGCAGCCTTACTTCAGTATATTTTTGGACGATAGCTGTCATTTATAACTCTGCAGGTTTGTGAATTACAGTGCCGCTGAGCTCCTTTCTTCAACTCGCTTTCTTTTGAGCTGGCAGGAACACAGCATGATGGCTTCAGGCCCTAATCAGGTTCCGGCACGGCACGCTGAGCCTTTGGTTATTTCCTCTTCCTGGTTGGAAATGAGAGTTAAATTTGCCCGTCCAGACACCTCCAGCTAGTCTCTCGTTGGTTCTCGCTATTCCTGTTCATCTTCCGCAGAAATTGCAAACTGGGCCAAACAGGAGGTTAAAGGGACTGACTCTCCAAGTCGGGAGAGTGTTAGTAAAGCGTCTGGAATGTTAGACCCGAGTACCTGGGTACGAAACCTGAGACATATTTGAACACGTCTCCCGATCCCATGGTTGATCATACTCTAGGTTCCACATGCATGTTTTAGCTGAAAGAAGAATACCTTAAACCTGGGTAGTTGAAACCCGTGGAATGAGTACCATGCAATACGACTTCAAAGGGTCTTCATTTGCTCACTGAACCTCTCCAATCCTATCACTGCTGCGTTTATGCCTCTGTACACATGCTTGATTCTCTTTCGGAGACATAGCAATCCATAGGTTTTAAGATACTTACTAGTCAGGTACATTCTTAGGCATTTAATATGGGGTGTTGAGTCCATTTCGTTGAGCAAGGAGTAGCTCTTGTCTGTTCCATATTTGGCTTAAGGAACTTTATCTGTGCTCATTTCAATCTCTGGTTTTATGCAGCACCCCAACTCACCTTTACCCTTAAGCAAGCATAAGTTGGTTTTCTAAATTTGAGACCCTGTTCTGTTCTGTAATTCAGTTCCTGTGTAGCCAAGTTTACATTCCGTGTATTACTGATATCTTATGATGTTTCTTTTTCTGTGTGACTTATTTCAGTTAGAATCATCATACGTGAATCCACTCATTGTGCTGCTAAGGGCCTGATGACATAGATTTCATTGCTGAGTGATATTGCTTTGTAAGTAAATACCACAACTTCTTTATCCATTTTTCACTTTCTGCAATGTTGAACATGTACTGTAAACGAGGTTCTTGTAAACAGAGCCGTTCCAAACTTTGGGGTGGCTGTGTCTTTTTGATTTTAATTTCCCTAAGCTATAGGACCATAAGTGGAAGTGCCCTAGGCTCTGTTGCTTTGTTTTTTAGATGTTTCAGGAAACACCATACACTTCTCCAGAGTGTCTGTTAGCAATTTACATCCCGCCCATCAGCATAACAAGGCTCCCAGTTCTCCATGGCCTGTCCTGCCTTTCTGGATTTTACACTTTTTTCAGATGGCCCTTTTGACCGGGGGGAAGTGAGACTTCATTGTAGTGCAGATTTCCTTTGCAAGCTTGCTTGGTTGGCCAAAAAGGGCGTATGCGTTTTTTCCTGAATATATTCAGGAAAAAACGCATACGCCCTTTTTGGCCAAGTGCATCATTGTGGACGTTCTGCCTCTTTTCCTATGCTTTCAATGCAATTCCAGTCTACCTCCTGAAATCGGTTTCCTGCAATTCTGCCCCGCTTTCAAGTCCTCTTGGCAGCCTTACTCCAGTATATTTTTGGACGATAGCTGTCATTTATAACTCTGCAGGTTTGTGAATTACAGTGCCCCTGAGCTCCTTTCTTCAACTCGCTTTCTTTTGAGCTGGTTGAAACACCGCAGGATCGCTTCAGGCCCTAATCGGGTTCCGGCACGGCACACTGAGCCTTTGGTTATTTCCTCTTCCTGGTGGGAAATGAGAGTTAAATTTGCCCGTCCAGACACCTCCAGCTAGTCTCTCATTGGTTCTCCATATTCCTGTTCATCTTCCGCAGAAATTGCAAACTGGGCCAAACAGGAGATTAAAGGCGCTGACTCTCCAAGTGGGGAGAGTGTTAGTAAAGTGTCTGGAATTTGCACCCGAGTACCAGGGGAGGAGAACTGAGACATATTTTAACACGTCTCCCGTTCACACGGTTGATCATACTCTGGGTTCCACATGCATGTTTTAGCTGAAGGAAGAATACCTTAAACCTGGAGAGTTGAGACGCGTGGAATGGGTACCATGCAATATGACTTCAAAGGGTCTTCATTTGCTCACCGAACCCATACAATCCTATCACTGCTGCGTTTATGTCCCTGTACACACGCTTGATTCTCTTTTGGAGACATAGCAATCCATAGGTTTTTAGATACTTACTAGTCAGGTACATTCTTAGGCGTTTAATATGCGGTGTTGAGTCCATTTCGTTGAGCAAGGAGTAGCTCTTGTCTATTCCATATTTGGCTTAAGGAAATTTATCTGTGCTCATTTCAATCTCTAGTTTTATGCAGCACCCCAACTCACCTTTCCCCTTAAGCAAGCATAAGTTGGTTTTCTAAATTTGAGACCCTGTTCTGTTTTGGAATTCAGTTCCTGTGTAGCGAAGTTTACATTCCATGTATTACTGATATCTTATGATGTTTCTTTTTCTGTGTGACTTATTTCAGGTAGAATCATCATACCTGAATCCACTCATTATGCTGCTACGGGCCTGATGACATAGATTTCATTGCTGAGTGATACTGCATTGTACGTAAGTACCACAAGTTCTTTATCCATTTTTCACTTTCTGTGATATTGAACTTGTACGGTAAACGAGGTTCTTGTAAACAGAGGCGTCCCAAACTTTGGGGTGGCTGTGTCTTTTTGATTTTAATTTCCCTAAGCTATAGGACCATAAGTGGAAGTGCCCTAGGCTCTGTTGCTTTGTTTTTTAGATGTTTCAGGAAACACCATACACTTCTCCCGAGTGTCTGTTGGCAATTTACATCCCGCCCATCAGCATAACAAGGCTCCCAGTTCTCCATGGCCTGTCCTGCCTTTCTGGATTTTACACTTTTTTCAGATGGCCCTTTTGACCGGGGGGAAGTGAGACTTCATTGTAGTGCAGATTTCCTTTGCAAGCTTGCTTGGTTGGCCAAAAAGGGCGTATGCGTTTTTTCCTGAATATATTCAGGAAAAAACGCATACGCCCTTTTTGGCCAAGTGCATCATTGTGGACGTTCTGCCTCTTTTCCTATGCTTTCAATGCAATTCCAGTCTACCTCCTGAAATCGGTTTCCTGCAATTCTGCCCCACTTTCAAGTCCTCTTGGCAGCCTTACTTCAGTCTATTTTTGGACGATAGCTGTCATTTATAACTCTGCAGGTTTGTGAATTACAGTGCCCCTGAGCTCCTTTCTTCAACTCGCTTTCTTGTGAGCTGGCCGCAACACCGCAGGATGGCTTCAGGCCCTAATCTGGTTCCGGCATGGCACGCTGAGCCTTTGGTTATTTCCTCTTCCTGGTGGGAAATGAGAGTTAAATTTGCCCGTCCAGACACCTCCAGCTAGTCTCTCATTGGTTCTCCCTATTCCTGTTCATCTTCCGCAGAAATTGCAAACTGGGCCAAACAGGAGGTTAAAGGCGTTGACTCTCCAAGTGCGGAGAGTGTTAGTAAAGCGTCTGGAATGTTGCACCCGAGTACCAGGGGAGGAAAACTGAGACATATTTGAACACGTCTCCCATTCACACGGTTGATCATACTCTGGGTTCCACATACATGTTTTAGCTGAAGGAAGAATACATTAAACCTGGAGAGTTGAGACCCGTGGAATGGGTACCATGCAATATGACTTCAAAGGGTCTTCATTTGCTCACCGAACCTCTCCAATCCTGTCACTGCTGCGTTTATGCCCCTGTACACACGCTTGATTCTCTTTTGGAGACATAGCAATCCATAGGTTTTAAGATACTTACTAGTCAGGTACATTCTTAGGCGTTTAATATGGGGTGTTGAGTCCATTTCGTTGAGCAAGGAGTAGCTCTTGTCTATTCCATATTTGGCTTAAGGAACTTTATCTGTGCTCATTTCAATCTCTGGTTTTATGCAGCACCCCAACTCACCTTTCCCCTTAAGCAAGCATAAGTTGGTTTTCTAAATTTGAGACCCTGTTCTGTTGTGGAATTCAGTTCCTGTGTAGCCAAGTTTACATTCCGTGTATTAGTGATATCTTATGATGTTTCTTTTTCTGTGTGACGTATTTCAGTTAGAATCATCGTACCTGAATCCACTCATTATGCTGCTACAGGCCTGATGACATAGATTTCATTGCTGAGTGATACTGCATTGTACGTAAGTACCACAAGTTCTTTATCCATTTTTCACTTTCTGTGATATTGAACTTGTACGGTAAACGAGGTTCTTGTAAACAGAGGCGTCCCAAACTTTGGGGTGGCTGTGTCTTTTTGATTTTAATTTCCCTAAGCTATAGAACCATAAGTGGAAGTGCCCTAGGCTCTGTTGCTTTGTTTTTTAGATGTTTCAGGAAACACCATACACTTCTCCCCAGTGTCTGTTGGCAATTTACATCCCGCCCATCAGCATAACAAGGCTCCCAGTTCTCCATGGCCTGTCCTGCCTTTCTGGATTTTACACTTTTTTCAGATGGCCCTTTTGACTGGGGGGAAGTGAGACTTCATTGTAGTGCAGATTTCCTTTGCAAGCTTGCTTGGTTGGCCAAAAAGGGCGTATGAGTTTTTTCCTGAATATATTCAGGAAAAAACGCATACGCCCTTTTTGGCCAAGTGCATCATTGTGGGCGTTCTGCCTCTTTTCCTATGCTTTCAATGCAATTCCAGTCTACCTCCTGAAATCGGTTTCCTGCAATTCTGCCCGCTTTCAAGTCCTCTTGGCAGCCTTACTTCAGTATATTTTTGGACGATAGCTGTCATTTATAACTCTGCAGGTTTGTGAATTACAGTGCCCCTGAGCTCCTTTCTTCAACTCGCTTTCTTTTGAGCTGGCCGCAACACCGCAGGATGGCTTCAGGCCCTAATCTGGTTCCGGCACGGCACGCTGAGCCTTTTGTTATTTCCTCTTCCTGGTGGGAAATGAGAGTTAAATTTGCCCGTCCAGACACCTCCAGCTAGTCTCTCATTGGTTCTCCCTATTCCTGTTCATCTTCCGCAGAAATTGCAAACTGGGCCAAACAGGAGGTTAAAGGCGCTGACTCTCCAAGTGGGGAGAGTGTTAGTAAAGCGTCTGGAATGTTGCACCCGAGTACCAGGGGAGGAAAACTGAGACATATCTGAACACGTCTCCCGTTCACACGGTTGATCATACTCTTGGTTCCACATGCATGTTTTAGCTGAAGGAAGAATACCTTAAACCTGGAGAGTTGAGACCCGTGGAATGGGTACCATGCAATATGACTTCAAAGGGTCTTCATTTGCTCACCGAACCTCTCCAATCCTATCACTGCTGCGTTTATGCCCCTGTACACACGCTTGATTCTCTTTTGGAGACATAGCAATCCATAGGTTTTAAGATACTTACTAGTCAGGTACATTCTTAGGCGTTTAATATGGGGTGTTGAGTCAATTTCATTGAGCAAGGAGTAGCTCTTGTCTATTCCATATTTGGCTTAAGGAACTTTATCTGTGCTCATTTCAATCTCTGGTTTTATGCAGCACCCCAACTCACCTTTCCCCTTAAGCAAGCATAAGTTGGTTTTCTAAATTTGAGACCCTGTTCTGTTCTGTAATTCAGTTCCTGTGTAGCCAAGTTTACATTCCGTGTATTAGTGATATCTTATGATGTTTCTTTTTCTGTGTGACTTATTTCAGAAATAATCATCGTACCTGAATCCACTCATTATGCTGCTAATGGCCTGATGACATAGATTTCATTGCTGAGTGATACTGCATTGTACGTAAGTACCACAAGTTCTTTATCCATTTTTCACTTTCTGTGATATTGAACTTGTACGATAAACGAGGTTCTTGTAAACAGAGGCGTCCCAAACTTTGGGGTGGCTGTGTCTTTTTGATTTTAATTTCCCTATGCTATAGGACCATAAGTGGAAGTGCCCTAGGCTCTGTTGCTTTGTTTTTTAGATGTTTCAGGAAACACCATACACTTCTCCCCAGTGTCTGTTGGCAATTTACATCCCGCCCATCAGCATAACAAGGCTCCCAGTTCTCCATGGCCTGTCCTGCCTTTCTGGATTTTACACTTTTTGCAGATGGTCCTTTTGACCAGGGGGAAGTGAGACTTCATTGTAGTGCAGATTTCCTTTGCAAGCTTGCTTGGTTGGCCAAAAAGGGCATATGCGTTTTTTCCTGAATATATTCAGGAAAAAACGCATACGCCCTTTTTGGCCAAGGGCATCATTGTGGACGTTCTGCCTCTTTTCCTATGCTTTCAATGCAATTCCAGTCTACCTCCTGAAATCGGTTTCCTGCAATTCTGTCCCGCTTTCAAGTCCTCTTGGCAGCCTTACTTCAGTATATTTTTGGACGATAGCTGTCATTTATAACTCTGCAGGTTTGTGAATTACAGTGCCCCTGAGCTCCTTTCTTCAACTCGCTTTCTTTTGAGCTGGTTGAAAAACCGCAGGATCGCTTCAGGCCCTAATCCGGTTCCGGCACGGCACACTGAGCCTTTGGTTATTTCCTCTTCCTGGTGGGAAATGAGAATTGAATTTGCCCGTCCAGACACCTCCAGCTAGTCTCTCATTGGTTCTCCCTATTCCTGTTCATCTTCCGCAGAAATTGCAAACTGGGCCAAGCAGGAGGTTAAAGGCTCTGACACTCCAAGTGCGGAGAGTGTTAGTAAAGCGTCTGGAATGTTGCACCCGAGTACCAGGGTACGAAAACTGAGACATATTTGAACACGTCTCCCATTCACATGGTTGATCATACTCTGGGTTCCACATGCATGTTTTAGCTGAAGGAAGAATACCTTAAACCTGGAGAGTTGAGACCCGTGGAATGGGTACCATGCAATATGACTTCAAAGGGTCTTCATTTGCTCACCGAACCTCTCCAATCCTATCACTGCTGCGTTTATGCCCCTGTACACATGCTTGATTCTCTTTTGGAGACATAGCAATCCATAGGTTTTAAGATACTTACTAGTCAGGTACATTCTTAGGCGTTTAATATGGGGTGTTGAGTCCATTTCGTTGAGCAAGGAGTAGCTCTTGTCTATTCCATATTTGGCTTAAGGAACTTTATCTGTGCTCATTTCAATCTCTGGTTTTATGCAGCACCCCAACTCACCTTTCCCCTTAAGCAAGCATAAGTTGGTTTTCTAAATTTGAGACCCTGTTCTGTTTTGGAATTCAGTTCCTGTGTAGCCAAGTTTACATTCCGTTTATTAGTGATATCTTATGATGTTTCTTTTTCTGTGTGACTTATTTCAATTAGAATCATCGTACCTGCATCCACTCATTATGCTGCTACGGGCCTGATGACATAGATTTCATTGCTGAGTGATACTGCATTGTACGTAAGTACCACAAGTTCTTTATCCATTTTTCACTTTCTGTGATATTGAACTTGTACGGTAAACGAGGTTCTTGTAAACAGAGGCGTCCCAAACTTTGGGGTGGCTGTGTCTTTTTGATTTTAATTTCCCTAAGCTATAGGACCATAAGTGGAAGTGCCCTAGGCTCTGTTGCTTTGTTTATTAGATGTTTCAGGAAACACCATACACTTCTCCTGAGTGTCTCTGGCAATTTACATCCCGCCCATCAGCATAACAAGGCTCCCAGTTCTCCATGGCCTGTCCTGCCTTTCTGGATTTTACACTTTTTTCAGATGGCCCTTTTGACCGGGGGGAAGTGAGACTTCATTGTAGTGCAGATTTCCTTTGCAAGTTTGCTTGGTTGGCCAAAAAGGGCGTATGCGTTTTTTCCTGAATATATTCAGGAAAAAACGCATACACCCTTTTTGGCCAAGTGCATCATTGTGGACGTTCTGCCTCTTTTCCTATGCTTTCAATGCAATTCCAGTCTACCTCCTGAAATCGGTTTCCTGCAATTCTGCCCGACTTTCAAGTACTCTTGGCAGCCTTACTTCAGTATATTTTTGGACGATAGCTGTCATTTATAACTCTGCAGGTTTGTGAATTACAGTGCCCCTGAGCTCCTTTCTTCAACTCGCTTTCTTTTGAGCTGGCCGCAACACCGCAGGATGGCTTCAGGCCCTAATCTGGTTCTGGCACGGCATGCTGAGCCTTTGGTTATTTCCTCTTCCTGGTGGGAAATGAGAGTTAAATTTGCCCGTCCAGACACCTCCAGCTAGTCTCTCATTGGTTCTCCATATTCCTGTTCATCTTCCGCAGAAATTGCAAACTGGGCCAAACAGGAGATTAAAGGCGCTGACTCTCCAAGTGGGGAGAGTGTTAGTAAAGCGTCTGGAATTTGCACCCGAGTACCAGGGGAGGAGAACTGAGACATATTTTAACACGTCTCCCGTTCACACGGTTGATCATACTCTGGGTTCCACATGCATGTTTTAGCTGAAGGAAGAATACCTTAAACCTGGAGAGTTGAGACGCGTGGAATGGGTACCATGCAATATGACTTCAAAGGGTCTTCATTTGCTCACCGAACCCATACAATCCTATCACTGCTGCGTTTATGTCCCTGTACACACGCTTGATTCTCTTTTGGAGACATAGCAATCCATAGGTTTTTAGATACTTACTAGTCAGGTACATTCTTAGGCGTTTAATATGGGGTGTTGAGTCAATTTCATTGAGCAAGGAGTAGCTCTTGTCTATTCCATATTTGGCTTAAGGAAATTTATCTGTGCTCATTTCAATCTCTAGTTTTATGCAGCACCCCAACTCACCTTTCCCCTTAAGCAAGCATAAGTTGGTTTTCTAAATTTGAGACCCTGTTCTGTTTTGGAATTCAGTTCCTGTGTAGCGAAGTTTACATTCCATGTATTACTGATATCTTATGATGTTTCTTTTTCTGTGTGACTTATTTCAGTTAGAATCATCATACCTGAATCCACTCATTATGCTGCTACGGGCCTGATGACATAGATTTCATTGCTGAGTGATACTGCATTGTACGTAAGTACCACAAGTTCTTTATCCATTTTTCACTTTCTGTGATATTGAACTTGTACGGTAAACGAGGTTCTTGTAAACAGAGGCGTCCCAAACTTTGGGGTGGCTGTGTCTTTTTGATTTTAATTTCCCTAAGCTATAGGACCATAAGTGGAAGTGCCCTAGGCTCTGTTGCTTTGTTTTTTAGATGTTTCAGGAAACACCATACACTTCTCCCGAGTGTCTGTTGGCAATTTACATCCCGCCCATCAGCATAACAAGGCTCCCAGTTCTCCATGGCCTGTCCTGCCTTTCTGGATTTTACACTTTTTTCAGATGGCCCTTTTGACCGGGGGGAAGTGAGACTTCATTGTAGTGCAGATTTCCTTTGCAAGTTTGCTTGGTTGGCCAAAAAGTGCGTATGCGTTTTTTCCTGAATATATTCAGGAAAAAACGCATACGCCCTTTTTGGCCAAGTGCATCATTGTGGACGTTCTGCCTCTTTTCCTATGCTTTCAATGCAATTCCAGTCTACCTCCTGAAATCGGTTTCCTGCAATTCTGCCCCGCTTTCAAGTCCTCTTGGCAGCCTTACTTCAGTCTATTTTTGGACGATAGCTGTCATTTATAACTCTGCAGGTTTGTGAATTACAGTGCCCCTGAGCTCCTTTCTTCAACTCGCTTTCTTGTGAGCTGGCCGCAACACCGCAGGATGGCTTCAGGCCCTAATCTGGTTCTGGCATGGCACGCTGAGCCTTTGGTTATTTCCTCTTCCTGGTGGGAAATGAGAGTTAAATTTGCCCGTCCAGACACCTCCAGCTAGTCTCTCATTGGTTCTCCCTATTCCTGTTCATCTTCCGCAGAAATTGCAAACTGGGCCAAACAGGAGGTTAAAGGCGCTGACTCTCCAAGTGGGGAGAGTGTTAGTAAAGCGTCTGGAATGTTGCACCCGAGTACCAGGGGAGGAAAACTGAGACATATCTGAACACGTCTCCCGTTCACAGGGTTGATCATACACTTGGTTCCACATGCATGTTTTAGCTGAAGGAAGAATACCTTAAACCTGGAGAGTTGAGACCCGTGGAATGGGTACCATGCAATATGACTTCAAAGGGTCTTCATTTGCTCACCGAACCTCTCCAATCCTATCACTGCTGCGTTGATGCCCCTGTACACACGCTTGATTCTCTTTTGGAGACATAGCAATCCATAGGTTTTAAGATACTTACTAGTCAGGTACATTCTTAGGCGTTTAATATGGGGTGTTGAGTCAATTTCATTGAGCAAGGAGTAGCTCTTGTCTATTCCATATTTGGCTTAAGGAACTTTATCTGTGCTCATTTCAATCTCTGGTTTTATGCAGCACCCCAACTCACCTTTCCCCTTAAGCAAGCATAAGTTGGTTTTCTAAATTTGAGACCCTGTTCTGTTCTGTAATTCAGTTCCTGTGTAGCCAAGTTTACATTCCGTGTATTAGTGATATCTTATGATGTTTCTTTTTCTGTGTGACGTATTTCAGTTAGAATCATCGTACCTGAATCCACTCATTATGCTGCTACGGGCCTGATGACATAGATTTCATTGCTGAGTGATACTGCATTGTACGTAAGTACCACAAGTTCTTTATCCATTTTTCACTTTCTGTGATATTGAACTTGTACGGTAAACGAGGTTCTTGTAAACAGAGGCGTCCCAAACTTTGGGGTGGCTGTGTCTTTTTGATTTTAATTTCCCTATGCTATAGGACCATAAGTGGAAGTGCCCTAGGCTCTGTTGCTTTGTTTTTTAGATGTTTCAGGAAACACCATACACTTCTCCCCAGTGTCTGTTGGCAATTTACATCCCGCCCATCAGCATAACAAGGCTCCCAGTTCTCCATGGCCTGTCCTGCCTTTCTGGATTTTACACTTTTTGCAGATGGTCCTTTTGACCAGGGGGAAGTGAGACTTCATTGTAGTGCAGATTTCCTTTGCAAGCTTGCTTGGTTGGCCAAAAAGGGCATATGCGTTTTTTCCTGAATATATTCAGGAAAAAACGCATACGCCCTTTTTGGCCAAGTGCATCATTGTGGACGTTCTGCCTCTTTTCCTATGCTTTCAATGCAATTCCAGTCTACCTCCTGAAATCGGTTTCCTGCAATTCTGCCCCACTTTCAAGTCCTCTTGGCAGCCTTACTTCAGTCTATTTTTGGACGATAGCTGTCATTTATAACTCTGCAGGTTTGTGAATTACAGTGCCCCTGAGCTCCTTTCTTCAACTCGCTTTCTTGTGAGCTGGCCGCAACACCGCAGGATGGCTTCAGGCCCTAATCTTGTTCCGGCCCGGCATGCTGAGCCTTTGGTTAATTCCTCTTCCTGGTGGGAAATGAGAGTTAAATTTGCCCGTCCAGACACCTGCAGCTAGCCTCTCATTGGTTCTCGCTATTCCTGTTCACCTTCCGCAGAAATTGCAAACTGTGCCAAACAGGAGGTTAAAGGCGCTGACTCTCCAAGTGGGGAGAGTGTTAGTAAAGCGTCTGGAATGTTGCACCCAACTACCAGGGTACGAAAACTGAGACATATTTGAACACGTCTCCCGATCACACGGTTGATCATACTCTGGGTTCCACATGCATGTTTTAGCTGAAGGAAGAATACCTTAAACCTGGAGAGTTGAGACCCGTGTAATGGGTACCATGCAATATGACTTCAAAGGGTCTTCATTTGGTCACCGAATCTCTCCAATCCTATCACTGCTGCGTTTATGCCCCTGTACACACGCTTGATTCTCTTTTGGAGACATAGCAATCCATAGGTTTTAAGATACTTACTAGTCATGTACATTCTTAGGCGTTTAATATGGGGTGTTGAGTCCATTTCGTTGAGCAAGGAGTAGCTCTTGTCTATTCCATATTTGGCTTAAGGAACTTTATCTGTGCTCATTTCAATCTCTGGTTTTATGCAGCACCCCAACTCACCTTTCCCCTTAAGCAAGCATAAGTTGGTTTTCTAAATTTGAGACCCTGTTCTGTTTTGGAATTCAGTTCCTGTGTAGCCAAGTTTACATTCCGTGTATTAGTGATATCTTATGATGTTTCTTTTTCTGTGTGACTTATTTCAGTTAGAATCATAGTACCTGAATCCACTCATTGTGCTGCTACGGGCCTGATGACATAGATTTTTTTGCTGAGTGATACTGCATTGTACGTAAGTACCACAAGTTCTTTATCCATTTATCACTTTCTGTGATATTGAACTTGTACGGTAAACGAGGTTCTTGTAAACAGAGGCGTCCCAAACTTTGGGGTGGCTGTGTCTTTTTGATTTTAATTTCCCTAAGCTATAGGACCATAAGTGGAAGTGCCCTAGGCTCTGTTGCTTTGTTTTTTAGATGTTTCAGGAAACACCATACACTTCTCCCTAGTGGCTGTTGGCAATTTACATCCCGCCCATCAGCATAACAAGGCTCCCAGTTCTCCATGGCCTGTCCTGCCTTTCTGGATTTTACACTTTTTTCAGATGGCCCTTTTGACCGGGGGGAAGTGAGACTTCATTGTAGTGCAGATTTCCTTTGCAAGCTTGCTTGGTTGGCCAAAAAGGGCGTATGCGTTTTTTCCTGAATATATTCAGGAAAAAACGCATACGCCCTTTTTGGCCAAGTGCATCATTGTGGACGTTCTGCCTCTTTTCCTATGCTTTCAGTGCAATTCCAGTCTACCTCCTGAAATCGGTTTCCTGCAATTCTGCCCCGCTTTCAAGTCCTCTTGGCAGCCTTACTTCAGTATATTTTTGGACGATAGCTGTCATTTATAACTCTGCAGGTTTGTGAATTACAGTGCCCCTGAGCTCCTTTCTTCAACTCGCTTTCTTGTGACCTGGCCGCAACACCGCAGGATGGCTTCAGGCCCTAATCTGGTTCCGGCACGGCACACTGAGCCTTTGGTTAATTCCTCTTCATGGTGGAAAATGAGAGTTAAATTTGCCCGTCCAGACACCTCCAGCTAGTCTCTCATTGGTTCTCCCTATTCCTGTTCATCTTCCGCAGAAATTGCAAACTTGGCCAAACAGGAGGTTAAAGGCGCTGACTCTCCAAGTGGGGAGAGTGTTAGTAAAGCGTCTGGAATGTTGCACCCGAGTACCAGGGGAGGAAAACTGAGACATATTTGAACACGTCTCCCGTTCACACGGTTGATCATACTCTGGGTTCCACATGCATGTTTTAGCTGAAGAAAGAATACCTTAAACCTGGAGAGTTGAGACCCGTGGAATGGGTACCATGCAATATGACCTCAAAGGGTCTTCATTTGCTCACCGAACCTCTCCAATCCTATCACTGCTGCGTTTATGACCCTGTACACACGCTTGATTCTCTTTTGGAGACATAGCAATCCATAGGTTTTAAGATACTTACTAGTCAGGTACATTCTTAGGCGTTTAATATGGGGTGTTGAGTCCATTTCATTGAGCAAGGAGTTGCTCTTGTCTATTCCATAATTGGCTTAAGGAACTTTATCTGTGCTCATTTCAATCTCTGGTTTTATGCAGCACCCCAACTCACCGTTACCCTTAAGCAAGCATAAGTTGCTTTTCTAAATTTGAGACCCTGTTCTGTTTTGTAATTCAGTTCCTGTGTAGCCAAGTTTACATTCCGTGTATTAGTGATATCTTATGATGTTTCTTTTTCTGTGTGACTTATTTCAGTTAGAATCATCGTACCTGAATCCACTCATTATGCTGCTACGGGCCTGATGACATAGATTTCATTGCTGAGTGATACTGCACTGTACGTAAGTACCACAAGTTCTTTATCCATTTTTCACTTTGTGTGATATTGAACTTGTACGGTAAACGAGGTTCTTGTAAACAGAGGCGTCCCAAACTTTTGGGTGGCTGTGTCTTTTTGATTTTAATTTCCCTAAGCTATAGGTCCATAAGTGAAAGTGCCCTAGGCTCTGTTGCTTTGTTTTTTAGATGTTTCAGGAAACACCATACACTTCTCCAAAGTGTCTGTTGGCAATTTACATCCCGCCCATCAGCATAACAAGGCTCCCAGTTCTCCATGGCCTGTCCGGCCTTTCTGGATTTTACACTTTTTTCAGATGGCCCTTTTGACCGGGGGGAAGTGAGACTTCATTGTAGTGCAGATTTCCTTTGCAAGTTTGCTTGGTTGGCCAAAAAGGGCGTATGCGTTTTTTCCTGAATATATTCAGGAAAAAACGCATACGCCCTTTTTGGCCAAGTGCATCATTGTGGACGTTCTGCCTCTTTTCCTATGCTTTCAATGCAATTCCAGTCTACCTCCTGAAATCGGTTTCCTGCAATTCTGCCCCACTTTCAAGTCCTCTTGGCAGCCTTACTTCAGTCTATTTTTGGACGATAGCTGTCATTTATAACTCTGCAGGTTTGTGAATTACAGTGCCCCTGAGCTCCTTTCTTCAACTCGCTTTCTTGTGAGCTGGCCGCAACACCGCAGGATGGCTTCAGGCCCTAATCTGGTTCCGGCATGGCACGCTGAGCCTTTGGTTATTTCCTCTTCCTGGTGGGAAATGAGAGTTAAATTTGCCCGTCCAGACACCTCCAGCTAGTCTCTCATTGGTTCTCCCTATTCCTGTTCATCTTCCGCAGAAATTGCAAACTGGGCCAAACAGGAGGTTAAAGGCGTTGACTCTCCAAGTGCGGAGAGTGTTAGTAAAGCGTCTGGAATGTTGCACCCGAGTACCAGGGGAGGAAAACTGAGACATATTTGAACACGTCTCCCATTCACACGGTTGATCATACTCTGGGTTCCACATACATGTTTTAGCTGAAGGAAGAATACATTAAACCTGGAGAGTTGAGACCCGTGGAATGGGTACCATGCAATATGACTTCAAAGGGTCTTCATTTGCTCACCGAACCTCTCCAATCCTGTCACTGCTGCGTTTATGCCCCTGTACACACGCTTGATTCTCTTTTGGAGACATAGCAATCCATAGGTTTTAAGATACTTAGTAGTCAGGTACATTCTTAGGCATTTAATATGGGGTGTTGAGTCCATTTCGTTGAGCAAGGAGTAGCTCTTGTCTATTCCATATTTGGCTTAAGGAACTTTATCTGTGCTCATTTCAATCTCTGGTTTTATGCAGCACCCCAACTCACCTTTCCCCTTAAGCAAGCATAAGTTGGTTTTCTAAATTTGAGACCCTGTTCTGTTTTGGAATTCAGTTCCTGTGTAGCCAAGTTTACATTCCGTGTATTAGTGATATCTTATGATGTTTCTTTTTCTGTGTGACGTATTTCAGTTAGAATCATCGTACCTGAATCCACTCATTATGCTGCTACGGGCCTGATGACATAGATTTCATTGCTGAGTGATACTGCATTGTACGTAAGTACCACAAGTTCTTTATCCATTTTTCACTTTCTGTGATATTGAACTTGTACGGTAAACGAGGTTCTTGTAAACAGAGGCGTCCCAAACTTTGGGGTGGCTGTGTCTTTTTGATTTTAATTTCCCTAAGCTATAGAACCATAAGTGGAAGTGCCCTAGGCTCTGTTGCTTTGTTTTTTAGATGTTTCAGGAAACACCATACACTTCTCCCGAGTGTCTGTTGGCAATTTACATCCCGCCCATCAGCATAACAAGGCTCCCAGTTCTCCATGGCCTGTCCTGCCTTTCTGGATTTTACACTTTTTTCAGATGGCCCTTTTGACTGGGGGGAAGTGAGACTTCATTGTAGTGCAGATTTCCTTTGCAAGCTTGCTTGGTTGGCCAAAAAGGGCGTATGCGTTTTTTCCTGAATATATTCAGGAAAAAACGCATACGCCCTTTTTGGCCAAGTGCATCATTGTGGGCGTTCTGCCTCTTTTCCTATGCTTTCAATGCAATTCCAGTCTACCTCCTGAAATCGGTTTCCTGCAATTCTGCCCGCTTTCAAGTCCTCTTGGCAGCCTTACTTCAGTATATTTTTGGACGATAGCTGTCATTTATAACTCTGCAGGTTTGTGAATTACAGTGCCCCTGAGCTCCTTTCTTCAACTCGCTTTCTTTTGAGCTGGCCGCAACACCGCAGGATGGCTTCAGGCCCTAATCTGGTTCCGGCACGGCACGCTGAGCCTTTTGTTATTTCCTCTTCCTGGTGGGAAATGAGAGTTAAATTTGCCCGTCCAGACACCTCCAGCTAGTCTCTCATTGGTTCTCCCTATTCCTGTTCATCTTCCGCAGAAATTGCAAACTGGGCCAAACAGGAGGTTAAAGGCGCTGACTCTCCAAGTGGGGAGAGTGTTAGTAAAGCGTCTGGAATGTTGCACCCGAGTACCAGGGGAGGAAAACTGAGACATATCTGAACACGTCTCCCGTTCACACGGTTGATCATACTCTTGGTTCCACATGCATGTTTTAGCTGAAGGAAGAATACCTTAAACCTGGAGAGTTGAGACCCGTGGAATGGGTACCATGCAATATGACTTCAAAGGGTCTTCATTTGCTCACCGAACCTCTCCAATCCTATCACTGCTGCGTTTATGCCCCTGTACACACGCTTGATTCTCTTTTGGAGACATAGCAATCCATAGGTTTTAAGATACTTACTAGTCAGGTACATTCTTAGGCGTTTAATATGGGGTGTTGAGTCAATTTCATTGAGCAAGGAGTAGCTCTTGTCTATTCCATATTTGGCTTAAGGAACTTTATCTGTGCTCATTTCAATCTCTGGTTTTATGCAGCACCCCAACTCACCTTTCCCCTTAAGCAAGCATAAGTTGGTTTTCTAAATTTGAGACCCTGTTCTGTTCTGTAATTCAGTTCCTGTGTAGCCAAGTTTACATTCCGTGTATTAGTGATATCTTATGATGTTTCTTTTTCTGTGTGACTTATTTCAGAAATAATCATCGTACCTGAATCCACTCATTATGCTGCTAATGGCCTGATGACATAGATTTCATTGCTGAGTGATACTGCATTGTACGTAAGTACCACAAGTTCTTTATCCATTTTTCACTTTCTGTGATATTGAACTTGTACGATAAACGAGGTTCTTGTAAACAGAGGCGTCCCAAACTTTGGGGTGGCTGTGTCTTTTTGATTTTAATTTCCCTATGCTATAGGACCATAAGTGGAAGTGCCCTAGGCTCTGTTGCTTTGTTTTTTAGATGTTTCAGGAAACACCATACACTTCTCCCCAGTGTCTGTTGGCAATTTACATCCCGCCCATCAGCATAACAAGGCTCCCAGTTCTCCATGGCCTGTCCTGCCTTTCTGGATTTTACACTTTTTGCAGATGGTCCTTTTGACCAGGGGGAAGTGAGACTTCATTGTAGTGCAGATTTCCTTTGCAAGCTTGCTTGGTTGGCCAAAAAGGGCATATGCGTTTTTTCCTGAATATATTCAGGAAAAAACGCATACGCCCTTTTTGGCCAAGGGCATCATTGTGGACGTTCTGCCTCTTTTCCTATGCTTTCAATGCAATTGCAGTCTACCTCCTGAAATCGGTTTCCTGCAATTCTGTCCCGCTTTCAAGTCCTCTTGGCAGCCTTACTTCAGTATATTTTTGGACGATAGCTGTCATTTATAACTCTGCAGGTTTGTGAATTACAGTGCCCCTGAGCTCCTTTCTTCAACTCGCGTTCTTTTGAGCTGGTTGAAACACCGCAGGATCGCTTCAGGCCCTAATCGGGTTCCGGCACGGCACACTGAGCCTTTGGTTATTTCCTCTTCCTGGTGGGAAATGAGAATTGAATTTGCCCGTCCAGACACCTCCAGCTAGTCTCTCATTGGTTCTCCCTATTCCTGTTCATCTTCCGCAGAAATTGCAAACTGGGCCAAGCAGGAGGTTAAAGGCTCTGACACTCCAAGTGCGGAGAGTGTTAGTAAAGCGTCTGGAATGTTGCACCCGAGTACCAGGGTACGAAAACTGAGACATATTTGAACACGTCTCCCATTCACATGGTTGATCATACTCTGGGTTCCACATGCATGTTTTAGCTGAAGGAAGAATACCTTAAACCTGGAGAGTTGAGACCCGTGGAATGGGTACCATGCAATATGACTTCAAAGGGTCTTCATTTGCTCACCGAACCTCTCCAATCCTATCACTGCTGCGTTTATGCCCCTGTACACATGCTTGATTCTCTTTTGGAGACATAGCAATCCATAGGTTTTAAGATACTTACTAGTCAGGTACATTCTTAGGCGTTTAATATGGGGTGTTGAGTCCATTTCGTTGAGCAAGGAGTAGCTCTTGTCTATTCCATATTTGGCTTAAGGAACTTTATCTGTGCTCATTTCAATCTCTGGTTTTATGCAGCACCCCAACTCACCTTTCCCCTTAAGCAAGCATAAGTTGGTTTTCTAAATTTGAGACCCTGTTCTGTTTTGGAATTCAGTTCCTGTGTAGCCAAGTTTACATTCCGTTTATTAGTGATATCTTATGATGTTTCTTTTTCTGTATGACTTATTTCAATTAGAATCATCGTACCTGCATCCACTCATTATGCTGCTACGGGCCTGATGACATAGATTTCATTGCTGAGTGATACTGCATTGTACGTAAGTACCACAAGTTCTTTATCCATTTTTCACTTTCTGTGATATTGAACTTGTACGGTAAACGAGGTTCTTGTAAACAGAGGCGTCCCAAACTTTGGGGTGGCTGTGTCTTTTTGATTTTAATTTCCCTAAGCTATAGGACCATAAGTGGAAGTGCCCTAGGCTCTGTTGCTTTGTTTATTAGATGTTTCAGGAAACACCATACACTTCTCCTGAGTGTCTCTGGCAATTTACATCCCGCCCATCAGCATAACAAGGCTCCCAGTTCTCCATGGCCTGTCCTGCCTTTCTGGATTTTACACTTTTTTCAGATGGCCCTTTTGACCGGGGGGAAGTGAGACTTCATTGTAGTGCAGATTTCCTTTGCAAGTTTGCTTGGTTGGCCAAAAAGGGCGTATGCGTTTTTTCCTGAATATATTCAGGAAAAAACGCATACACCCTTTTTGGCCAAGTGCATCATTGTGGACGTTCTGCCTCTTTTCCTATGCTTTCAATGCAATTCCAGTCTACCTCCTGAAATCGGTTTCCTGCAATTCTGCCCGACTTTCAAGTACTCTTGGCAGCCTTACTTCAGTATATTTTTGGACGATAGCTGTCATTTATAACTCTGCAGGTTTGTGAATTACAGTGCCCCTGAGCTCCTTTCTTCAACTCGCTTTCTTTTGAGCTGGCCGCAACACCGCAGGATGGCTTCAGGCCCTAATCTGGTTCTGGCACGGCATGCTGAGCCTTTGGTTATTTCCTCTTCCTGGTGGGAAATGAGAGTTAAATTTGCCCGTCCAGACACCTCCAGCTAGTCTCTGATTGGTTCTCCATATTCCTGTTCATCTTCCGCAGAAATTGCAAACTGGGCCAAACAGGAGATTAAAGGCGCTGACTCTCCAAGTGGGGAGAGTGTTAGTAAAGCGTCTGGAATTTGCACCCGAGTACCAGGGGAGGAGAACTGAGACATATTTTAACACGTCTCCCGTTCACACGGTTGATCATACTCTGGGTTCCACATGCATGTTTTAGCTGAAGGAAGAATACCTTAAACCTGGAGAGTTGAGACGCGTGGAATGGGTACCATGCAATATGACTTCAAAGGGTCTTCATTTGCTCACCGAACCCATACAATCCTATCACTGCTGCGTTTATGTCCCTGTACACACGCTTGATTCTCTTTTGGAGACATAGCAATCCATAGGTTTTTAGATACTTACTAGTCAGGTACATTCTTAGGCGTTTAATATGGGGTGTTGAGTCAATTTCATTGAGCAAGGAGTAGCTCTTGTCTATTCCATATTTGGCTTAAGGAACTTTATCTGTGCTCATTTCAATCTCTGGTTTTATGCAGCACCCCAACTCACCTTTCCCCTTAAGCAAGCATAAGTTGGTTTTCTAAATTTGAGACCCTGTTCTGTTCTGTAATTCAGTTCCTGTGTAGCCAAGTTTACATTCCGTGTATTAGTGATATCTTATGATGTTTCTTTTTCTGTGTGACTTATTTCAGTTAGAATCATCGTACCTGAATCCACTCATTATGCTGCTAATGGCCTGATGACATAGATTTCATTGCTGAGTGATACTGCATTGTACGTAAGTACCACAAGTTCTTTATCCATTTTTCACTTTCTGTGATATTGAACTTGTACGATAAACGAGGTTCTTGTAAACAGAGGCGTCCCAAACTTTGGGGTGGCTGTGTCTTTTTGATTTTAATTTCCCTATGCTATAGGACCATAAGTGGAAGTGCCCTAGGCTCTGTTGCTTTGTTTTTTAGATGTTTCAGGAAACACCATACACTTCTCCCCAGTGTCTGTTGGCAATTTACATCCCGCCCATCAGCATAACAAGGCTCCCAGTTCTCCATGGCCTGTCCTGCCTTTCTGGATTTTACACTTTTTGCAGATGGTCCTTTTGACCAGGGGGAAGTGAGACTTCATTGTAGTGCAGATTTCCTTTGCAAGCTTGCTTGGTTGGCCAAAAAGGGCATATGCGTTTTTTCCTGAATATATTCAGGAAAAAACGCATACGCCCTTTTTGGCCAAGTGCATCATTGTGGACGTTCTGCCTCTTTTCCTATGCTTTCAATGCAATTGCAGTCTACCTCCTGAAATCGGTTTCCTGCAATTCTGCCCCACTTTCAAGTCCTCTTGGCAGCCTTACTTCAGTCTATTTTTGGACGATAGCTGTCATTTATAACTCTGCAGGTTTGTGAATTACAGTGCCCCTGAGCTCCTTTCTTCAACTCGCTTTCTTGTGAGCTGGCCGCAACACCGCAGGATGGCTTCAGGCCCTAATCTTGTTCCGGCCCGGCATGCTGAGCCTTTGGTTAATTCCTCTTCCTGGTGGGAAATGAGAGTTAAATTTGCCCGTCCAGACACCTGCAGCTAGCCTCTCATTGGTTCTCGCTATTCCTGTTCACCTTCCGCAGAAATTGCAAACTGTGCCAAACAGGAGGTTAAAGGCGCTGACTCTCCAAGTGGGGAGAGTGTTAGTAAAGCGTCTGGAATGTTGCACCCAACTACCAGGGTACGAAAACTGAGACATATTTGAACACGTCTCCCGATCACACGGTTGATCATACTCTGGGTTCCACATGCATGTTTTAGCTGAAGGAAGAATACCTTAAACCTGGAGAGTTGAGACCCGTGTAATGGGTACCATGCAATATGACTTCAAAGGGTCTTCATTTGGTCACCGAATCTCTCCAATCCTATCACTGCTGCGTTTATGCCCCTGTACACACGCTTGATTCTCTTTTGGAGACATAGCAATCCATAGGTTTTAAGATACTTACTAGTCATGTACATTCTTAGGCGTTTAATATGGGGTGTTGAGTCCATTTCGTTGAGCAAGGAGTAGCTCTTGTCTATTCCATATTTGGCTTAAGGAACTTTATCTGTGCTCATTTCAATCTCTGGTTTTATGCAGCACCCCAACTCACCTTTCCCCTTAAGCAAGCATAAGTTGGTTTTCTAAATTTGAGACCCTGTTCTGTTTTGGAATTCAGTTCCTGTGTAGCCAAGTTTACATTCCGTGTATTAGTGATATCTTATGATGTTTCTTTTTCTGTGTGACTTATTTCAGTTAGAATCATAGTACCTGAATCCACTCATTGTGCTGCTACGGGCCTGATGACATAGATTTTTTTGCTGAGTGATACTGCATTGTACGTAAGTACCACAAGTTCTTTATCCATTTATCACTTTCTGTGATATTGAACTTGTACGGTAAACGAGGTTCTTGTAAACAGAGGCGTCCCAAACTTTGGGGTGGCTGTGTCTTTTTGATTTTAATTTCCCTAAGCTATAGGACCATAAGTGGAAGTGCCCTAGGCTCTGTTGCTTTGTTTTTTAGATGTTTCAGGAAACACCATACACTTCTCCCTAGTGGCTGTTGGCAATTTACATCCCGCCCATCAGCATAACAAGGCTCCCAGTTCTCCATGGCCTGTCCTGCCTTTCTGGATTTTACACTTTTTTCAGATGGCCCTTTTGACCGGGGGGAAGTGAGACTTCATTGTAGTGCAGATTTCCTTTGCAAGCTTGCTTGGTTGGCCAAAAAGGGCGTATGCGTTTTTTCCTGAATATATTCAGGAAAAAACGCATACGCCCTTTTTGGCCAAGTGCATCATTGTGGACGTTCTGCCTCTTTTCCTATGCTTTCAGTGCAATTCCAGTCTACCTCCTGAAATCGGTTTCCTGCAATTCTGCCCCGCTTTCAAGTCCTCTTGGCAGCCTTACTTCAGTATATTTTTGGACGATAGCTGTCATTTATAACTCTGCAGGTTTGTGAATTACAGTGCCCCTGAGCTCCTTTCTTCAACTCGCTTTCTTGTGACCTGGCCGCAACACCGCAGGATGGCTTCAGGCCCTAATCTGGTTCCGGCACGGCACACTGAGCCTTTGGTTAATTCCTCTTCATGGTGGAAAATGAGAGTTAAATTTGCCCGTCTAGACACCTCCAGCTAGTCTCTCATTGGTTCTCCCTATTCCTGTTCATCTTCCGCAGAAATTGCAAACTTGGCCAAACAGGAGGTTAAAGGCGCTGACTCTCCAAGTGGGGAGAGTGTTAGTAAAGCGTCTGGAATGTTGCACCCGAGTACCAGGGGAGGAAAACTGAGACATATTTGAACACGTCTCCCGTTCACACGGTTGATCATACTCTGGGTTCCACATGCATGTTTTAGCTGAAGAAAGAATACCTTAAACCTGGAGAGTTGAGACCCGTGGAATGGGTACCATGCAATATGACCTCAAAGGGTCTTCATTTGCTCACCGAACCTCTCCAATCCTATCACTGCTGCGTTTATGCCCCTGTACACACGCTTGATTCTCTTTTGGAGACATAGCAATCCATAGGTTTTAAGATACTTACTAGTCAGGTACATTCTTAGGCGTTTAATATGGGGTGTTGAGTCCATTTCATTGAGCAAGGAGTTGCTCTTGTCTATTCCATAATTGGCTTAAGGAACTTTATCTGTGCTCATTTCAATCTCTGGTTTTATGCAGCACCCCAACTCACCGTTACCCTTAAGCAAGCATAAGTTGCTTTTCTAAATTTGAGACCCTGTTCTGTTTTGTAATTCAGTTCCTGTGTAGCCAAGTTTACATTCCGTGTATTAGTGATATCTTATGATGTTTCTTTTTCTGTGTGACTTATTTCAGTTAGAATCATCGTACCTGAATCCACTCATTATGCTGCTACGGGCCTGATGACATAGATTTCATTGCTGAGTGATACTGCACTGTACGTAAGTACCACAAGTTCTTTATCCATTTTTCACTTTGTGTGATATTGAACTTGTACGGTAAACGAGGTTCTTGTAAACAGAGGCGTCCCAAACTTTTGGGTGGCTGTGTCTTTTTGATTTTAATTTCCCTAAGCTATAGGTCCATAAGTGAAAGTGCCCTAGGCTCTGTTGCTTTGTTTTTTAGATGTTTCAGGAAACACCATACACTTCTCCAAAGTGTCTGTTGGCAATTTACATCCCGCCCATCAGCATAACAAGGCTCCCAGTTCTCCATGGCCTGTCCGGCCTTTCTGGATTTTACACTTTTTTCAGATGGCCCTTTTGACCGGGGGGAAGTGAGACTTCATTGTAGTGCAGATTTCCTTTGCAAGTTTGCTTGGTTGGCCAAAAAGGGCGTATGCGTTTTTTCCTGAATATATTCAGGAAAAAACGCATACGCCCTTTTTGGCCAAGTGCATCATTGTGGACGTTCTGCCTCTTTTCCTATGCTTTCAATGCATTTCCAGTCTACCTCCTGAAATCGGTTTCCTGCAATTCTTCCCCGCTTTCAAGTCCTCTTGGCAGCCTTACTTCAGTCTATTTTTGGATGATAGCTGTCATTTATAACTCTGCAGGTTTGTGAATTACAGTGCCCCTGAGCTCCTTTCTTCAACTCGCTTTCTTGTGACCTGGCCGCAACACCGCAGGATGGCTTCAGGCCCTAATCTGGTTCTGGCACGGCACGCTGAGCCTTTGGTTAATTCCTCTTCATGGTGGGAAATGAGAGTTAAATTTGCCCGTCCAGACACCTCCAGCTAGTCTCCCATTGGTTCTCCCTATTCCTGTTCATCTTCCGGAGAAATTGCAAACTGGGCCAAACAGGAGGTTAAAGGGACTGACTCTCCAAGTGGGGAGAGTGTTAGTAAAGCGTCTGGAATGTTGCACTCGAGTACCAGGGGAGGAAAACTGAGACATATTTGAACACGTCTCCCGTTCACACAGTTGATCATACTCTGGGTTCCACATGCATGTTTTAGCTGAAGGAAGAATACCTTAAACCTGGGTAGTTGAAACCCGTGGAATGGGTACCATGCAATATGACTTCAAAGGGTCTTCATTTGCTCACCGAACCTCTCCAATCCAATCACTGCTGCGTTTATGTCCCTGTACACATGCTTGATTCTCTTTCGGAGACATAGCAATCCATAGGTTTTAAGATACTTACTAGTCAGGTACATTCTTAGGCGTTTAATATGGGGAGTTGAGTGCATTTGTTGAGCAAGGAGTAGCTCTTGTCTATTCCATATTTGGCTTAAGGAACTTTATCTGTGCTCATTTCAATCTCTGGTTTTATGCAGCACCCCAACTCACCTTTACCCTTAAGCAAGCATAAGTTGGTTTTCTAAATTTGAGACCCTGTTCTGTTCTGTAATTCAGTTCCTGTGTAGCCAAGTTTACGTTCCGTGTATTACTGATATCTTATGATGTTTCTTTTTCTGTGTGACTTATTTCAGTTAGAATCATCATACCTGAATCCACTCATTGTGCTGCTAAGGGCCTGATGACACAGATTTCATTGCTGAGTGATATTGCTTTGTAAGTAAATACCACAACTTCTTTATCCATTTTTCACTTTCTGCGATGTTGAACTTGTACTGTAAACGAGGTTCTTGTAAACAGAGCCGTTCCAAACTTTGGGGTGGCTGTGTCTTTTTGATTTTAATTTCCCTAAGCTATAGGACCATAAGTGGAAGTGCCCTAGGTTCTGTTGCTTTGTTTTTTAGATGTTTCAGGAAACACCATACACTTCTCCCGAGTGTCTGTTGGCAATTTACATCCCGCCCATCAGCATAACAAGGCTCCCACTTCTCCATGGCCTGTCCTGCCTTTCTGGATTTTACACTTTTTTCAGATGGCCCTTTTGACCGGGGGGAAGTGAGACTTCATTGTAGTGCAGATTTCCTTTGCAAGCTTGCTTGGTTGGCCAAAAAGGGCGTATGCGTTTTTTCCTGAATATATTCAGGAAAAAACGCATACGCCCTTTTTGGCCAAGTGCATCATTGTGGACGTTCTGCCTCTTTTCCTATGCTTTCAATGCAATTCCAGTCTACCTCCTGAAATCGGTTTCCTGCAATTCTGCCCCGCTTTCAAGTCCTCTTGGCAGCCTTACTTCAGTCTATTTTTGGACGATAGCTGTCATTTATAACTCTGCAGGTTTGTGAATTACAGTGCCCCTGAGCTCCTTTCTTCAACTCGCTTTCTTGTGAGCTGGCCGCAACACCGCAGGATGGCTTCAGGCCCTAATCTGGTTCCGGCACGGCACGCTGAGCCTTTGGTTATTTCCTCTTCCTGGTGGGAAATGAGAGTTAAATTTGCCCGTCCAGACACCTCCAGCTAGTCTCTCATTGGTTCTCGCTATTCCTGTTCATCTTCCGCAGAAATTGCCAACTGGGCCAAACAGGAGGTTAAAGGCGCTGACTCTCCAAGTCGGGAGAGTGTTAGTAAAGCGTCTGGAATGTTGCACCCGAGTACCAGGGTACAAAAACTGAGACATATTTGAACACGTCTCCCGTTAACACGGATGATCATACTGTTGGTTCCACATGCATGCTTTAGCTGAAGGAAGAATACCTTAAACCTGGGTAGTTGAAACCCGTGGAATGGGTACCATGCAATATGACTTCAAAGGGTCTTCATTTGCTCACCGAACCTCTCCAATCCTATCACTGCTGCGTTTATGCCCCTGTACACATGCTTGATTCTCTTTCGGAGACATAGCAATCCATAGGTTTTAAGATACTTACTAGTCAGGTACATTCTTAGGCGTTTAATATGCGGTGTTGAGTCCATTTCGTTGAGCAAGGAGTAGCTCTTGTCTATTCCATATTTGGCTTAAGGAACTTTATCTGTGCTCATTTCAATCTCTGGTTTTATGCAGCAACCCAACTCACCTTTCCCCTTAAGCAAGCATAAGTTGGTTTTCTAAATTTGAGAGCCTGTTCTGTTTTGGAATTCAGTTCCTGTGTAGCCAAGTTTACATTCCATGTATTAGTGATATGTTATGATGTTTCTTTTTCTGTGTGACTTATTTCAGTTAGAATCATCGTACCTGAATCCACTCATTATGCTGCTACGGGCCTGATGACACAGATTTCATTGCTGAGTGATACTGCATTGTACGTAAGTACCACAAGTTCTTTATCCATTTTTCACTTTCTGTGATATTGAACTTGTACGGTAAACGAGGTTCTTGTAAACAGAGGCGTCCCAAACTTTGGGGTGGCTGTGTCTTTTTGATTTTAATTTCCCTAAGCTATAGGACCATAAGTGGAAGTGCCCTAGGCTCTGTTGCTTTGTTTTTTAGATGTTTCAGGAAACACCATACACTTCTCCCGAGTGTCTGTTGGCAATTTACATCCCGCCCATCAGCATAACAAGGCTCCCAGTTCTCCATGGCCTGTCCTGCCTTTCTGGATTTTACACTTTTTTCAGATGGCCCTTTTGACCAGGGGGGAAGTGAGACTTCATTGTAGTGCAGATTTCCTTTGCAAGTTTGCTTGGTTGGCCAAAAAGGGCGTATGCGTTTTTTCCTGAATATATTCAGGAAAAAACGCATACGCCCTTTTTGGCCAAGTGCATCATTGTGGACGTTCTGCCTCTTTTCCTATGCTTTCAATGCAATTCCAGTCTACCTCCTGAAATCTGTTTCCTGCAATTCTGCCCCGCTTTCAAGTCCTCTTGGCAGCCTTACTTCAGTCTATTTTTGGACGATAGCTGTCATTTATAACTCTACAGGTTTGTGAATTACAGTGCCCCTGAGCTCCTTTCTTCAACTCGCTTTCTTGTGAGCTGGCCGCAACACCGCAGGATGGCTTCAGGCCCTAATCTGGTTCCGGCACGGCACGCTGAGCCTTTGGTTATTTCCTCTTCCTGGTGGGAAATGAGAGTTAAATTTGCCCGTCCAGACACCTCCAGCTAGTCTCTCATTGGTTCTCGCTATTCCTGTTCATCTTCCGCAGAAATTGCAAACTGGGCCAAACAGGAGGTTAAAGGCGCTGACTCTCCAAGTCGGGAGAGTGTTAGTAAAGCGTCTGGAATGTTGCACCCGAGTACCAGGGTACAAAAACTGAGACATATTTGAACACGTCTCCCGTTAACACGGATGATCATACTGTTGGTTCCACATGCATGCTTTAGCTGAAGGAAGAATACCTTAAACCTGGGTAGTTGAAACCCGTGGAATGGGTACCATGCAATATGACTTCAAAGGGTCTTCATTTGCTCACCGAACCTCTCCAATCCTATCACTGCTGCGTTTATGCCCCTGTACACATGCTTGATTCTCTTTCGGAGACATAGCAATCCATAGGTTTTAAGATACTTACTAGTCAGGTACATTCTTAGGCGTTTAATATGCGGTGTTGAGTCCATTTCGTTGAGCAAGGAGTAGCTCTTGTCTATTCCATATTTGGCTTAAGGAACTTTATCTGTGCTCATTTCAATCTCTGGTTTTATGCAGCAACCCAACTCACCTTTCCCCTTAAGCAAGCATAAGTTGGTTTTCTAAATTTGAGAGCCTGTTCTGTTTTGGAATTCAGTTCCTGTGTAGCCAAGTTTACATTCCGTGTATTAGTGATATGTTATGATGTTTCTTTTTCTGTGTGACTTATTTCAGTTAGAATCATCGTACCTGAATCCACTCATTATGCTGCTACGGGCCTGATGACACAGATTTCATTGCTGAGTGATACTGCATTGTACGTAAGTACCACAAGTTCTTTATCCATTTTTCACTTTCTGTGATATTGAACTTGTACGGTAAACGAGGTTCTTGTAAACAGAGGCGTCCCAAACTTTGGGGTGGCTGTGTCTTTTTGATTTTAATTTCCCTAAGCTATAGGACCATAAGTGGAAGTGCCCTAGGCTCTGTTGCTTTGTTTTTTAGATGTTTCAGGAAACACCATACACTTCTCCCGAGTGTCTGTTGGCAATTTACATCCCGCCCATCAGCATAACAAGGCTCCCAGTTCTCCATGGCCTGTCCTGCCTTTCTGGATTTTACACTTTTTTCAGATGGCCCTTTTGACCAGGGGGGAAGTGAGACTTCATTGTAGTGCAGATTTCCTTTGCAAGTTTGCTTGGTTGGCCAAAAAGGGCGTATGCGTTTTTTCCTGAATATATTCAGGAAAAAACGCATACGCCCTTTTTGGCCAAGTGCATCATTGTGGACGTTCTGCCTCTTTTCCTATGCTTTCAATGCAATTCCAGTCTACCTCCTGAAATCTGCTTCCTGCAATTCTGCCCCGCTTTCAAGTCCTCTTGGCAGCCTTACTTCAGTCTATTTTTGGACGATAGCTGTCATTTATAACTCTACAGGTTTGTGAATTACAGTGCCCCTGAGCTCCTTTCTTCAACTCGCTTTCTTGTGAGCTGGCCGCAACACCGCAGGATGGCTTCAGGCCCTAATCTTATTCCGGCCCGGCATGCTGAGCCTTTGGTTAATTCCTCTTCCTGGTGGGAAATGAGAGTTAAATTTGCCCGTCCAGACACCTCCAGCTAGCCTCTCATTGGTTCTCGCTATTCCTGTTCATCTTCCGCAGAAATTGCAAACTGTGCCAAACAGGAGGTTAAAGGCGCTGACTCTCCAAGTGGGGAGAGTGTTAGTAAAGCGTCTGGAATGTTGCACCCAAGTACCAGGGTACGAAAACTGAGACATATTTGAACACGTCTCCCGATCACACGGTTGATCATACTCTGGGTTCCACATGCATGTTTTAGCTGAAGGAAGAATACCTTAAACCTGGAGAGTTGAGACCCGTGGAATGGGTACCATGCAATATGACTTCAAAGGGTCTTCATTTGGTCACCGAATCTCTCCAATCCTATCAGTGCTGCGTTTATGCCCCTGTACACACGCTTGATTCTCTTTTGGAGACATAGCAATCCATAGGTTTTAAGATACTTACTAGTCAGGTACATTCTTAGGCGTTTAATATGGGGTGTTGAGTCCATTTCGTTGAGCAAGGAGTAGCTCTTGTCTATTCCATATTTGGCTTAAGGAACTTTATCTGTGCTCATTTCAATCTCTGGTTTTATGCAGCACCCCAACTCACCTTTCCACTTAAGCCAGCATAAGTTCGTTTTCTAAATTTGAGACCCTGTTCTGTTTTGTAATTCAGTTCCTCTGTAGCCAAGTTTACATTCCATGTATTAGTGATATTTTTTGATGTTTCTTATTCTGTGTGACTTATTTCAGTTAGAATCACCATACCCGAATCCACTCATTGTGCTGCCGCGGGCCTGGTGACATAGATTTCATTGCTGAGTGATATTGCATTGTACGTGAGTACCACAACTTCTTTATCCATTTTTCACTTTCTGTGATATTGAACTTGTACAGTAAACGAGGTTCTCGTAAACAGAGGCGTCCCAAACTTTGGGGTGGCTGTGTCTTTTTGATTTTAATTTCCCTAATCTATAGGACCATAAGTGGAAGTGCACTAGGCTCTGTTGCTTTGTTTTTTAGATGTTTCAGGAAACACCATACACTTCTCCGGAGTGGCTGTTGGCAATTTACATCCCGCCCATCAGCATAACAAGGCTCCCAGTTCTCCATGGCCTGTCCTGCCTTCCTGGATTTTACACTTTTTTCAGATGGCCCTTTTGACCGGGGGGAAGTGAGACTTCATTGTAGTGCAGATTTCCTTTGCAAGTTTGCTTGGTTGGCCAAAAAGTGCGTATGCGTTTTTTCCTGAATATATTCTGGAAAAAACGCATACGCCCTTTTTGGCCAAGTGCATCATTGTGGACGTTCTGCCTCTTTTCCTATGCTTGAAATGCAATTCCAGTCTACCTCCTGAAATCGGTTTCCTGCAATTCTGCCCTGCTTTCAAGTCCTCTTGGCAGTCTTACTTCAGTCTATTTTTGGACGAGAGATGTCATTTATAACTCTGCAGGTTTGTGAATTACAGTGCCCCTGAGCTCCTTTCTTCAACTCGCTTTCTTTTGAGCTGGCCGCAACACCGCAGGATGTCTTCAGGCCCTAATCTGGTTCCGGCACGGCATGCTGAGCCTTTGGTTAATTCCTCTTCCTGGTGGGAAATGAGAGTTAAATTTGCCCGTCCAGACACCTCCAGCTAGTCTCTCATTGGTTCTCACTATTCCTGTTCATCTTCCGCAGAAATTGCAAACTGGGCCAAACAGGAGGTTAAAGGGACTGACTCTCCAAGTCGGGAGAGTGTTAGTAAAGCGTCTGGAATGTTGCACCCGAGTACCAGGGTACGAAAACTGAGACATATTTGAACACATCTCCCGATCACATGGTTGATCATACTCTAGGTTCCACATGCATGTTTTAGCTGAAGGAAGAATACCTTAAAGATGGGTAGTTGAAACCCGTGGAATGGGTACCATGCAATATGACCTCAAAGGGTCTTCATTTGCTCACCGAACCTCTCCAATCCTATCACTGCTGCGTTTATGCCCCTGTACACACGCTTGATTCTCTTTTGGAGACATAGCAATCCATAGGTTTTAAGATACTTACTAGTCAGGTACATTCTTAGGCGTTTAATATGGGGTGTTGAGTCCATTACATTGAGCAAGGAGTTGCTCTTGTCTATTCCATATTTGGCTTAAGGAACTTTATCTGTGCTCATTTCAATCTCTGGTTTTATGCAGCACCCCAACTCACCTTTACCCTTAAGCAAGCATAAGTTGCTTTTCTAAATTTGAGACCCTGTTCTGTTTTGTAATTCAGTTCCTGTGTAGCCAAGTTTACATTCTGTGTATTAGTGATATCTTATGATGTTTCTTTTTCTGTGTGACTTATTTCAGTTAGAATCATCGTACCTGAATCCACTCATTATGCTGCTACGGGCCTGATGACACAGATTTCATTGCTGAGTGATACTGCACTGTACGTAAGTACCACAAGTTCTTTATCCATTTTCACTTTGTGTGATATTGAACTTGTACGGTAAACGAGGTTCTTGTAAACAGAGGCGTCCCAAACTTTGGGGTGGCTGTGTCTTTTTGATTTTAATTTCCCTAAGCTATAGGTCCATAAGTGGAAGTGCCCTAGGCTCTGTTACTTTGTTTTTTAGATGTTTCAGGAAACACCATACACTTCTCCAGAGTGTCTGTTGGCAATTTACATCCCGCGCATCAGCATAACAAGGCTCCCAGTTCTCCATGGCCTGTCCTGCATTTCTCGATTTTACACTTTTTTCAGATGGCCCTTTTGACCGGGGGGAAGTGAGACTTCATTGTAGTGCAGATTTCCTTTGCAAGTTTGCTTGGTTGGCCAAAAAGGGCATATGCGTTTTTTCCTGAATATATTCAGGAAAAAACGCATATGCCCTTTTTGGCCAACTGCATCATTGTGGACGTTCTGCCTCTTTTCCTATGCTTTCAATGCATTTCCAGTCTACCTCCTGAAATCGGTTTCCTGCAATTCTGCCCCACTTTCAAGTCCTCTTGGCAGCCTTACTTCAGTCTATTTTTGGATGATAGCTGTCATTTATAACTCTGCAGGTTTGTGAATTACAGTGCCCCTGAGCTCCTTTCTTCAACTCGCTTTCTTGTGACCTGGCCGCAACACCGCAGGATGGCTTCAGGCCCTAATCTGGTTCCGGCACGGCACGCTGAGCCTTTGGTTAATTCCTCTTCCTGGTGGGAAATGAGAGTTAAATTTGCCCGTCCAGGCACCTCCAGCTAGTCTCCCATTGGTTCTCCCTATTCCTGTTCATCTTCCGCAGAAATTGCAAACTGGGCCAAACAGGAGGTTAAAGGGACTGACTCTCCAAGTGGGGAGAGTGTTAGTAAAGCGTCTGGCATGTTGCACTCGAGTACCAGGGAAGGAAAACTGAGACATATTTGAACACGTCTCCCGTTCACACAGTTGATAATACTCTGGGTTCCACATGCATGTTTTAGCTGAAGGAAGAATACCTGAAACCTGCAGAGTTGAGACCCGTGGAATGGGTACCATGAAATATGACTTCAAAGGGTCTTCATTTGCTCACCGAATCTCTCCAATCCTATCACTGCTGCGTTTATGACCCTTGTACACACGCGTGATTCTCTTTTGGAGACATAGCAATCCATAGGTTTTAAGATACTTACTAGTCAGGTATATTCTTAGGCGTTTAATATGGGGTGTTGAGTCCATTTCGTTGAGCAAGGAGTAGCTCTTGTCTATTCCATATTTGGCTTAAGGAACTTTATCTGTGCTCATTTCAATCTCTGGTTTTATGCAGCACCCCAACTCACCTTTCCCCTTAAGCAAGCATAAGTTGGTTTTCTAAATTTGAGACCCTGTTCTGTTTTGTAATTCAGTTCCTCTGTAGCCAAGTTTACATTCCATGTATTAGTGATATTTTTTGATGTTTCTTATTCTGTGTGACTTATTTCAGTTAGAATCACCATACCCGAATCCACTCATTGTGCTGCCGCGGGCCTGGTGACATAGATTTCATTGCTGAGTGATATTGCATTGTACGTGAGTACCACAACTTCTTTATCCATTTTTCACTTTCTGTGATATTGAACTTGTACGGTAAACGAGGTTCTCGTAAACAGAGGCGTCCCAAACTTTGTGGTGGCTGTGTCTTTTTGATTTTAATTTCCCTAAGCTATAGGACCATAAGTGGAAGTGCACTAGGCTCTGTTGCTTTGTTTTTTAGATGTTTCAGGAAACACCATACACTTCTCCGGAGTGGCTGTTGGCAATTTACATCCCGCCCATCAGCATAACAAGGCTCCCAGTTCTCCATGGCCTGTCCTGCCTTCCTGGATTTTACACTTTTTTCAGATGGCTCTTTTGACCAGGGGGAACTGAGACTTCATTGTAGTGCAGATTTCCTTTGCAAGTTTGCTTGGTTCGCCAAAAAGGGTGTATGCGATTTTTCCTGAATATATTCAGGAAAAAACGCATACGCCCTTTTTGGTCAAGTGCATCATTGTGGACGTTCTGCCTCTTTTCCTATGCTTTCAATGCAATTCCAGTCTACCTCCTGAAATCGGTTTCCTGCAATTCTGCCCTGCTTTCAAGTACTCTTGGCAGTCTTACTTCAGTATATTTTTGGATGATAGCTGTCATTTATAACTCTGCAGATTTGTGAATTACAGTGCCCCTGAGCTCCTTTCTTCAACTCGCTTTCTTGTGACCTGGCCGCAACACCGCAGGATGGCTTCAGGCCCTAATCTGGTTCCGGCACGGCACGCTGAGCCTTTGGTTAATTCCTCTTCCTGGTGGGAAATGAGAGTTAAATTTGCCCGTCCAGACACCTCCAGCTAGTCTCTCATTGGTTCTCACTATTCCTGTTCATCTTCCGCAGAAATTGCAAACTGGGCCAAACAGGAGGTTAAAGGGACTGACTCTCCAAGTCGGGAGAGTGTTAGTAAAGCGTCTGGAATGTTGCACCCGAGTACCAGGGTACGAAAACTGAGACATATTTGAACACGTCTCCCGATCACATGGTTGATCATACTCTAGGTTCCACATGCATGTTTTAGCTGAAGGAAGAATACCTTAAACATGGGTAGTTGAAACCCGTGGAATGGGTACCATGCAATATGACCTCAAAGGGTCTTCATTTGCTCACCGAACCTCTCCAATCCTATCACTGCTGCGTTTATGTCCCTGTACACACGCTTGATTCTCTTTTGGAGACATAGCAATCCATAGGTTTTAAGATACTTACTAGTCAGGTACATTCTTAGGCGTTTAATATGGGGTGTTGAGTCCATTTCATTGAGCAAGGAGTAGCTCTTGTCTATTCCATATTTGGCTTAAGGAACTTTATCTGTGCTCATTTCAATCTCTGGTTTTATGCAGCACCCCAACTCACCTTTACCCTTAAGCAAGCATAAGTTGCTTTTCTAAATTTGAGACCCTGTTCTGTTTTGTAATTCAGTTCCTGTGTAGCCAAGTTTACATTCTGTGTATTAGTGATATCTTATGATGTTTCTTTTTCTGTGTGACTTATTTCAGTTAGAATCATCGTACCTGAATCCACTCATTATGCTGCTATGGGCCTGATGACATAGATTTCATTGCTGAGTGATACTGCACTGTACGTAAGTACCACAAGTTCTTTATCCATTTTTCACTTTGTGTGATATTGAACTTGTACGGTAAACGAGGTTCTTGTAAACAGAGGCGTCCCAAACTTTGGGGTGGCTGTGTCTTTTTGATTTTAATTTCCCTAAGCTATAGGTCCATAAGTGGAAGTGCCCTAGGCTCTGTTGCTTTGTTTTTTAGATGTTTCAGGAAACACCATACACTTCTCCAGAGTGTCTGTTGGCAATTTACATCCCGCCCATCAGCATAACAAGGCTCCCAGTTCTCCATGGCCTGTCCTGCCTTTCTGGATTTTACACTTTTTTCAGATGGCCCTTTTGACCGGGGGGAAGTGAGACTTCATTGTAGTGCAGATTTCCTTTGCAAGCTTGCTTGGTTGGCCAAAAAGGGCGTATGCGTTTTTTCCTGAATATATTCAGGAAAAAACGCATACGCCCTTTTTGGCCAAGTGCATCATTGTGGACGTTCTGCCTCTTTTCCTATGCTTTCAATGCAATTCCAGTCTACCTCCTGAAATCGGTTTCCTGCAATTCTGCCCCGCTTTCAAGTCCTCTTGGCAGCCTTAATTCAGTGTATTTTTGGACGATAGCTGTCATTTATAACTCTGCAGGTTTGTGAATAACAGTGCCCCTGAGCTCCTTTCTTCAACTCGCTTTCTTGTGACCTGCCCGCAACACCGCAGCATGGCTTCTGGCCCTAATCTGGTTCCGGCACGGCACGCTGAGCCTTTGGTTAATTCCTCTTCCTGGTGGGAAATTAGAGTTAAATTTGCCCGTCCAGACACCTCCAGCTAGTCTCTCATTGGTTCTCCCTATTCCTGTTCATCTTCCGCAGAAATTGCAAACTGGGCCAAACAGGAGATTTAAGGGACTGACTCTCCAAGTCGGGAGAGTGTTAGTAAAGCGTCTGGAATGTTGCACCCGAGTACCAGGGGAGGAAAACTGAGACATATTTGAACACGTCTCCCATTCACACGGTTGATCGTACTCGGGGTTCCACATGCATGTTTTAGCTGAAGGAAGAATACCTTAAACCTGGAGAGTTGAGACCCGTGTAATGGGTACCATGCAATATGACTTCAAAGGGTCTTCATTTGCTCACCAAACCTCTCCAATCCTATCACTGCTGCGTGCATGCCCCTGTACACATGCGTGATTCTCTTTCGGAGACATAGCAATCCATAGGTTTTAAGATACTTACTAGTCAGGTACATTCTTAGGCGTTTAATATGCGGTGTTGAGTCCATTTCGTTGAGCAAGGAGTAGCTCTTGTCTATTCCATATTTGGCTTAAGGAACTTTATCTGTGCTCATTTCAATCTCTGGTTTTATGCAGCACCCCAACTCACCTTTACCCTTAAGCAAGCATAAGTTGGTTTTCTAAATTTGAGACCCTGTTCTGTTCTGTAATTCAGTTCCTGTGTAGCCAAGTTTACATTCCGTGTATTACTGATATCTTATGATGTTTCTTTTTCTGTGTGACTTATTTCAGTTAGAATCATCATACCTGAATCCACTCATTGTGCTGCTAAGGGCGTGATGACACAGATTTCATTGCTGAGTGATATTGCTTTGTAAGTAAATACCACAACTTGTTTATCCATTTTTCACTTTCTGCGATGTTGAACTTGTACTGTAAACGAGGTTCTTGTAAACAGAGGCGTCCCAAACTTTAGGGTGGCTGTGTCTTTTTGATTTTAATTTCCCTAAGCTATAGGACCATAAGTGGAAGTGGCCTAGGTTCTGTTGCTTTGTTTTTTAGATGTTTCAGGAAACACGATACACTTCTCCCGAGTGTCTGTTGGCAATTTACATCCCGCCCATCAGCATAACAAGGCTCCCAGTTCTCCATGGCCTGTCCTGCCTTTCTGGATTTTACACTTTTTTCAGATGACCCTTTTGACTGGGGGGAAGTGAGACTTCATTGTAGTGCAGATTTCCTTTGCAAGCTTGCTTGGTTGGCCAAAAAGGGCGTATGCGTTTTTTCCTGAATATATTCAGGAAAAAAACGCATACGCCCTTTTTGGCCAAGTGCATCATTGTGGACGTTCTGCCTCTTTTCCTATGCTTTCAATGCAATTCCAGTCTACCTCCTGAAATCGGTTTCCTGCAATTCTGCCCCGCTTTCAAGTCCTCTTGGCAGCCTTACTTCAGTCTATTTTTGGACGATAGCTGTCATTTATAACTCTGCAGGTTTGTGAATTACAGTGCCCCTGAGCTCCTTTCTTCAACACGCTTTCTTTTGAGCTGGCCGCAACACCGCAGGATGGCTTCAGGCCCTAATCTGGTTCCGGCACGGCACGCTGAGCCTTTGGTTAATTCCTCTTCCTGGTGGGAAATGAGAGTTAAATTTGCCCGTCCAGACACCTCCAGCTAGTCTCTCATTGGTTCTCACTATTCCTGTTCATCTTCCGCAGAAATTGCAAACTGGGCCAAACAGGAGGTTAAAGGGACTGACTCTCCAAGTCGGGAGAGTGTTAGTAAAGCGTCTGGAATGTTGCACCCGAGTACCAGGGTACGAAAACTGAGACATATTTGAACACGTCTCCCGATCACATGGTTGATCATACTCTAGGTTCCACATGCATGTTTTAGCTGAAGGAAGAATACCTTAAACATGGGTAGTTGAAACCCGTGGAATGGGTACCATGCAATATGACCTCAAAGGGTCTTCATTTGCTCACCGAACCTCTCCAATCCTATCACTGCTGCGTTTATGTCCCTGTACACACGCTTGATTCTCTTTTGGAGACATAGCAATCCATAGGTTTTAAGATACTTACTAGTCAGGTACATTCTTAGGCGTTTAATATGGGGTGTTGAGTCCATTTCATTGAGCAAGGAGTAGCTCTTGTCTATTCCATATTTGGCTTAAGGAACTTTATCTGTGCTCATTTCAATCTCTGGTTTTATGCAGCACCCCAACTCACCTTTACCCTTAAGCAAGCATAAGTTGCTTTTCTAAATTTGAGACCCTGTTCTGTTTTGTAATTCAGTTCCTGTGTAGCCAAGTTTACATTCTGTGTATTAGTGATATCTTATGATGTTTCTTTTTCTGTGTGACTTATTTCAGTTAGAATCATCGTACCTGAATCCACTCATTATGCTGCTATGGGCCTGATGACATAGATTTCATTGCTGAGTGATACTGCACTGTACGTAAGTACCACAAGTTCTTTATCCATTTTTCACTTTGTGTGATATTGAACTTGTACGGTAAACGAGGTTCTTGTAAACAGAGGCGTCCCAAACTTTGGGGTGGCTGTGTCTTTTTGATTTTAATTTCCCTAAGCTATAGGTCCATAAGTGGAAGTGCCCTAGGCTCTGTTGCTTTGTTTTTTAGATGTTTCAGGAAACACCATACACTTCTCCAGAGTGTCTGTTGGCAATTTACATCCCGCCCATCAGCATAACAAGGCTCCCAGTTCTCCATGGCCTGTCCTGCCTTTCTGGATTTTACACTTTTTTCAGATGGCCCTTTTGACCGGGGGGAAGTGAGACTTCATTGTAGTGCAGATTTCCTTTGCAAGCTTGCTTGGTTGGCCAAAAAGGGCGTATGCGTTTTTTCCTGAATATATTCAGGAAAAAACGCATACGCCCTTTTTGGCCAAGTGCATCATTGTGGACGTTCTGCCTCTTTTCCTATGCTTTCAATGCAATTCCAGTCTACCTCCTGAAATCGGTTTCCTGCAATTCTGCCCCGCTTTCAAGTCCTCTTGGCAGCCTTAATTCAGTGTATTTTTGGACGATAGCTGTCATTTATAACTCTGCAGGTTTGTGAATAACAGTGCCCCTGAGCTCCTTTCTTCAACTCGCTTTCTTGTGACCTGCCCGCAACACCGCAGCATGGCTTCTGGCCCTAATCTGGTTCCGGCACGGCACGCTGAGCCTTTGGTTAATTCCTCTTCCTGGTGGGAAATTAGAGTTAAATTTGCCCGTCCAGACACCTCCAGCTAGTCTCTCATTGGTTCTCCCTATTCCTGTTCATCTTCCGCAGAAATTGCAAACTGGGCCAAACAGGAGATTTAAGGGACTGACTCTCCAAGTCGGGAGAGTGTTAGTAAAGCGTCTGGAATGTTGCACCCGAGTACCAGGGGAGGAAAACTGAGACATATTTGAACACGTCTCCCATTCACACGGTTGATCGTACTCGGGGTTCCACATGCATGTTTTAGCTGAAGGAAGAATACCTTAAACCTGGAGAGTTGAGACCCGTGTAATGGGTACCATGCAATATGACTTCAAAGGGTCTTCATTTGCTCACCAAACCTCTCCAATCCTATCACTGCTGCGTTCATGCCCCTGTACACATGCGTGATTCTCTTTCGGAGACATAGCAATCCATAGGTTTTAAGATACTTACTAGTCAGGTACATTCTTAGGCGTTTAATATGCGGTGTTGAGTCCATTTCGTTGAGCAAGGAGTAGCTCTTGTCTATTCCATATTTGGCTTAAGGAACTTTATCTGTGCTCATTTCAATCTCTGGTTTTATGCAGCACCCCAACTCACCTTTACCCTTAAGCAAGCATAAGTTGGTTTTCTAAATTTGAGACCCTGTTCTGTTCTGTAATTCAGTTCCTGTGTAGCCAAGTTTACATTCCGTGTATTACTGATATCTTATGATGTTTCTTTTTCTGTGTGACTTATTTCAGTTAGAATCATCATACCTGAATCCACTCATTGTGCTGCTAAGGGCGTGATGACACAGATTTCATTGCTGAGTGATATTGCTTTGTAAGTAAATACCACAACTTCTTTATCCATTTTTCACTTTCTGCGATGTTGAACTTGTACTGTAAACGAGGTTCTTGTAAACAGAGGCGTCCCAAACTTTAGGGTGGCTGTGTCTTTTTGATTTTAATTTCCCTAAGCTATAGGACCATAAGTGGAAGTGGCCTAGGTTCTGTTGCTTTGTTTTTTAGATGTTTCAGGAAACACGATACACTTCTCCCGAGTGTCTGTTGGCAATTTACATCCCGCCCATCAGCATAACAAGGCTCCCAGTTCTCCATGGCCTGTCCTGCCTTTCTGGATTTTACACTTTTTTCAGATGACCCTTTTGACTGGGGGGAAGTGAGACTTCATTGTAGTGCAGATTTCCTTTGCAAGCTTGCTTGGTTGGCCAAAAAGGGCGTATGCGTTTTTTCCTGAATATATTCAGGAAAAAAACGCATACGCCCTTTTTGGCCAAGTGCATCATTGTGGACGTTCTGCCTCTTTTCCTATGCTTTCAATGCAATTCCAGTCTACCTCCTGAAATCGGTTTCCTGCAATTCTGCCCCGCTTTCAAGTCCTCTTGGCAGCCTTACTTCAGTCTATTTTTGGACGATAGCTGTCATTTATAACTCTGCAGGTTTGTGAATTACAGTGCCCCTGAGCTCCTTTCTTCAACACGCTTTCTTTTGAGCTGGCCGCAACACCGCAGGATGGCTTCAGGCCCTAATCTGGTTCCGGCACGGCAAGCTGAGCCTTTGGTTTACTCCTCTTCCTGGTGGGAAATGAGAGTTAAATTTGCCCGTCCAGACACCTCCAGCTAGTCTCTCATTGGTTCTCCCTATTCCTGTTCATCTTCCGCAGAAATTGCAAACTGGGCCAAACAGGAGGTTAAAGGGACTGACTCTCCAAGTGGGGAGAGTGTTAGTAAAGCGTCTGGAATGTTGCACCCGAGTACCAGGGTACAAAAACTGAGACATATTTGAACACGTCTCCCGATCACATGGTTGATCATACTCTAGGTTCCACATGCATGTTTTAGCTGAAGGAAGAATACCTTAAACCTGGAGAGTTAAGACCCGTGTAATGGGTACCATGTACTATGACTTCAAAGGGTCTTCATTTGCTCACCGAACCTCTCCAATCCTATCACTGCTGCGTTTATGCCCTTGTACACATGCTTGATTCTCTTTCGGAGACATAGCAATCCATAGGTTTTAAGATACTTACTAGTCAGGTACATTCTTAGGCGTTTAATATGCGGTGTTGAGTCCATTTCGTTGAGCAACGAGTACCTCTTGTCTATTCCATATTTGACTTAAGGAACTTTATCTGTGCTCATTTCAATCTCTGGTTTTATGCAGCACCCCAACTCACCTTTCCCCTTAAGCAAGCATAAGTTGGTTTTCTAAATTTGAGACCCTGTTCTGTTCTGTAATTCAGTTCCTGTGTAGCCAAGTTTACATTCCGTGTATTACTGATATCTTATGATGTTTCTTTTTCTGTGTGACTTATTTCAGTTAGAATCATCATACCTGAATCCACTCATTGTGCTGCTAAGGGCGTGATGACACAGATTTCATTGCTGAGTGATATTGCTTTGTAAGTAAATACCACAACTTCTTTATCCATTTTTCACTTTCTGCGATGTTGAACTTGTACTGTAAACGAGGTTCTTGTAAACAGAGGCGTCCCAAACTTTAGGGTGGCTGTGTCTTTTTGATTTTAATTTCCCTAAGCTATAGGACCATAAGTGGAAGTGCCCTAGGTTCTGTTGCTTTGTTTTTTAGATGTTTCAGGAAACACCATACACTTCTCCCGAGTGGTTGTTGGCAATTTACATCCCGCCCATCAGCATAACAAGGCTCCCAGTTCTCCATGGCCTGTCCTGCCTTTCTGGATTTTACACTTTTTTCAGATGGCCCTTTTGACCGGGGGGAAGTGAGACTTCATTGTAGTGCAGATTTCCTTTGCAAGCTTGCTTGGTTGGCCAAAAAGGGCGTATGCGTTTTTTCCTGAATATATTCAGGAAAAAACGCATACGCCCTTTTTGGCCAAGTGCATCATTGTGGACGTTCTGCCTCTTTTCCTATGCTTTCAATGCAATTCCAGTCTACCTCCTGAAATCGGTTTCCTGCAATTCTGCCCCGCCTTCAAGTCCTCTTGGCAGCCTTACTTCAGTATATTTTTGGACGATAGCTCTCATTTATAACTCTGCAGGTTTGTGAATTACAGTGCCCCTGAGCTCCTTTCCTCAACTCGCTTTCTTGTGACCTGACCGCAACACCGCAGGATGTCTTCAGGCCCTAATCTGGTTCCGGCATGGCACACTGAGCCTTTGGTTAATTCCTCTTCCTGGTGGGAAATGAGAGTTAAATTTGCCCGTCCAGACACCTCCAGCTAGTCTCTCATTGGTTCTCGCTATTCCTGTTCATCTTCCGCAGAAATTGCAATCTGTGCCAAACAGGAGGTTAAAGGCGCTGACTCTCCAAGTGGGGAGAGTGTTAGTAAAGCGTCTGGAATGTTGCACCCGAGTACCAGGGGAGGAAAACTGAGACATATTTGAACACGTCTCCCGATCACATGGTTGATCATACTCTAGGTTCCACATGCATGTTTTAGCTGAAGGAAGAATACCTTAAACATGGGTAGTTGAAACCCGTGGAATGGGTACCATGCAATATGACCTCAAAGGGTCTTCATTTGCTCACCGAACCTCTCCAATCCTATCACTGCTGCGTTTATGTCCCTGTACACACGCTTGATTCTCTTTTGGAGACATAGCAATCCATAGGTTTTAAGATACTTACTAGTCAGGTACATTCTTAGGCGTTTAATATGGGGTGTTGAGTCCATTTCATTGAGCAAGGAGTAGCTCTTGTCTATTCCATATTTGGCTTAAGGAACTTTATCTGTGCTCATTTCAATCTCTGGTTTTATGCAGCACCCCAACTCACCTTTACCCTTAAGCAAGCATAAGTTGCTTTTCTAAATTTGAGACCCTGTTCTGTTTTGTAATTCAGTTCCTGTGTAGCCAAGTTTACATTCTGTGTATTAGTGATATCTTATGATGTTTCTTTTTCTGTGTGACTTATTTCAGTTAGAATCATCGTACCTGAATCCACTCATTATGCTGCTATGGGCCTGATGACATAGATTTCATTGCTGAGTGATACTGCACTGTACGTAAGTACCACAAGTTCTTTATCCATTTTTCACTTTGTGTGATATTGAACTTGTACGGTAAACGAGGTTCTTGTAAACAGAGGCGTCCCAAACTTTGGGGTGGCTGTGTCTTTTTGATTTTAATTTCCCTAAGCTATAGGTCCATAAGTGGAAGTGCCCTAGGCTCTGTTGCTTTGTTTTTTAGATGTTTCAGGAAACACCATACACTTCTCCAGAGTGTCTGTTGGCAATTTACATCCCGCCCATCAGCATAACAAGGCTCCCAGTTCTCCATGGCCTGTCCTGCCTTTCTGGATTTTACACTTTTTTCAGATGGCCCTTTTGACCGGGGGGAAGTGAGACTTCATTGTAGTGCAGATTTCCTTTGCAAGCTTGCTTGGTTGGCCAAAAAGGGCGTATGCGTTTTTTCCTGAATATATTCAGGAAAAAACGCATACGCCCTTTTTGGCCAAGTGCATCATTGTGGACGTTCTGCCTCTTTTCCTATGCTTTCAATGCAATTCCAGTCTACCTCCTGAAATCGGTTTCCTGCAATTCTGCCCCGCCTTCAAGTCCTCTTGGCAGCCTTACTTCAGTATATTTTTGGACGATAGCTCTCATTTATAACTCTGCAGGTTTGTGAATTACAGTGCCCCTGAGCTCCTTTCCTCAACTCGCTTTCTTTTGAGCTGGCCGCAACACCGCAGGATGGCTTCAGGCCCTAATCTGGTTCCGGTACGGCACGCTGAGCCTTTGGTTATTTCCTCTTCCTGGTGGGAAATGAGAGTTAAATTTGCCCGTCCAGACACCTCCAGCTAGCCTCTCATTGGTTCTCGCTATTCCTGTTCATCTTCCGCAGAAATTGCAAACTGGGCCAAACAGGAGGTTAAAGGCGCTGACTCTCCAAGTGGGGAGAGTGTTAGTAAAGCGTCTGGAATGTTGCACCCGAGTACCAGGGGAGGAAAACTGAGACATATTTGAACACGTCTCCCGTTCACATGGTTGATCATACTTGGGTTCCACATGCATGTTTTAGCTGAAGGAAGAATACCTTAAACCTGGAGAGTTGAGACCCGTGTAATGGGTACCATGCAATATGACTTCAAAGGGTCTTCATTTGCTCACCGAACCTCTCCAATCCTATCACTGCTGCGTTTATGCCCCTGTACACATGCTTGATTCTCTTTTGGAGACATAGCAATCCATAGGTTTTACGATACTTACTAGTCAGGTACATTCTTAGGCGTTTAATATGCAGTGTTGAGTCCATTTCGTTGAGCAAGGAGTAGCTCTTGTCTATTCCATATTTGACTTAAGGAACTTTATCTGTGCGCATTTCAATCTCTGGTTTTATGCAGCACCCCAACTCACCTTTCCCCTTAAGCAAGCATAAGTTGGTTTTCTAAATTTGAGACCCTGTTCTGTTCTGTAATTCAGTTCCTGTGTAGCCAAGTTTACATTCCGTGTATTACTGATATCTTATGATGTTTCTTTTTCTGTGTGACTTATTTCAGTTAGAATCAACATACCTGAATCCACTCATTGTGATGCTAAGGGCCTGATGACATAGATTTCATTGCTGAGTGATATTGCTTTGTAAGTAAATACCACTACTTCTTTATCCATTTTTCACTTTCTGCGATGTTGAACTTGTACTGTAAACGAGGTTCTTGTAAACAGAGGCGTCCCAAACTTTGGGGTGGCTGTGTCTTTTTGATTTTAATTTCCCTAAGCTATAGGACCATAAGTGGCAGTGCCCTAGGCTCTGTTGCTTTGTTTTTTAGTTGTATCAGGAAACACCATACACTTCTCCCGAGTGTCTGTTGGCAATTTACATCCCGCCCATCAGCATAACAAGGCTCCCAGTTCTCCATGGCCTGTCCTGCCTTTCTGGATTTTACACTTTTTTCAGATGGCCCTTTTGACCGGGGGGAAGTGAGACTTCATTGTAGTGCAGATTTCCTTTGCAAGCTTGCTTGGTTGGCCAAAAAGGGCGTATGCGTTTTTTCCTGAATATATTCAGGAAAAAACGCATACGCCCTTTTTGGCCAAGTGCATCATTGTGGACGTTCTGCCTCTTTTCCTATGCTTTCAATGCAATTCCAGTCTACCTCCTGAAATCGGTTTCCTGCAATTCTGCCCCGCTTTCAAGTCCTCTTGGCAGCCTTACTTCAGTCTATTTTTGGATGATAGCTGTCATTTATAACTCTGCAGGTTTGTGAATTACAGTGCCCCTGAGCTCCTTTCTTCAACTCGCTTTCTTGTGACCTGGCGGCAACACCGCAGGATGGCTTCAGGCCCTAATCTGGTTCCGGCCCGGCATGCTGAGCCTTTGGTTAATTCCTCTTCCTGGTGGGAAATGAGAGTTAAATTTGCCCGTCCAGACACCTCCAGCTAGCCTCTCATTGGTTCTCGGTATTTCTGTTCATCTTCCACAGAAATTGCAAACTGGGCCAAACAGGAGGTTAAAGGGAGTGACTCTCCAAGTGGGGAGAGTGTTAGTAAAGCGTCTGGAATGTTGCACCCGAGTACCAGGGGAGGAAAACTGAGACATATTTGAACACGTCTCCTGATCACATGGTTGATCATACTCTAGGTTCCACATGCATGTTTTAGCTGAAGGAAGAATACCTTAAACCTGGGTAGTTGAAACCCGTGGAATGGGTACCATGCAATATGACTTCAAAGGGTCTTCATTTGCTCACCGCACCTCTCCAATCCTATCACTGCTGCGTTTATGCCCCTGTACACATGCTTGATTCTCTTTCGGAGACATAGCAATCCATAGGTTTTAAGATACTTACTAGTCAGGTACATTCTTAGGCGTTTAATATGGGGTGTTGAGTCCATTTCGTTGAGCGAGGAGTAGCTCTTGTCTATTCCATATTTGGCTTAAGGAACTTTATCTGTGCTCATTTCAATCTCTGGTTTTATGCAGCACCCCAACTCACCTTTCCCCTTATGCAAGCATAAGTTGGTTTTCTAAATTTGAAACCCTGTTCTGTTCTGTAATTCAGTTCCTGTGTAGCCAAGTTTACATTCCGTGTATTACTGATATCTTATGATGTTTCTTTTTCTGTGTGACTTATTTCAGTTAGAATCATCATACCTGAATCCACTCATTGTGCTGCTAAGGGCCTGATGACATAGATTTCATTGCTGAGTGATATTGCTTTGTAAGTAAATACCAAAACTTCTTTATCCATTTTTCACTTTCTGCGATGTTGAACTTGTACTGTAAACGAGGTTCTTGTAAACAGAGGCGTCCCAAACTTTAGGGTGGCTGTGTCTTTTTGATTTTAATTTCCCTAAGCTATAGGACCATAAGTGGAAGTGGCCTAGGTTCTGTTGCTTTGTTTTTTAGATGTTTCAGGAAACACGATACACTTCTCCCGAGTGTCTGTTGGCAATTTACATCCCGCCCATCAGCATAACAAGGCTCCCAGTTCTCCATGGCCTGTCCTGCCTTTCTGGATTTTACACTTTTTTCAGATGACCCTTTTGACCGGGGGGAAGTGAGACTTCATTGTAGTGCAGATTTCCTTTGCAAGCTTGCTTGGTTGGCCAAAAAGGGCGTATGCGTTTTTTTCCTGAATATATTCAGGAAAAAAACGCATACGCCCTTTTTGGCCAAGTGCATCATTGTGGACGTTCTGCCTCTTTTCCTATGCTTTCAATGCAATTCCAGTCTACCTCCTGAAATCGGTTTCCTGCAATTCTGCCCCGCTTTCAAGTCCTCTTGGCAGCCTTACTTCAGTATATTTTTGGACGATAGCTGTCATTTATAACTCTGCAGGTTTGTGAATTACAGTGCCCATGAGCTCCTTTCTTCAACACGCTTTCTTTTGAGCTGGCCGCAACACCGCAGGATGGCTTCAGGCCCTAAAGTGGTTCCGGCACGGCACACTGAGCCTTTGGTTAATTCCTCTTCCTGGTGGGAAATGAGAGTTAAATTTGCCCGTCCAGACACCTCCAGCTAGTCTCTCATTGGTTCTCGCTATTCCTGTTCATCTTCCGCAGAAATTGCAAACTGGGCCAAACAGGAGATTTAATGGACTGACTCTCCAAGTCGGGAGAGTGTTAGTAAAGCGTCTGGAATGTTGCACCCGAGTACCAGGATACGAAAACTGAGAAATATTTGAACACGTCTCCCGATCACATGGTTGATCATACTCTAGGTTCCACATGCAAGTTTTAGCTGAAGGAAGAATACCTTAAACCTGGGTAGTTAAAACCCGTGGAATGGGTACCATGTAATATGACTTCAAAGGGTCTTCTTTTGCTCACCGAACCTCTCCAATCGTTTCACTGCTGTGTTTATGCCCCTGTACACATGCTTCATTCTCTTTCGGAGACATAGCAATCCATAGGTTTTAAGATACTTACTAGTCAGGTACATTCTTAGGCGTTTAATATGCGGTGTTGGGTCCATTTCGTTGAGCAAGGAGTAGCTCTTGTCTATTCCATATTTGGCTTAAGGAACTTTATCTGTGCTCATATCGATCTCTGGTTTTATGCAGCACCCCAACTCACCTTTCCCCTTAAGCAAGCATAAGTTGGTTTTCTAAATTTGAGACCCTTTTCTGTTCTGTAATTCAGTTCCTGTGTAGCCAAGTTTACATTCCGTGTATTACTGATATCTTATGATGTTTCTTTTTCTGTGTGACTTATTTCAGTTAGAATCATCATACCTGAATCCACTCATTGTGCTGCTAAGGGCCTGATGACATAGATTTCATTGCTGAGTGATATTGCTTTGTAAGTAAATACCACAACTTCTTTATCCATTTTTCACTTTCTGCGATGTTGAACTTGTACTGTAAATGAGGTTCTTGTAAACAGAGGCGTCCCAAACTTTAGGGTGGCTGTGTCTTTTTGATTTTAATTTCCCTAAGCTATAGGACCATAAATGGAAGTGGCCTAGGTTCTGTTGCTTTGTTTTTTAGATGTTTCAGGAAACACGATACACTTCTCCCGAGTGTCTGTTGGCAATTTACATCCCGCCCATCAGCATAACAAGGCTCCCAGTTCTCCATGGCCTGTCCTGCCTTTCTGGATTTTACACTTTTTTCAGATGACCCTTTTGACCGGGGGGAAGTGAGACTTCATTGTAGTGCAGATTTCCTTTGCAAGCTTGCTTGGTTGGCCAAAAAGGGCGTATGCGTTTTTTCCTGAATATATTCAGGAAAAAAACGCATACGCCCTTTTTGGCCAAGTGCATCATTGTGGACGTTCTGCCTCTTTTCCTATGCTTTCAATGCAATTCCAGTCTACCTCCTGAAATCGGTTTCCTGCAATTCTGCCCCGCTTTCAAGTCCTCTTGGCAGCCTTACTTCAGTATATTTTTGGACGATAGCTGTCATTTATAACTCTGCAGGTTTGTGAATTACAGTGCCCCTGAGCTCCTTTCTTCAACACGCTTTTTTTGAGCTGGCCGCAACGCCGCAGGATGGCTTCAGGCCCTAATCTGGTTCCGGCACGGCACACTGAGCCTTTGGTTAACTCCTCTTCCTGGTGGGAAATGAGAGTTAAATTTGCCCGTCCAGACACCTCCAGCTAGTCTCTCATTGGTTCTCCCTATTCCTGTTCATCTTCCGCAGAAATTGCAAACTGGGCCAAACAGGAGGTTAAAGGGACTGACTCTCCAAGTGGGGAGAGTGTTAGTAAAGCGTCTGGAATGTTGCACCCGAGTACCAGGGTACAAAAACTGAGACATATTTGAACACGTCTCCCGATCACATGGTTGATCATACTCTAGGTTCCACATGCATGTTTTAGCTGAAGGAAGAATACCTTAAACCTGGAGAGTTAAGACCCGTGTAATGGGTACCATGCACTATGACTTCAAAGGGTCTTCATTTGCTCACCGAACCTCTCCAATCCTATCACTGCTGCGTTTATGCCCTTGTACACATGCTTGATTCTCTTTCGGAGACATAGCAATCCATAGGTTTTAAGATACTTACTAGTCAGGTACATTCTTAGGCATTTAATATGGGGTGTTGAGTCCATTTCGTTGAGCAAGGAGTAGCTCTTGTCTATTCCATATTTGACTTAAGGAACTTTATCTGTGCTCATTTCAATCTCTGGTTTTATGCAGCACCCCAACTCACCTTTACCCTTAAGCAAGCATAAGTTGGTTTTCTAAATTTGAGACCCTGTTCTGTTCTGTAATTCAGTTCCTGTGTAGCCAAGTTTACATTCCGTGTATTACTGATATCTTATGATGTTTCTTTTTCTGTGTGACTTATTTCAGTTAGAATCATCATACCTGAATCCACTCATTGTGCTGCTAAGGGCGTGATGACACAGATTTCATTGCTGAGTGATATTGCTTTGTAAGTAAATACCACAACTTCTTTATCCATTTTTCACTTTCTGCGATGTTGAACTTGTACTGTAAACGAGGTTCTTGTAAACAGAGGCGTCCCAAACTTTAGGGTGGCTGTGTCTTTTTGATTTTAATTTCCCTAAGCTATAGGACCATAAGTGGAAGTGCCCTAGGTTCTGTTGCTTTGTTTTTTAGATGTTTCAGGAAACACGATACACTTCTCCCGAGTGTCTGTTGGCAATTTACATCCCGCCCATCAGCATAACAAGGCTCCCAGTTCTCCATGGCCTGTCCTGCCTTTCTGGATTTTACACTTTTTTCAGATGACCCTTTTGACCGGGGGGAAGTGAGACTTCATTGTAGTGCAGATTTCCTTTGCAAGCTTGCTTGGTTGGCCAAAAAGGGCGTATGCGTTTTTTCCTGAATATATTCAGGAAAAAAACGCATACGCCCTTTTTGGCCAAGTGCATCATTGTGGACGTTCTGCCTCTTTTCCTATGCTTTCAATGCAATTCCAGTCTACCTCCTGAAATCGGTTTCCTGCAATTCTGCCCCGCTTTCAAGTCCTCTTGGCAGCCTTACTTCAGTCTATTTTTGGACGATAGCTGTCATTTATAACTCTGCAGGTTTGTGAATTACAGTGCCCCTGAGCTCCTTTCTTCAACTCGCTTTCTTGTGACCTGGCCGCAACACCGCAGGATGGCTTCAGGCCCTAATCTGTTTCCGGCCCGGCATGCTGAGCCTTTGGTTAATTCCTCTTCCTGCTGGGAAATGAGAGTTAAATTTGCCCGTCCAGACACCTGCAGCTAGCCTCTCATTGGTTCTCGCTATTCCTGTTCATCTTCCGCAGAAATTGCAAACTGGGCCAAACAGGAGGTTAAAGGGACTGACTCTCCAAGTCGGGAGAGTGTTAGTAAAGCGTCTGGAATGTTGCACCCGAGTACCAGGGGAGGAAAACTGAGACATATTTGAACACGTCTCCCGATCACATGGTTGATCATACTCTAGGTTCCACATGCATGTTTTAGCTGAAGGAAGAATACCTTAAACCTGGGTAGTTGAAACCCGTGGAATGGGTACCATGCAATATGACTTCAAAGGGTCTTCATTTGCTCACCGAACCTCTCCAATCCTATCACTGCTGCATTTATGCCCCTGTACACATGCTTGATTCTCTTTCGGAGACATAGCAATCCATAGGTTTTAAGATACTTACTAGTCAGGTACATTCTTAGGTGTTTAATATGCGGTGTTGAGTCCATTTCGTTGAGCAAGGAGTAGCTCTTGTCTATTCCATATTTGGCTTAAGGAACTTTATCTGTGCTCATTTCAATCTCTGGTTTTATGCAGCACCCCAACTCACCTTTACCCTTAAGCAAGCATAAGTTGGTTTTCTAAATTTGAGACCCTGTTCTGTTCTGTAATTCAGTTCCTTTGTAGCCAAGTTTACATTCCGTGTATTACTGATATCTTATGATGTTTCTTTTTCTGTGTGACTTATTTCAGTTAGAATCATCATACCTGAATCCACTCATTGTTCTGCTAAGGGCCTGATGACACAGATTTCATTGCTTGGTGATATTGCTTTGTAAGTAAATACCACAACTTCTTTATCCATTTTTCACTTTCTGCGATGTTGAACTTGTACTGTAAACGAGGTTCTTGTACAGAGCCGTTCCAAACTTTGGGGTGGCTGTGTCTTTTTGATTTTAATTTTAATTTCCCTAAGCTATAGGACCATAAGTGGAAGTGCCCTAGGTTCTGTTGCTTTGTTTTTTAGATGTTTCAGGAAACACCATACACTTCTCCCGAGTGGTTGTTGGCAATTTACATCCCGCCCATCAGCATAACAAGGCTCCCAGTTCTCCATGGCCTGTCCTGCCTTTCTGGATTTTACCCTTTTTTCAGATGGCCCTTTTGACCGGGGGGAAGTGAGACTTCATTGTAGTGCAGACTTCCTTTGCAAGCTTGCTTGGTTGGCCAAAAAGGGCGTATGCGTTTTTTCCTGAATATATTCAGGAAAAAACGCATACGCCCTTTTTGGCCAAGTGCATCATTGTGGACGTTCTGCCTCTTTTCCTATGCTTTCAATGCAATTCCAGTCTACCTCCTGAAATCGGTTTCCTGCAATTCTGCCCCGCTTTCAAGTCCTCTTGGCAGCCTTACTTCAGTCTATTTTTGGACGATAGCTGTCATTTATAACTCTGCAGGTTTGTGAATTACAGTGCCCCTGAGCTCCTTTCTTCAACTCGCTTTCTTGTGACCTGGCCGCAACACCGCAGGATGGCTTCAGGCCCTAATCTGGTTCCGGCATGGCACGCTGAGCCTTTGGTTATTTCCTCTTCCTGGTGGGAAATGAGAGTTAAATTTGCCCGTCCAGACACCTGCAGCTAGCCTCTCATTGGTTCTCGCTATTCCTGTTCATCTTCCGCAGAAATTGCAAACTGGGCCAAACAGGAGGTTAAAGGGACTGACTCTCCAAGTCGGGAGAGTGTTAGTAAAGCGTCTGGAATGTTGCACCCGAGTACCAGGGGAGGAAAACTGAGACATATTTGAACACGTCTCCCGATCACATGGTTGATCATACTCTAGGTTCCACATGCATGTTTTAGCTGAAGGAAGAAGACCTTAAACCTGGGTAGTTGAAACCCGTGGAATGGGTACCATGCAATATGACTTCAAAGGGTCTTCATTTGCTCACCGAACCTCTCCAATCCTATCACTGCTGCGTTTATGCCCCTGTACACATGCTTGATTCTCTTTCGGAGACATAGCAATCCATAGGTTTTAAGATACTTACTAGTCAGGTACATTCTTAGGTGTTTAATATGCGGTGTTGAGTCCATTTCGTTGAGCAAGGAGTAGCTCTTGTCTATTCCATATTTGGCTTAAGGAACTTTATCTGTGCTCATTTCAATCTCTGGTTTTATGCAGCACCCCAACTCACCTTTACCCTTAAGCAAGCATAAGTTGGTTTTCTAAATTTGAGACCCTGTTCTGTTCTGTAATTCAGTTCCTGTGTAGCCAAGTTTACATTCCGTGTATTACTGATATCTTATGATGTTTCTTTTTCTGTGTGACTTATTTCAGTTAGAATCATCATACCTGAATCCACTCATTGTTCTGCTAAGGGCCTGATGACACAGATTTCATTGCTTGGTGATATTGCTTTGTAAGTAAATACCACAACTTCTTTATCCATTTTTCACTTTCTGCGATGTTGAACTTGTACTGTAAACGAGGTTCTTGTAAACAGAGCCGTTCCAAACTTTGGGGTGGCTGTGTCTTTTTGATTTTAATTTCCCTAAGCTATAGGACCATAAGTGGAACTGCCCTAGGTTCTGTTGCTTTGTTTTTTAGATGTTTCAGGAAACACCATACACTTCTCCCGAGTGGTTGTTGGCAATTTACATCCCGCCCATCAGCATAACAAGGCTCCCAGTTCTCCATGGCCTGTCCTGCCTTTCTGGATTTTACCCTTTTTTCAGATGGCCCTTTTGACCGGGGGGAAGTGAGACTTCATTGTAGTGCAGATTTCCTTTGCAAGCTTGCTTGGTTGGCCAAAAAGGGCGTATGCGTTTTTTCCTGAATATATTCAGGAAAAAACGCATACGCCCTTTTTGGCCAAGTGCATCATTGTGGACGTTCTGCCTCTTTTCCTATGCTTTCAATGCAATTCCAGTCTACCTCCTGAAATCGGTTTCCTGCAATTCTGCCCCGCTTTCAAGTCCTCTTGGCAGCCTTACTTCAGTCTATTTTTGGACGATAGCTGTCATTTATAACTCTGCAGGTTTGTGAATTACAGTGCCCCTGAGCTCCTTTCTTCAACTCGCTTTCTTGTGACCTGGCCGCAACACCGCAGGATGGCTTCAGGCCCTAATCTGGTTCCGGCATGGCACGCTGAGCCTTTGGTTATTTCCTCTTCCTGGTGGGAAATGAGAGTTAAATTTGCCCGTCCAGACACCTGCAGCTAGCCTCTCATTGGTTCTCGCTATTCCTGTTCATCTTCCGCAGAAATTGCAAACTGGGCCAAACAGGAGGTTAAAGGGACTGACTCTCCAAGTCGGGAGAGTGTTAGTAAAGCGTCTGGAATGTTGCACCCGAGTACCAGGGGAGGAAAACTGAGACATATTTGAACACGTCTCCCGATCACATGGTTGATCATACTCTAGGTTCCACATGCATGTTTTAGCTGAAGGAAGAATACCTTAAACCTGGGTAGTTGAAACCCGTGGAATGGGTACCATGCAATATGACTTCAAAGGGTCTTCATTTGCTCACCGAACCTCTCCAATCCTATCACTGCTGCGTTTATGCCCCTGTACACATGCTTGATTCTCTTTCGGAGACATAGCAATCCATAGGTTTTAAGATACTTACTAGTCAGGTACATTCTTAGGCGTTTAATATGCGGTGTTGAGTCCATTTCGTTGAGCAAGGAGTAGCTCTTGTCTATTCCATATTTGGCTTAAGGACTTTATCTGTGCTCATTTCAATCTCTGGTTTTATGCAGCACCCCAACTCACCTTTACCCTTAAGCAAGCATAAGTTGGTTTTCTAAATTTGAGACCCTGTTCTGTTCTGTAATTCAGTTCCTGTGTAGCCAAGTTTACATTCCGTGTATTACTGATATCTTATGATGTTTCTTTTTCTGTGTGACTTATTTCAGTTAGAATCATCATACCTGAATCCACTCATTGTTCTGCTAAGGGCCTGATGACACAGATTTCATTGCTGAGTGATATTGCTTTGTAAGTAAATACCACAACTTCTTTATCCATTTTTCACTTTCTGCGATGTTGAACTTGTACTGTAAACGAGGTTCTTGTAAACAGAGCCGTTCCAAACTTTGGGGTGGCTGTGTCTTTTTGATTTTAATTTCCCTAAGCTATAGGACCATAAGTGGAACTGCCCTAGGTTCTGTTGCTTTGTTTTTTAGATGTTTCAGGAAACACCATACACTTCTCCCGAGTGGTTGTTGGCAATTTACATCCCGCCCATCAGCATAACAAGGCTCCCAGTTCTCCATGGCCTGTCCTGCCTTTCTGGATTTTACCCTTTTTTCAGATGGTCCTTTTGACCGGGGGGGAAGTGAGACTTCATTGTAGTGCAGATTTCCTTTGCAAGCTTGCTTGGTTGGCCAAAAAGGGCGTATGCGTTTTTTCCTGAATATATTCAGGAAAAAACGCATACGCCCTTTTTGGCCAAGTGCATCATTGTGGACGTTCTGCCTCTTTTCCTATGCTTTCAATGCAATTCCAGTCTACCTCCTGAAATCGGTTTCCTGCAATTCTGCCCCGCTTTCAAGTCCTCTTGGCAGCCTTACTTCAGTCTATTTTTGGACGATAGCTGTCATTTATAACTCTGCAGGTTTGTGAATTACAGTGCCCCTGAGCTCCTTTCTTCAACTCGCTTTCTTGTGACCTGGCCGCAACACCGCAGGATGGCTTCAGGCCCTAATCTGGTTCCGGCATGGCACGCTGAGCCTTTGGTTATTTCCTCGTCCTGGTGGGAAATGAGAGTTAAATTTGCCCGTCCAGACACCTCCAGCTAGTCTCTCATTGGTTCTCGCTATTCCTGTTCATCTTCCGCAGAAATTGCAAACTGGGCCAAACAGGAGGTTAAAGACGCTGACTCTCCAAGTGGGGAGAGTGTTAGTAAAGCGTCTGGAATGTTGCACCCGAGTACCAGGGGAGGAAAACTGAGACTTATTTGAACACGTCTCCCGATCACATGGTTGATCATACTCTGGGTTCCACATGCATGTTTTAGCTGAAGGAAGAATACCTAAAACCTGGGTAGTTGAAACCCGTGGAATGGGTACCATGCAATATGACTTCAAAGGGTCTTCATTTACTCACAGAACCTCTCCAATCCTATCACTGCTGCGTTTATGCCCCTGTACACATGCTTGATTCTCTTTCGGAGACATAGCAATCTATAGGTTTTAAGATACTTACTAGTCAGGTACATTCTTAGGCGTTTAATATGCGGTGTTGAGTCCATTTCGTTGAGCAAGGAGTAGCTCTTGTCTATTCCATATTTGGCTTAAGGAACTTTATCTGTGCTCATTTCAATCTCTGGTTTTATGCAGCACCCCAACTCACCTTTCCCCTTAAGCAAGCATAAGTTGGTTTTCTAAATTTGAGACCCTGTTCTGTTCTGCAATTCAGTTCCTGTGTAGCCAAGTTTACATTCCGTGTATTACTGATATCTTATGATGTTTCTTTTTCTGTGTGACTTATTTCAGTTAGAATCATCATACCTGAATCCACTCATTGTTCTGCTAAGGGCCTGATGACACAGATTTCATTGCTTGGTGATATTGCTTTGTAAGTAAATACCACAACTTCTTTATCCATTTTTCACTTTCTGCGATGTTGAACTTGTACTGTAAACGAGGTTCTTGTACAGAGCCGTTCCAAACTTTGGGGTGGCTGTGTCTTTTTGATTTTAATTTTAATTTCCCTAAGCTATAGGACCATAAGTGGAAGTGCCCTAGGTTCTGTTGCTTTGTTTTTTAGATGTTTCAGGAAACACCATACACTTCTCCCGAGTGGTTGTTGGCAATTTACATCCCGCCCATCAGCATAACAAGGCTCCCAGTTCTCCATGGCCTGTCCTGCCTTTCTGGATTTTACCCTTTTTTCAGATGGCCCTTTTGACCGGGGGGAAGTGAGACTTCATTGTAGTGCAGACTTCCTTTGCAAGCTTGCTTGGTTGGCCAAAAAGGGCGTATGCGTTTTTTCCTGAATATATTCAGGAAAAAACGCATACGCCCTTTTTGGCCAAGTGCATCATTGTGGACGTTCTGCCTCTTTTCCTATGCTTTCAATGCAATTCCAGTCTACCTCCTGAAATCGGTTTCCTGCAATTCTGCCCCGCTTTCAAGTCCTCTTGGCAGCCTTACTTCAGTCTATTTTTGGACGATAGCTGTCATTTATAACTCTGCAGGTTTGTGAATTACAGTGCCCCTGAGCTCCTTTCTTCAACTCGCTTTCTTGTGACCTGGCCGCAACACCGCAGGATGGCTTCAGGCCCTAATCTGGTTCCGGCATGGCACGCTGAGCCTTTGGTTATTTCCTCTTCCTGGTGGGAAATGAGAGTTAAATTTGCCCGTCCAGACACCTGCAGCTAGCCTCTCATTGGTTCTCGCTATTCCTGTTCATCTTCCGCAGAAATTGCAAACTGGGCCAAACAGGAGGTTAAAGGGACTGACTCTCCAAGTCGGGAGAGTGTTAGTAAAGCGTCTGGAATGTTGCACCCGAGTACCAGGGGAGGAAAACTGAGACATATTTGAACACGTCTCCCGATCACATGGTTGATCATACTCTAGGTTCCACATGCATGTTTTAGCTGAAGGAAGAAGACCTTAAACCTGGGTAGTTGAAACCCGTGGAATGGGTACCATGCAATATGACTTCAAAGGGTCTTCATTTGCTCACCGAACCTCTCCAATCCTATCACTGCTGCGTTTATGCCCCTGTACACATGCTTGATTCTCTTTCGGAGACATAGCAATCCATAGGTTTTAAGATACTTACTAGTCAGGTACATTCTTAGGTGTTTAATATGCGGTGTTGAGTCCATTTCGTTGAGCAAGGAGTAGCTCTTGTCTATTCCATATTTGGCTTAAGGAACTTTATCTGTGCTCATTTCAATCTCTGGTTTTATGCAGCACCCCAACTCACCTTTACCCTTAAGCAAGCATAAGTTGGTTTTCTAAATTTGAGACCCTGTTCTGTTCTGTAATTCAGTTCCTGTGTAGCCAAGTTTACATTCCGTGTATTACTGATATCTTATGATGTTTCTTTTTCTGTGTGACTTATTTCAGTTAGAATCATCATACCTGAATCCACTCATTGTTCTGCTAAGGGCCTGATGACACAGATTTCATTGCTTGGTGATATTGCTTTGTAAGTAAATACCACAACTTCTTTATCCATTTTTCACTTTCTGCGATGTTGAACTTGTACTGTAAACGAGGTTCTTGTAAACAGAGCCGTTCCAAACTTTGGGGTGGCTGTGTCTTTTTGATTTTAATTTCCCTAAGCTATAGGACCATAAGTGGAACTGCCCTAGGTTCTGTTGCTTTGTTTTTTAGATGTTTCAGGAAACACCATACACTTCTCCCGAGTGGTTGTTGGCAATTTACATCCCGCCCATCAGCATAACAAGGCTCCCAGTTCTCCATGGCCTGTCCTGCCTTTCTGGATTTTACCCTTTTTTCAGATGGCCCTTTTGACCGGGGGGAAGTGAGACTTCATTGTAGTGCAGATTTCCTTTGCAAGCTTGCTTGGTTGGCCAAAAAGGGCGTATGCGTTTTTTCCTGAATATATTCAGGAAAAAACGCATACGCCCTTTTTGGCCAAGTGCATCATTGTGGACGTTCTGCCTCTTTTCCTATGCTTTCAATGCAATTCCAGTCTACCTCCTGAAATCGGTTTCCTGCAATTCTGCCCCGCTTTCAAGTCCTCTTGGCAGCCTTACTTCAGTCTATTTTTGGACGATAGCTGTCATTTATAACTCTGCAGGTTTGTGAATTACAGTGCCCCTGAGCTCCTTTCTTCAACTCGCTTTCTTGTGACCTGGCCGCAACACCGCAGGATGGCTTCAGGCCCTAATCTGGTTCCGGCATGGCACGCTGAGCCTTTGGTTATTTCCTCTTCCTGGTGGGAAATGAGAGTTAAATTTGCCCGTCCAGACACCTGCAGCTAGCCTCTCATTGGTTCTCGCTATTCCTGTTCATCTTCCGCAGAAATTGCAAACTGGGCCAAACAGGAGGTTAAAGGGACTGACTCTCCAAGTCGGGAGAGTGTTAGTAAAGCGTCTGGAATGTTGCACCCGAGTACCAGGGGAGGAAAACTGAGACATATTTGAACACGTCTCCCGATCACATGGTTGATCATACTCTAGGTTCCACATGCATGTTTTAGCTGAAGGAAGAATACCTTAAACCTGGGTAGTTGAAACCCGTGGAATGGGTACCATGCAATATGACTTCAAAGGGTCTTCATTTGCTCACCGAACCTCTCCAATCCTATCACTGCTGCGTTTATGCCCCTGTACACATGCTTGATTCTCTTTCGGAGACATAGCAATCCATAGGTTTTAAGATACTTACTAGTCAGGTACATTCTTAGGCGTTTAATATGCGGTGTTGAGTCCATTTCGTTGAGCAAGGAGTAGCTCTTGTCTATTCCATATTTGGCTTAAGGAACTTTATCTGTGCTCATTTCAATCTCTGGTTTTATGCAGCACCCCAACTCACCTTTACCCTTAAGCAAGCATAAGTTGGTTTTCTAAATTTGAGACCCTGTTCTGTTCTGTAATTCAGTTCCTGTGTAGCCAAGTTTACATTCCGTGTATTACTGATATCTTATGATGTTTCTTTTTCTGTGTGACTTATTTCAGTTAGAATCATCATACCTGAATCCACTCATTGTTCTGCTAAGGGCCTGATGACACAGATTTCATTGCTGAGTGATATTGCTTTGTAAGTAAATACCACAACTTCTTTATCCATTTTTCACTTTCTGCGATGTTGAACTTGTACTGTAAACGAGGTTCTTGTAAACAGAGCCGTTCCAAACTTTGGGGTGGCTGTGTCTTTTTGATTTTAATTTCCCTAAGCTATAGGACCATAAGTGGAACTGCCCTAGGTTCTGTTGCTTTGTTTTTTAGATGTTTCAGGAAACACCATACACTTCTCCCGAGTGGTTGTTGGCAATTTACATCCCGCCCATCAGCATAACAAGGCTCCCAGTTCTCCATGGCCTGTCCTGCCTTTCTGGATTTTACCCTTTTTTCAGATGGTCCTTTTGACCGGGGGGGAAGTGAGACTTCATTGTAGTGCAGATTTCCTTTGCAAGCTTGCTTGGTTGGCCAAAAAGGGCGTATGCGTTTTTTCCTGAATATATTCAGGAAAAAACGCATACGCCCTTTTTGGCCAAGTGCATCATTGTGGACGTTCTGCCTCTTTTCCTATGCTTTCAATGCAATTCCAGTCTACCTCCTGAAATCGGTTTCCTGCAATTCTGCCCCGCTTTCAAGTCCTCTTGGCAGCCTTACTTCAGTCTATTTTTGGACGATAGCTGTCATTTATAACTCTGCAGGTTTGTGAATTACAGTGCCCCTGAGCTCCTTTCTTCAACTCGCTTTCTTGTGACCTGGCCGCAACACCGCAGGATGGCTTCAGGCCCTAATCTGGTTCCGGCATGGCACGCTGAGCCTTTGGTTATTTCCTCGTCCTGGTGGGAAATGAGAGTTAAATTTGCCCGTCCAGACACCTCCAGCTAGTCTCTCATTGGTTCTCGCTATTCCTGTTCATCTTCCGCAGAAATTGCAAACTGGGCCAAACAGGAGGTTAAAGACGCTGACTCTCCAAGTGGGGAGAGTGTTAGTAAAGCGTCTGGAATGTTGCACCCGAGTACCAGGGGAGGAAAACTGAGACTTATTTGAACACGTCTCCCGATCACATGGTTGATCATACTCTGGGTTCCACATGCATGTTTTAGCTGAAGGAAGAATACCTAAAACCTGGGTAGTTGAAACCCGTGGAATGGGTACCATGCAATATGACTTCAAAGGGTCTTCATTTACTCACAGAACCTCTCCAATCCTATCACTGCTGCGTTTATGCCCCTGTACACATGCTTGATTCTCTTTCGGAGACATAGCAATCTATAGGTTTTAAGATACTTACTAGTCAGGTACATTCTTAGGCGTTTAATATGCGGTGTTGAGTCCATTTCGTTGAGCAAGGAGTAGCTCTTGTCTATTCCATATTTGGCTTAAGGAACTTTATCTGTGCTCATTTCAATCTCTGGTTTTATGCAGCACCCCAACTCACCTTTCCCCTTAAGCAAGCATAAGTTGGTTTTCTAAATTTGAGACCCTGTTCTGTTCTGCAATTCAGTTCCTGTGTAGCCAAGTTTACATTCCGTGTATTACTGATATCTTATGATGTTTCTTTTTCTGTGTGACTTATTTCAGTTAGAATCATCGTACCTGAATCCACTCATTATGCTGCTACGGGCCTGATGACATAGATTTCATTGCTGAGTGATACTGCATTGTACGTAAGTACCACAAGTTCTTTATCCATTTTTCACTTTCTGTGATATTGAACTTGTACGGTAAACGAGGTTCTTGTAAACAGAGGCATCCCAAACTTTGGGGTGGCTGTGTCTTTTTGATTTTAATTTCCCTAAGCTATAGGACCATAAGTGGAAGTGCCCTAGGCTCTGTTGCTTTGTTTTTTAGATGTTTCAGGAAACACCATACACTTCTCCCGAGTGTCTGTTGGCAATTTACATCCCGCCCATCAGCATAACAAGGCTCCCAGTTCTCCATGGCCTGTCCTGCCTTTCTGGATTTTACACTTTTTTCAGATGGACCTTTTGACCGGGGGGAAGTGAGACTTCATTGTAGTGCAGATTTCCTTTGCAAGCTTGCTTGGTTGGCCAAAAAGGGCGTATGCGTTTTTTCCTGAATATATTCAGGAAAAAACGCATACGCCCTTTTTGGCCAAGTGCATCATTGTGGACGTTCTGCCTCTTTTCCTATGCTTTCAATGCAATTCCAGTCTACCTCCTGAAATCGGTTTCCTGCAATTCTGCCCCGCTTTCAAGTCCTCTTGGCAGCCTTACTTCAGTCTATTTTTGGACGATAGCTGTCATTTATAACTCTGCAGGTTTGTGAATTACAGTGCCCCTGAGCTCCTTTCTTCAACTCGCTTTCTTGTGAGCTGGCCGCAACACCGCAGGATGGCTTCAGGCCCTAATCTGGTTCCGGTACGGCACGCTGAGCCTTTGGTTAATTCCTCTTCCTGGTGGGAAATGAGAGTTAAATTTGCCCGTCCAGACACCTCCAGCTAGTCTCTCATTGGTTCTCGCTATTCCTGTTCATCTTCCGCAGAAATTGCAAACTGGGCCAAACAGGAGGTTAAAGGGACTGACTCTCCAAGTGGGGAGAGTGTTAGTAAAGCGTCTGGAATGTTGCACCCGAGTACCAGGGTACGAAAACTGAGACATATTTGAACACGTCTCCCGATCACATGGTTGATCATACTCTAGGTTCCACATGCATGTTTTAGCTGAAGGAAGAATACCTTAAACCTGGGTAGTTGAAACCCGTGGAATGGGTACCATGAAATATGACTTCAAAGGGTCTTCATTTGCTCACCGAACCTCTCCAATCCTATCACTGCTGCGTTTATGCCCCTGTACACATGCTTGATTCTCTTTCGTAGACATAGCAATCCATAGGTTTTAAGATACTTACTAGTCAGGAACATTCTTAGGAGTTTAATATGGGGTGTTGAGTCCATTTCGTTGAGCAAGGAGTAGCTCTTGTCTATTCCATATTTGGCTTAAGGAACTTTAACTGTGCTCATTTCAATCTCTGGTTTTATGCAGCACCCCAACTCACCTTTACCCTTAAGCAAGCATAAGTTGGTTTTCTAAATTTGAGACCCTGTTCTGTTCTGTAATTCAGTTCCTGTGTAGCCAAGTTTACATTCCGTGTATTACTGATATCTTATGATGTTTCTTTTTCTGTGTGACTTATTTCAGTTAGAATCATCATACCTGAATCCACTCATTGTGCTGCTAAGGGCCTGATGACACAGATTTCATTGCTGAGTGATATTGCTTTGTAAGTAAATACCACAACTTCTTTATCCATTTTTCACTTTCTGCGATGTTGAACTTGTACTGTAAACGAGGTTCTTGTAAACAGAGCCGTTCCAAACTTTGGGGTGGCTGTGTCTTTTTGATTTTAATTTCCCTAAGCTATAGGACCATAAGTGGAACTGCCCTAGGTTCTGTTGCTTTGTTTTTTAGATGTTTCAGGAAACACCATACACTTCTCCCGAGTGGTTGTTGGCAATTTACATCCCGCCCATCAGCATAACAAGGCTCCCAGTTCTCCATGGCCTGTCCTGCCTTTCTGGATTTTACCCTTTTTTCAGATGGTCCTTTTGACCGGGGGGGAAGTGAGACTTCATTGTAGTGCAGATTTCCTTTGCAAGCTTGCTTGGTTGGCCAAAAAGGGCGTATGCGTTTTTTCCTGAATATATTCAGGAAAAAACGCATACGCCCTTTTTGGCCAAGTGCATCATTGTGGACGTTCTGCCTCTTTTCCTATGCTTTCAATGCAATTCCAGTCTACCTCCTGAAATCGGTTTCCTGCAATTCTGCCCCGCTTTCAAGTCCTCTTGGCAGCCTTACTTCAGTCTATTTTTGGACGATAGCTGTCATTTATAACTCTGCAGGTTTGTGAATTACAGTGCCCCTGAGCTCCTTTCTTCAACTCGCTTTCTTGTGACCTGGCCGCAACACCGCAGGATGGCTTCAGGCCCTAATCTGGTTCCGGCATGGCACGCTGAGCCTTTGGTTATTTCCTCGTCCTGGTGGGAAATGAGAGTTAAATTTGCCCGTCCAGACACCTCCAGCTAGTCTCTCATTGGTTCTCGCTATTCCTGTTCATCTTCCGCAGAAATTGCAAACTGGGCCAAACAGGAGGTTAAAGACGCTGACTCTCCAAGTGGGGAGAGTGTTAGTAAAGCGTCTGGAATGTTGCACCCGAGTACCAGGGGAGGAAAACTGAGACTTATTTGAACACGTCTCCCGATCACATGGTTGATCATACTCTGGGTTCCACATGCATGTTTTAGCTGAAGGAAGAATACCTAAAACCTGGGTAGTTGAAACCCGTGGAATGGGTACCTTGCAATATGACTTCAAAGGGTCTTCATTTACTCACAGAACCTCTCCAATCCTATCACTGCTGCGTTTATGCCCCTGTACACATGCTTGATTCTCTTTCGGAGACATAGCAATCTATAGGTTTTAAGATACTTACTAGTCAGGTACATTCTTAGGCGTTTAATATGCGGTGTTGAGTCCATTTCGTTGAGCAAGGAGTAGCTCTTGTCTATTCCATATTTGGCTTAAGGAACTTTATCTGTGCTCATTTCAATCTCTGGTTTTATGCAGCACCCCAACTCACCTTTCCCCTTAAGCAAGCATAAGTTGGTTTTCTAAATTTGAGACCCTGTTCTGTTCTGCAATTCAGTTCCTGTGTAGCCAAGTTTACATTCCGTGTATTACTGATATCTTATGATGTTTCTTTTTCTGTGTGACTTATTTCAGTTAGAATCATCGTACCTGAATCCACTCATTATGCTGCTACGGGCCTGATGACATAGATTTCATTGCTGAGTGATACTGCATTGTACGTAAGTACCACAAGTTCTTTATCCATTTTTCACTTTCTGTGATATTGAACTTGTACGGTAAACGAGGTTCTTGTAAACAGAGGCATCCCAAACTTTGGGGTGGCTGTGTCTTTTTGATTTTAATTTCCCTAAGCTATAGGACCATAAGTGGAAGTGCCCTAGGCTCTGTTGCTTTGTTTTTTAGATGTTTCAGGAAACACCATACACTTCTCCCGAGTGTCTGTTGGCAATTTACATCCCGCCCATCAGCATAACAAGGCTCCCAGTTCTCCATGGCCTGTCCTGCCTTTCTGGATTTTACACTTTTTTCAGATGGACCTTTTGACCGGGGGGAAGTGAGACTTCATTGTAGTGCAGATTTCCTTTGCAAGCTTGCTTGGTTGGCCAAAAAGGGCGTATGCGTTTTTTCCTGAATATATTCAGGAAAAAACGCATACGCCCTTTTTGGCCAAGTGCATCATTGTGGACGTTCTGCCTCTTTTCCTATGCTTTCAATGCAATTCCAGTCTACCTCCTGAAATCGGTTTCCTGCAATTCTGCCCCGCTTTCAAGTCCTCTTGGCAGCCTTACTTCAGTCTATTTTTGGACGATAGCTGTCATTTATAACTCTGCAGGTTTGTGAATTACAGTGCCCCTGAGCTCCTTTCTTCAACTCGCTTTCTTTTGAGCTGGCCGCAACACCGCAGGATGGCTTCAGGCCCTAATCTGGTTCCCGCACGGCACGCTGAGCGTTTGGTTAATTCCTCTTCCTGGTGGGAAATGAGAGTTAAATTTGCCCGTCCAGACACCTCCAGCTAGCCTCTCATTGGTTCTCGCTATTCCTGTTCATCTTCCGCAGAAATTGCAAACTGGGCCAAACAGGAGGTTAAAGGGACTGACTCTCCAAGTCGGGAGAGTGTTAGTAAAGCGTCTGGAATGTTGCACCCGAGTACCAGGGTACGAAAACTGAGACATATTTGAACACGTCTCCCGATCACATGGTTGATCATACTCTAGGTTCCACATGCATGTTTTAGCTGAAGGAAGAATACCTTAAACCTGGGTAGTTGAAACCCGTGGAATGGGTACTATGCAATATGACTTCAAAGGGTCTTCATTTGCTCACCGAACCTCTCCAATCCTATCACTGCTGCGTTTATTCCCCTGTACACATGCTTGATTCTCTTTCGGAGACATAGCAATCCATAGGTTTTAAGATACTTACTAGTCAGGTACATTCTTAGGCGTTTAATATGCGGTGTTGAGTCCATTTCGTTGAGCAAGGAGTAGCTCTTGTCTATTCCATATTTGACTTAAGGAACTTTATCTGTGCTCATTTCAATCTCTGGTTTTATGCAGCACCCCAACTCACCTTTCCCCTTAAGCAAGCATAAGTTGGTTTTCTAAATTTCAGACCCTGTTCTGTTCTGTAATTCAGTTCCTGTGTAGCCAAGTTTACATTCCGTGTATTACTGATATCTTATGATGTTTCTTTTTCTGTGTGACTTACTTCAGTTAGAATCATCATACCTGAATCCACTCATTGTGCTGCTAAGGGCCTGATGACACAGATTTCATTGCTGAGTGATATTGCTTTGTAAGTAAATACCACGACTTCCTTATCCATTTTTCACTTTCTGCGATGTTGAACTTGTACTGTAAACGAGGTTCTTGTAAACAGAGCCGTTCCAAACTTTGGGGTGGCTGTGTCTTTTTGATTTTAATTTCCCTAAGCTATAGGACCATAAGTGGAAGTGCCCTAGGTTCTGTTGCTTTGTTTTTTAGATGTTTCAGGAAACACCATACACTTCTCCCGAGTGGTTGTTGGCAATTTACATCCCGCCCATCAGCATAACAAGGCTCCCAGTTCTCCATGGCCTGTCCTGCCTTTCTGGATTTTACCCTTTTTTCAGATGGCCCTTTTGACCGGGGGGAAGTGAGACTTCATTGTAGTGCAGATTTCCTTTGCAAGCTTGCTTGGTTGGCCAAAAAGGGCGTATGCGTTTTTTCCTGAATATATTCAGGAAAAAACGCATACGCCCTTTTTGGCCAAGTGCATCATTGTGGACGTTCTGCCTCTTTTCCTATGCTTTCAATGCAATTCCAGTCTACCTCCTGAAATCGGTTTCCTGCAATTCTGCCCCGCTTTCAAGTCCTCTTGGCAGCCTTACTTCAGTCTATTTTTGGACGATAGCTGTCATTTATAACTCTGCAGGTTTGTGAATTACAGTGCCCCTGAGCTCCTTTCTTCAACTCGCTTTCTTTTGAGCTGGCCGCAACACCGCAAGATGGCTTCAGGCCCTAATCTGGTTCCGGTACGGCACGCTGAGCCTTTGGTTATTTCCTCTTCCTGGTGGGAAATGAGAGTTAAATTTGCCCGTCCAGACACCTCCAGCTAGCCTCTCATTGGTTCTCACTATTCCTGTTCATCTTCCGCAGAAATTGCAAACTGGGCCAAACAGGAGGTTAAAGGCGCTGACTCTCCAAGTGGGGAGAGTGTTAGTAAAGCGTCTGGAATGTTGCACCCGAGTACCAGGGGAGGAAAACTGAGACATATTTGAACACGTCTCCCGTTCACATGGTTGATCATACTTGGGTTCCACATGCATGTTTTAGCTGAAGGAAGAATACCTTAAACCTGGAGAGTTGAGACCCGTGTAATGGGTACCATGCAATATGACTTCAAAGGGTCTTCATTTGCTCACCGAACCTCTCCAATCCTATCACTGCTGCGTTTATGCCCCTGTACACATGCTTGATTCTCTTTCGGAGACATAGCAATCCATAGGTTTTAAGATACTTACTAGTCAGGTACATTCTTAGGCGTTTAATATGCGGTGTTGAGTCCATTTCGTTGAGCAAGGAGTAGCTCTTGTCTATTCCATATTTGACTTAAGGAACTTTATCTGTGCTCATTTCAATCTCTGGTTTTATGCAGCACCCCAACTCACCTTTCCCCTTAAGCAAGCATAAGTTGGTTTTCTAAATTTCAGACCCTGTTCTGTTCTGTAATTCAGTTCCTGTGTAGCCAAGTTTACATTCCGTGTATTACTGATATCTTATGATGTTTCTTTTTCTGTGTGACTTACTTCAGTTAGAATCATCATACCTGAATCCACTCATTGTGCTGCTAAGGGCCTGATGACACAGATTTCATTGCTGAGTGATACTGCATTGTACGTAAGTACCACAAGTTCTTTATCCATTTTTCACTTTCTGTGATATTGAACTTGTACGCTAAACGAGGTTCTTATAAACGGAGGCGTCCCAAACTTTGGGGTGGCTGTGTCTTTTTGATTTTAATTTCCCTAAGCTATAGGACCATAAGTGGCAGTGCCCTAGGCTCTGTTGCTTTGTTTTTTAGATGTTTCAGGAAACACCATACACTTCTCCCGAGTGTCTGTTGGCAATTTACATCCCGCCCATCAGCATAACAAGGCTCCCAGTTCTCCATGGCCTGTCCTGCCTTTCTGGATTTTACACTTTTTTCAGATGGCCCTTTTGACCGGGGGGAAGTGAGACTTCATTGTAGTGCAGATTTCCTTTGCAAGCTTGCTTGGTTGTCCAAAAAGGGCGTATGCGTTTTTTCCTGAATATATTCAGGAAAAAACGCATACGCCCTTTTTGACCAAGTGCATCATTGTGGACGTTCTGCCTCTTTTCCTATGCTTTCAATGCAATTCCAGTCTACCTCCTGAAATCGGTTTCCTGCAATTCTGTCCCGCTTTCAAGTCCTCTTGGCAGCCTTACTTCAGTCTATTTTTGGACGATAGCTGTCATTTATAACTCTGCAGGTTGGTGAATTACAGTGCCCCTGAGCTCCTTTCTTCAACTCGCTTTCTTGTGACCTGGCCGCAACACCACAGGATGGCTTCAGGCCCTAATCTGGTTCCGGCACGGCACGCTGAGCCTTTGGTTATTTCCTCTTCCTGGTGGGAAATGAGAGTTAAATTTGCCCGTCCAGACACCTCCAGCTAGTCTCTCATTGGTTCTCGCTATTCCTGTTCATCTTCCGCAGAAATTGCAAACTGGGCCAAACAGGAGGTTAAAGGCGCTGACTCTCCAAGTGGGGAGAGTGTTAGTAAAGCGTCTGGAATGTTGCACCCGAGTACCAGGGGAGAAAAACTGAGACATATTTGAACACATCTCCCATTCACATGGTTGATCATACTTGGGTTCCACATGCATGTTTTAGCTGAAGGAAGAATACCTTAAACCTGGAGAGTTAAGACCCGTGTAATGGGTACCATGCAATATGACTTCAAAGGGTCTTCATTTGCTCACCGAACCTCTCCAATCCTATCACTGCTGCGTTTATGCCCCTGTACACATGCTTGATTCTCTTTCGGAGACATAGCAATCCATAGGTTTTAAGATACTTACTAGTCAGGTACATTCTTAGGCGTTTAATATGGGGTGTTGAGTCCATTTCGTTGAGCAAGGAGTAGCTCTTGTCTATTCCATATTTGGCTTAAGGAACTTTATCTGTGCTCATTTCAATCTCTGGTTTTATGCAGCACCCCAACTCACCTTTACCCTTAAGCAAGAATAAGTTGGTTTTCTAAATTTGACACCCTGTTCTGTTCTGTAATTCAGTTCCTGTGTAGCCAAGTTTACATTCCGTGTATTACTGATATCTTATGATGTTTCTTTTTCTGTGTGACTTATTTCAGTTAGAATCATCATACCTGAATCCACGCATTGTGCTGCTAAGGGCCTGATGACACAGATTTCATTGCTGAGTGATATTGCTTTGTAAGTAAATACCACAACTTCTTTATCCATTTTTCACTTTCTGCGATGTTGAACTTGTACTGTAAACGAGGTTCTTGTAAAAAGAGCCGTTCCAAACTTTGGGGTGGCTGTGTCTTTTTGATTTTAATTTCCTTAAGCTATAGGACCATAAGTGGAAGTGCCCTAGGTTCTGTTGCTTTGTTTTTTAGATGTTTCAGGAAACACCATACACTTCTCCCGAGTGGTTGTTGGCAATTTACATCCCGCCCATCAGCATAACAAGGCTCCCAGTTCTCCATGGCCTGTCCTGCCTTTCTGGATTTTACACTTTTTTCAGATGGCCCTTTTGACCGGGGGGAAGTGAGACTTCATTGTAGTGCAGATTTCCTTTGCAAGCTTGCTTGGTTGGCCAAAAAGGGCGTATGCTTTTTTTCCTGAATATATTCAGGAAAAAAAGCATACGCCCTTTTTGGCCAAGTGCATCATTGTGGACGTTCTGCCTCTTTTCCTATGCTTTCAATGCAATTCCAGTCTACCTCCTGAAATCGGTTTCCTGCAATTCTGCCCCGCTTTCAAGTCCTCTTGGCAGCCTTACTTCAGTCTATTTTTGGACGATAGCTGTCATTTATAACTCTGCAGGTTTGTGAATTACAGTGCCCCTGAGCTCCTTTCTTCAACTCGCTTTCTTTTGAGCTGGCCGCAACACCGCAGGATGGCTTCAGGCCCTAATCTGGTTCCGGCACGGCACGCTGAGCGTTTGGTTAATTCCTCTTCCTGGTGGGAAATGAGAGTTAAATTTGCCCGTCCAGACACCTCCAGCTAGCCTCTCATTGGTTCTCGCTATTCCTGTTCATCTTCCGCAGAAATTGCAAACTGGGCCAAACAGGAGGTTAAAGGGACTGACTCTCCAAGTCGGGAGAGTGTTAGTAAAGCGTCTGGAATGTTGCACCTGAGTACCAGGGGAGGAAAACTGAGACATATTTGAACACGTCTCCCGTTCACATGGTTGATCATACTTGGGTTCCACATGCATGTTTTAGCTGAAGGAAGAATACCTTAAACCTGGAGAGTTGAGACCCGTGTAATGGGTACCATGCAATATGACTTCAAAGTGTCTTCATTTGCTCACCGAACCTCTCCAATCCTATCACTGCTGCGTTTATGTCCCTGTACACATGCTTGATTCTCTTTTGGAGACATAGCAATCCATAGGTTTTACGATACTTACTAGTCAGGTACATTCTTAGGCGTTTAATATGCGGTGTTGAGTCCATTTCGTTGAGCAAGGAGTAGCTCTTGTCTATTCCATATTTGACTTAAGGAACTTTATCTGTGCTCATTTCAATCTCTGGTTTTATGCAGCACCCCAACACACCTTTACCCTTAAGCAAGCATAAGTTGGTTTTCTAAATTTGAGACCCTGTTCTGTTCTGTAATTCAGTTCCTGTGTAGCCAAGTTTACATTCCGTGTATTACTGATATCTTATGATGTTTCTTTTTCTGTGTGACTTATTTCAGTTAGAATCATCGTACCTGAATCCACTCATTGTGCTGCTAAGGGCCTGATGACATAGATTTCATTGCTGAGTGATATTGCTTTGTAAGTAAATACCACAACTTCTTTATCCATTTTTCACTTTCTGCGATGTTGAACTTGTACTGTAAACGAGGTTCTTGTAAACAGAGGCATCCCAAACTTTGGGGTGGCTGTGTCTTTTTGATTTTAATTTCCCTAAGCTATAGGACCATAAGTGGAAGTGCCCTAGGCTCTGTTGCTTTGTTTTTTAGATGTTTCAGGAAACACCATACACTTCTCCCGAGTGTCTGTTGGCAATTTACATCCCGCCCATCAGCATAACAAGGCTCCTAGTTCTCCATGGCCTGTCCTGCCTTTCTGGATTTTACACTTTTTTCAGATGGCCCTTTTGACCGGAGGGAAGTGAGACTTCTTTGTAGTGCAGATTTCCTTTGCAAGCTTGCTTGGTTGGCCAAAAAGGACGTATGCGTTTTTTCCTGAATATATTCAGGAAAAAACGCATACGCCCTTTTTGGCCAAGTGCATCATTGTGGACGTTCTGCCTCTTTTCCTATGCTTTCAATGCAATTCCAGTCTACCTCCTGAAATCGGTTTCCTGCAATTCTGCCCCGCTTTCAAGTCCTCTTGGCAGCCTTACTTCAGTCTATTTTTGGACGATAGCTGTCATTTATAACTCTGCAGGTTTGTGAATTACAGTGCCCCTGAGCTCCTTTCTTCAACTCGCTTTCTTGTGACCTGGCCGCAACACCGCAGGATGGCTTCAGGCCCTAATCTGGTTCCGGCCCGGCATGCTGAGCCTTTGGTTAATTCCTCTTCCTGGTGGGAAATGAGAGTTAAATTTGCCCGTCCAGCCACCTCCAGCTAGCCTCTCATTGGTTCTCGGTATTCCTGTTCATCTTCCGCAGAAATTGCAAACTGGGCCAAACAGGAGGTTAAAGGGACTGACTCTCCAAGTGGGGAGAGTATTAGTAAAGCGTCTGGAATGTTGCACCCGAGTACCAGGGGAGGAAAACTGAGACATATTTGAACACGTCTCCCGATCACATGGTTGATCATACTCTAGGTTCCACATGCATGTTTTAGCTGAAGGAAGAATACCTTAAACCTGGGTAGTTGAAACCCGTGGAATGGGTACCATGCAATATGACTTCAAAGGGTCTTCATTTGCTCACCGAACCTCTCCAATCCTATCACTGCTGCGTTTATGCCCCTGTACACATGCTTGATTCTCTTTCGGAGACATAGCAATCCATAGGTTTTAAGATACTTACTAGTCAGGTACATTCTTAGGCGTTTAATATGCGGTGTTGAGTCCATTTCGTTGAGCAAGGAGTAGCTCTTGTCTATTCCATATTTGACTTAAGGAACTTTATCTGTGCTCATTTCAATCTCTGGTTTTATGCAGCACCCCAACTCACCTTTACCCTTAAGCAAGCATAAGTTGGTTTTCTAAATTTGAGACCCTGTTCTGTTCTGTAATTCAGTTCCTGTGTAGCCAAGTTTACGTTCCGTGTATTACTGATATCTTATGATGTTTCTTTTTCTGTGTGACTTATTTCAGTTAGAATCATCATACCTGAATCCACTCATTGTGATGCTAAGGGCCTGATGACATAGATTTCATTGCTGAGTGATATTGCTTTGTAAGTAAATACCACAACTTCTTTATCCATTTTTCACTTTCTGTGATGTTGAACTTGTACTGTAAACGAGGTTCTTGTAAACAGAGGCGTCCCAAACTTTGGGGTGGCTGTGTCTTTTTGATTTTAATTTCCCTAAGCTATAGGACCATAAGTGGCAGTGCCCTAGGCTCTGTTGCTTTGTTTTTTAGATGTTTCAGGAAACACCATACACTTCTCCCGAGTGTCTGTTGGCAATTTACATCCCGCCCATCAGCATAACAAGGCTCCCAGTTCTCCATGGCCTGTCCTGCCTTTCTGGATTTTACACTTTTTTCAGATGGCCCTTTTGACCGGGGGGAAGTGAGACTTCATTGTAGTGCAGATTTCCTTTGCAAGCTTGCTTGGTTGGCCAAAAAGGGCGTATGCGTTTTTTCCTGAATATATTCAGGAAAAAACGCATACGCCCTTTTTGGCCAAGTGCATCATTGTGGACGTTCTGCCTCTTTTCCTATGCTTTCAATGCAATTCCAGTCTACCTCCTGAAATCGGTTTCCTGCAATTCTGCCCCGCTTTCAAGTCGTCTTGGCAGCCTTACTTCAGTCTATTTTTGGACGATAGCTGTCATTTATAACTCTGCAGGTTTGTGAATTACAGTGCCCCTGAGCTCCTTTCTTCAACTCGCTTTCTTGTGAGCTGGCCGCAACACCGCAGGATGGCTTCAGGCCCTAATCTGGTTCCGGCCCGGCATGCTGAGCCTTTGGTTAATTCCTCTTCCTGGTGGGAAATGAGAGTTAAATTTGCCCGTCCAGACACCTCCAGCTAGCCTCTCATTGGTTCTCGGTATTCCTGTTCATCTTCCGCAGAAATTGCAAACTGGGCCAAACAGGAGGTTAAAGGGACTGACTCTCCAAGTGGGGAGAGTGTTAGTAAAGCGTCTGGAATGTTGCACCCGAGTACCAGGGGAGGAAAACTGAGACATATTTGAACACGTCTCCCGATCACATGGTTGATCATACTCTAGGTTCCACATGCATGTTTTAGCTGAAGGAAGAATACCTTAAACCTGGGTAGTTGAAACCCGTGGAATGAGTACCATGCAATATGACTTCAAAGGGTCTTCATTTGCTCACCGAACCTCTCCAATCCTATCACTGCTGCGTTTATGCCCCTGTACACATGCTTGATTCTCTTTCGGAGACATAGCAATCCATAGGTTTTAAGATACTTACTAGTCAGGTACATTCTTAGGCGTTTAATATGCGGTGTTGAGTTCATTTCGTTGAGCAAGGAGTAGCTCTTGTCTATTCCATATTTGACTTAAGGAACTTTATCTGTGCTCATTTCAATCTCTGGTTTTATGCAGCACCCCAACTCACCTTTACCCTTAAGCAAGCATAAGTTGTTTTTCTAAATTTGAGACCCTGTTCTGTTCTGTAATTCAGTTCCTGTGTAGCCAAGTTTACATTCCGTGTATTAGTGATATCTTATGATGTTTCTTTTTCTGTGTGACTTATTTCAGTTAGAATCATCATACCTGAATCCACTCATTGTGCTGCTAAGGGCCTGATGACATAGATTTCATTGCTGAGTGATATTGCTTTGTAAGTAAATACCACAACTTCTTTATCCATTTTTCACTTTCTGCGATGTTGAACTTGTACTGTAAACGAGGTTCTTGTAAACAGAGGCGTCCCAAACTTTGGGGTGGCTGTGTCTTTTTGATTTTAATTTCCCTAAGCTATAGGACCATAGGTGGCAGTACCCTAGGCTCTGTTGCTTTGTTTTTTAGATATTTCAGGAAACACCATACACTTCTCCCGAGTGTCTGTTGGCAATTTACATCCCGCCCATCAGCATAACAAGGCTCCCAGTTCTCCATGGCCTGTCCTGCCTTTCTGGATTTTACACTTTTTTCAGATGGCCCTTTTGACCGGGGGGAAGTGAGACTTCATTGTAGTGCAGATTTCCTTTGCAAGCTTGCTTGGTTGGCCAAAAAGGGCGTATGCGTTTTTTCCTGAATATATTCAGGAAAAAACGCATACGCCCTTTTTGGCCAAGTGCATCATTGTGGACGTTCTGCCTCTTTTCCTATGCTTTCAATGCAATTTCAGTCTACCTCCTGAAATCGGTTTCCTGCAATTCTGCCCCGCTTTCAAGTCCTCTTGGCAGCCTTACTTCAGTCTATTTTTGGACGATAGCTGTCATTTATAACTCTGCAGGTTGGTGAATTACAGTGCCCCTGAGCTCCTTTCTTCAACTCGCTTTCTTGTGTCCTGGCCGCAACACCGCAGGATGGCTTCAGGCCCTAATCTGGTTCTGGCACGGCACGCTGAGCCTTTGGTTATTTCCGCCTCCTTGTGGGAAATGAGAGTTAAATTTGCCCGTCCAGACACCTCCAGCTAGCCTCTCATTGGTTCTCGCTATTCCTGTTCATCTTCCGCAGAAATTGCAAACTGTGCCAAACAGGAGGTTAAAGGCGCTGACTCTCCAACTGGGGAGAGTGTTAGTAAAGCGTCTGGAATGTTGCACCCGAGTACCAGGGGAGGAAAACTGAGACATATTTGAACACGTCTCCCGATCACATGGTTGATCATACTCTGGGTTCCACATGCATGTTTTAGCTGAAGGAAGAATACCTAAAACCTGGGTAGTTGAAACCCGTGGAATGGGTACCATGCAATATGACTTCAAAGGGTCTTCATTTGCTCACCGAACCTCTCCAATCCTATCACTGCTGCGTTTATGCCCCTGTACACATGCTTGATTCTCTTTCGGAGACATAGCAATCTATAGGTTTTAAGATACTTACTAGTCAGGTACATTCTTAGGCGTTTAATATGCGGTGTTGAGTCCATTTCGTTGAGCAAGGAGTAGCTCTTGTCTATTCCATATTTGACTTAAGGAACTTTATCTGTGCTCATTTCAATCTCTGGTTTTATGCAGCACCCCAACTCACCTTTACCCTTAAGCAAGCATAAGTTGGTTTTCTAAATTTGAGACCCTGTTCTGTTCTGTAATTCAGTTCCTGTGTAGCCAAGTTTACATTCCGTGTATTACTGATATCTTATGATGTTTCTTTTTCTGTGTGACTTATTTCAGTTAGAATCATCATACCTGAATCCACTCATTGTGCTGCTACGGGCCTGATGACACAGATTTCATTGCTGAGTGATATTGCTTTGTAAGTAAATACCACAACTTCTTTATCCATTTTTCACTTTCTGCGATGTTGAACTTGTACTGTAAACGAGGTTCTTGTAAACAGAGCCGTTCCAAACTTTGGGGTGGCTGTGTCTTTTTGATTTTAATTTCCCTAAGCTATAGGACCATAAGTGGAAGTGCCCTAGGTTCTGTTGCTTTGTTTTTTAGACGTTTCAGGAAACACCATACACTTCTCCCGAGTGTCTGTTGGCAATTTACATCCCGCCCATCAGCATAACAAGGCTCCTAGTTCTCCATGGCCTGTCCTGCCTTTCTGGATTTTACACTTTTTTCAGATGGCCCTTTTGACCGGGGGGAAGTGAGACTTCATTGTAGTGCAGATTTCCTTTGCAAGCTTGCTTGGTTGGCCAAAAAGGGCGTATGCGTTTTTTCCTGAATATATTCAGGAAAAAACGCATACGCCCTTTTTGGCCAAGTGCATCATTGTGGACGTTCTGCCTCTTTTCCTATGCTTTCAATGCAATTCCAGTCTACCTCCTGAAATCGGTTTCCTGCAATTCTGCCCCGCTTTCAAGTCCTCTTGGCAGCCTTACTTCAGTCTATTTTTGGACGATAGCTGTCATTTATAACTCTGCAGGTTTGTGAATTACAGTGCCCCTGAGCTCCTTTCTTCAACTCGCTTTCTTGTGACCTGGCCGCAACACCGCAGGATGGCTTCAGGCCCTAATCTGGTTCCGGCACGGCACGCTGAGCCTTTGGTTATTTCCTCTTCCTGGTGGGAAATGAGAGTTAAATTTGCCCGTCCAGACACCTCCAGCTAGCCTCTCATTGGTTCTCGCTATTCCTGTTCATCTTCCGCAGAAATTGCAAACTGGGCCAAACAGGAGGTTAAAGGGACTGACTCTCCAAGTGGGGAGAGTGTTAGTAAAGCGTCTGGAATGTTGCACCCAAGCACCAGGGGAGGAAAACTGAGACATATTTGAACACGTCTCCCGAGCACATGGTTGATCATACTCTGGGTTCCACATGCATGTTTTAGCTGAAGGAAGAATACCTAAAACCTGGGTAGTTGAAACCCGTGGAATGGGTACCATGCAATATGACTTCAAAGGGTCTTCATTTGCTCACCGAACCTCTCCAATCCTATCACTGCTGCGTTTATGCCCCTGTACACATGCTTGATTCTCTTTCGGAGACATAGCAATCCATAGGTTTTAAGATACTTACTAGTCAGGTACATTCTTAGGCGTTTAATATGGGGTTTTGAGTCCATTTCGTTGAGCAAGGAGTAGCTCTTGTCTATTCCATATTTGGCTTAAGGAACTTTATCTGTGCTCATTTCAATCTCTGGTTTTATGCAGCACCCCAACTCACCTTTACCCTTAAGCAAGCATAAGTTGGTTTTCTAAATTTGAGACCCTGTTCTGTTCTGTAATTCAGTTCCTGTGTAGCCAAGTTTACATTCCGTGTATTAGTGATATCTTATGATGTTTCTTTTTCTGTGTGACTTATTTCAGTTAGAATCATCATACCTGAATCCACTCATTGTGCTGCTAAGGGCCTGATGACATAGATTTCATTGCTGAGTGATATTGCTTTGTAAGTAAATACCACAACTTCTTTATCCATTTTTCACTTTCTGCGATGTTGAACTTGTACTGTAAACGAGGTTCTTGTAAACAGAGGCGTCCCAAACTTTGGGGTGGCTGTGTCTTTTTGATTTTAATTTCCCTAAGCTATAGGACCATAGGTGGCAGTACCCTAGGCTCTGTTGCTTTGTTTTTTAGATATTTCAGGAAACACCATACACTTCTCCCGAGTGTCTGTTGGCAATTTACATCCCGCCCATCAGCATAACAAGGCTCCCACTTCTCCATGGCCTGTCCTGCCTTTCTGGATTTTACACTTTTTTCAGATGGCCCTTTTGACCGGGGGGAAGTGAGACTTCATTGTAGTGCAGATTTCCTTTGCAAGCTTGCTTGGTTGGCCAAAAAGGGCGTATGCGTTTTTTCCTGAATATATTCAGGAAAAAACGCATACGCCCTTTTTGGCCAAGTGCATCATTGTGGACGTTCTGCCTCTTTTCCTATGCTTTCAATGCAATTTCAGTCTACCTCCTGAAATCGGTTTCCTGCAATTCTGCCCCGCTTTCAAGTCCTCTTGGCAGCCTTACTTCAGTCTATTTTTGGACGATAGCTGTCATTTATAACTCTGCAGGTTGGTGAATTACAGTGCCCCTGAGCTCCTTTCTTCAACTCGCTTTCTTGTGACCTGGCCGCAACACCGCAGGATGGCTTCAGGCCCTAATCTGGTTCTGGCACGGCACGCTGAGCCTTTGGTTATTTCCGCCTCCTTGTGGGAAATGAGAGTTAAATTTGCCCGTCCAGACACCTCCAGCTAGCCTCTCATTGGTTCTCGCTATTCCTGTTCATCTTCCGCAGAAATTGCAAACTGTGCCAAACAGGAGGTTAAAGGCGCTGACTCTCCAACTGGGGAGAGTGTTAGTAAAGCGTCTGGAATGTTGCACCCGAGTACCAGGGGAGGAAAACTGAGACATATTTGAACACGTCTCCCGATCACATGGTTGATCATACTCTGGGTTCCACATGCATGTTTTAGCTGAAGGAAGAATACCTAAAACCTGGGTAGTTGAAACCCGTGGAATGGGTACCATGCAATATGACTTCAAAGGGTCTTCATTTGCTCACCGAACCTCTCCAATCCTATCACTGCTGCGTTTATGCCCCTGTACACATGCTTGATTCTCTTTCAGAGACATAGCAATCTATAGGTTTTAAGATACTTACTAGTCAGGTACATTCTTAGGCGTTTAATATGCGGTGTTGAGTCCATTTCGTTGAGCAAGGAGTAGCTCTTGTCTATTCCATATTTGACTTAAGGAACTTTATCTGTGCTCATTTCAATCTCTGGTTTTATGCAGCACCCCAACTCACCTTTACCCTTAAGCAAGCATAAGTTGGTTTTCTAAATTTGAGACCCTGTTCTGTTCTGTAATTCAGTTCCTGTGTAGCCAAGTTTACATTCCGTGTATTACTGATATCTTATGATGTTTCTTTTTCTGTGTGACTTATTTCAGTTAGAATCATCATACCTGAATCCACTCATTGTGCTGCTACGGGCCTGATGACACAGATTTCATTGCTGAGTGATATTGCTTTGTAAGTAAATACCACAACTTCTTTATCCATTTTTCACTTTCTGCGATGTTGAACTTGTACTGTAAACGAGGTTCTTGTAAACAGAGCCGTTCCAAACTTTGGGGTGGCTGTGTCTTTTTGATTTTAATTTCCCTAAGCTATAGGACCATAAGTGGAAGTGCCCTAGGTTCTGTTGCTTTTTTTTTTAGATGTTTCAGGAAACACCATACACTTCTCCCGAGTGTCTGTTGGCAATTTACATCCCGCCCATCAGCATAACAAGGCTCCTAGTTCTCCATGGCCTGTCCTGCCTTTCTGGATTTTACACTTTTTTCAGATGGCCCTTTTGACCGGGGGGAAGTGAGACTTCATTGTAGTGCAGATTTCCTTTGCAAGCTTGCTTGGTTGGCCAAAAAGGGCGTATGCGTTTTTTCCTGAATATATTCAGGAAAAAACGCATACGCCCTTTTTGGCCAAGTGCATCATTGTGGACGTTCTGCCTCTTTTCCTATGCTTTCAATGCAATTCCAGTCTACCTCCTGAAATCGGTTTCCTGCAATTCTGCCCCGCTTTCAAGTCCTCTTGGCAGCCTTACTTCAGTCTATTTTTGGACGATAGCTGTCATTTATAACTCTGCAGGTTTGTGAATTACAGTGCCCCTGAGCTCCTTTCTTCAACTCGCTTTCTTGTGACCTGGCCGCAACACCGCAGGATGGCTTCAGGCCCTAATCTGGTTCCGGCACGGCACGCTGAGCCTTTGGTTATTTCCTCTTCCTGGTGGGAAATGATAGTTAAATTTGCCCGTCCAGACACCTCCAGCTAGCCTCTCATTGGTTCTCGCTATTCCTGTTCATCTTCCGCAGAAATTGCAAACTGGGCCAAACAGGAGGTTAAAGGGACTGACTCTCCAAGTGGGGAGAGTGTTAGTAAAGCATCTGGAATGTTGCACCCAAGCACCAGGGGAGGAAAACTGAGACATATTTGAACACGTCTCCCGATCACATGGTTGATCATACTCTGGGTTCCACATGCATGTTTTAGCTGAAGGAAGAATACCTAAAACCTGGGTAGTTGAAACCCGTGGAATGGGTACCATGCAATATGACTTCAAAGGGTCTTCATTTGCTCACCGAACCTCTCCAATCCTATCACTGCTGCGTTTATGCCCCTGTACACATGCTTGATTCTCTTTCGGAGACATAGCAATCCATAGGTTTTAAGATACTTACTAGTCAGGTACATTCTTAGGCGTTTAATATGGGGTTTTGAGTCCATTTCGTTGAGCAAGGAGTAGCTCTTGTCTATTCCATATTTGGCTTAAGGAACTTTATCTGTGCTCATTTCAATCTCTGGTTTTATGCAGCACCCCAACTCACCTTTCCCCTTAAGCAAGCATAAGTTGGTTTTCTAAATTTGAGACCCTGTTCTGTTTTGGAATGCAGTTCCTGTGTAGCCAAGTTTACATTCCGTGTATTAGTGATATTTTATGATGTTTCTTTTTCTGTGTGACTTACTTCAGTTAGAATCATCATACCTGAATCCACTCATTGTGCTGCTAAGGGCCTGATGACACAGATTTCATTGCTGAGTGATATTGTTTTGTAAGTAAATACCACAACTTCTTTATCCATTTTTCACTTTCTGCGATGTTGAACTTGTACTGTAAATGAAGTTCTTGTAAACAGAGCCGTTCCAAACTTTGGGGTGGCTGTGTCTTTTTGATTTTAATTTCCCTAAGCTATAGGACCATAAGTGGAAGTGCCCTAGGTTCTGTTGCTTTGTTTTTTAGATGTTTCAGGAAACACCATACACTTCTCCCGAGTGGTTGTTGGCAATTTACATCCCGCCCATCAGCATAACAAGGCTCCCAGTTCTCCATGGCCTGTCCTGCCTTTCTGGATTTTACACTTTTTTCAGATGGCCCTTTTGACCGGGGGGAAGTGAGACTTCATTGTAGTGCAGATTTCCTTTGCAAGCTTGCTTGGTTGGCCAAAAAGGGCGTATGCGTTTTTTCCTGAATATATTCAGGAAAAAACGCATACGCCCTTTTTGGCCAAGTGCATCATTGTGGACGTTCTGCCTCTTTTCCTATGCTTTCAATGCAATTCCAGTCTACCTCCTGAAATCGGTTTCCTGCAATTCTGCCCTGCTTTCAAGTCCTCTTGGCAGCCTTACTTCAGTCTATTTTTGGACGATAGCTGTCATTTATAACTCTGCAGGTTTGTGAATTACAGTGCCCCTGAGCTCCTTTCTTCAACTCGCTTTCTTTTGAGCTGGCCGCAACACCGCAGGATGGTTTCAGGCCCTAATCTGGTTCCGGTACGGCACGCTGAGCCTTTGGTTATTTCCTCTTCCTGGTGGGAAATGAGAGTTAAATTTGCCCGTCCAGACACCTCCAGCTAGCCTCTCATTGGTTCTCACTATTCCTCTTCATCTTCCGCAGAAATTGCAAACTGGGCCAAACAGGAGTTTAAAGGCGCTGACTCTCCAAGTGGGGAGAGTGTTAGTAAAGCGTCTGGAATGTTGCACCCGAGTACCAGGGGAGGAAAACTGAGACATATTTGAACACGTCTCCCGATCACATGGTTGATCATACTCTAGGTTCCACATGCATGTTTTAGCTGAAGGAAGAATACCTTAAACCTGGGTAGTTGAAACCCGTGGAATGAGTACCATGCAATATGACTTCAAAGGGTCTTCATTTGCTCACCGAACCTCTCCAATCCTATCACTGCTGCGTTTATGCCCCTGTACACATGCTTGATTCTCTTTCGGAGACATAGCAATCCATAGGTTTTAAGATACTTACTAGTCAGGTACATTCTTAGGCCTTTAATATGGGGTGTTGAGTCCATTTCGTTGAGCAAGGAGTAGCTCTTGTCTATTCCATATTTGGCTTAAGGAACTTTATCTGTGCTCATTTCAATCTCTGGTTTTATGCAGCACCCCAACTCACCTTTCCCCTTATGCAAGCATAAGTTGGTTTTCTAAATTTGAAACCCTGTTCTGTTCTGTAATTCAGTTCCTGTGTAGCCAAGTTTACATTCCGTGTATTACTGATATCTTATGATGTTTCTTTTTCTGTGTGACTTATTTCAGTTAGAATCATCATACCTGAATCCACTCATTGTGCTGCTAAGGGCCTGATGACATAGATTTCATTGCTGAGTGATACTGCATTGTACGTAAGTACCACAAGTTCTTAATCCATTTTTCACTTTCTGCGATGTTGAACTTGTACTGTAAACGAGGTTCTTGTAAACAGAGCCGTTCCAAACTTTGGGGTGGCTGTGTCTTTTTGATTTTAATTTCCCTAAGCTATAGGACCATAAGTGGCAGTGCCCTAGGCTCTGTTGCTTTGTTTTTTAGATGTTTCAGGAAACACCATACACTTCTCCCAAGTGTCTGTTGGCAATTTACATCCCGCCCATCAGCATAACAAGGCTCCCAGTTCTCAATAGCCTGTTGCCTTTCTGGATTTTACACTTTTTTCAGATGGCCCTTTTGACCGGGGGGAAGTGAGACTTCATTGTAGTGCAGATTTCCTTTGCAAGCTTGCTTGGTTGGCCAAAAAGGGCGTATGCGTTTTTTCCTGAATATATTCAGGAAAAAACGCATACGCCCTTTTTGGCCAAGTGCATCATTGTGGACGTTCTGCCTCTTTTCCTATGCTTTCGATGCAATTCCAGTCTACCTCCTGAAATCGGTTTCCTGCAATTCTGCCCCGCTTTCAAGTCCTCTTGGCAGCCTTACTTCAGTCTATTTTTGGACGATAGCTGTCATTTATAACTCAGCAGGTTTGTGAATTACAGTGCCCCTGAGCTCCTTTCTTCAACTCGCTTTCTTGTGACCTGGCCACAACACCGCAGGATGGCTTCAGGCCCTAATCTGGTTCCGGCACGGCACGCTGAGCCTTTGGTTAATTCCTCTTCCTGGTGGGAAATGAGAGTTAAATTTGCCCGTCCAGACACCTCCAGCTAGTCTCTCATAGGTTCTCGCTATTCCTGTTCATCTTCCGTAGAAATTGCAAACTGGGCCAAACAGGAGGTTAAAGGGACTGACTCTCCAAGTCGGGAGAGTGTTAGTAAAGCGTCTGGAATGTTGCACCCGAGTACCAGGGTACGAAAACTGAGACATATTTGAACACGTCTCCCGATCACATGGTTGATCATACTCTAGGTTCCACATGCATGTTTTAGCTGAAGGAAGAATACCTTAAACCTGGGTAGTTGAAACCCGTGGAATGGGTACCATGCAATATGACTTCAAAGGGTCTTCATTTGCTCATCGAACCTCTCCAATCCTATCACTGCTGCGTTTATGCCCCTGTACACATGCTTGATTCTCTTTCGGAGACATAGCAATCCATAGGTTTTACGATACTTACTAGTCAGGTACATTCTTAGGCGTTTAATATGCGGTGTTGAGTCCATTTCGTTGAGCAAGGAGTAGCTCTTGTCTATTCCATATTTGACTTAAGGAACTTTATCTGTGCTCATTTCAATCTCTGGTTTTATGCAGCACCCCAACTCACCTTTACCCTTAAGCAAGCATAAGTTGGTTTTCTAAATTTGAGACCCTGTTCTGTTCTGTAATTCAGTTCCTGTGTAGCCAAGTTTCCATTCCGTGTATTAGTGATATCTTATGATGTTTCTTTTTCTGTGTGACTTATTTCAGTTAGAATCATCATACCTGAATCCACTCATTGTGATGCTAAGGGCCTGATGACATAGATTTCATTGCTGAGTGATATTGCTTTGTAAGTAAATACCACAACTTCTTTATCCATTTTTCACTTTCTGCGATGTTGAACTTGTACTGTAAACGAGGTTCTTGTAAACAGAGGCGTCCCAAACTTTGGGGTGGCTGTGTCTTTTTGATTTTAATTTCCCTAAGCTATAGGACCATAGGTGGCAGTACCCTAGGCTCTGTTGCTTTGTTTTTTAGATATTTCAGGAAACACCATACACTTCTCCCGAGTGTCTGTTGGCAATTTACATCCCGCCCATCAGCATAACAAGGCTCCCAGTTCTCCATGGCCTGTCCTGCCTTTCTGGATTTTACACTTTTTTCAGATGGCCCTTTTGACCGGGGGGAAGTGAGACTTCATTGTAGTGCAGATTTCCTTTGCAAGCTTGCTTGGTTGGCCAAAAAGGGCGTATGCGTTTTTTCCTGAATATATTCAGGAAAAAACGCATACGCCCTTTTTGGCCAAGTGCATCATTGTGGACGTTCTGCCTCTTTTCCTATGCTTTCAATGCAATTTCAGTCTACCTCCTGAAATCGGTTTCCTGCAATTCTGCCCCGCTTTCAAGTCCTCTTGGCAGCCTTACTTCAGTCTATTTTTGGACGATAGCTGTCATTTATAACTCTGCAGGTTGGTGAATTACAGTGCCCCTGAGCTCCTTTCTTCAACTCGCTTTCTTGTGACCTGGCCGCAACACCGCAGGATGGCTTCAGGCCCTAATCTGGTTCTGGCACGGCACGCTGAGCCTTTGGTTATTTCCGCCTCCTTGTGGGAAATGAGAGTTAAATTTGCCCGTCCAGACACCTCCAGCTAGCCTCTCATTGGTTCTCGCTATTCCTGTTCATCTTCCGCAGAAATTGCAAACTGTGCCAAACAGGAGGTTAAAGGCGCTGACTCTCCAACTGGGGAGAGTGTTAGTAAAGCGTCTGGAATGTTGCACCCGAGTACCAGGGGAGGAAAACTGAGACATATTTGAACACGTCTCCCGATCACATGGTTGATCATACTCTGGGTTCCACATGCATGTTTTAGCTGAAGGAAGAATACCTAAAACCTGGGTAGTTGAAACCCGTGGAATGGGTACCATGCAATATGATTTCAAAGGGGCTTCATTTGCTCACCGAACCTCTCCAATCCTATCACTGCTGCGTTTATGCCCCTGTACACATGCTTGATTCTCTTTCGGAGACATAGCAATCTATAGGTTTTAAGATACTTACTAGTCAGGTACATTCTTAGGCGTTTAATATGCGGTGTTGAGTCCATTTCGTTGAGCAAGGAGTAGCTCTTGTCTATTCCATATTTGACTTAAGGAACTTTATCTGTGCTCATTTCAATCTCTGGTTTTATGCAGCACCCCAACTCACCTTTACCCTTAAGCAAGCATAAGTTGGTTTTCTAAATTAGAGACCCTGTTCTGTTCTGTAATTCAGTTCCTGTGTAGCCAAGTTTACATTCCGTGTATTACTGATATCTTATGATGTTTCTTTTTCTGTGTGACTTATTTCAGTTAGAATCATCATACCTGAATCCACTCATTGTGCTGCTACGGGCCTGATGACACAGATTTCATTGCTGAGTGATATTGCTTTGTAAGTAAATACCACAACTTCTTTATCCATTTTTCACTTTCTGCGATGTTGAACTTGTACTGTAAACGAGGTTCTTGTAAACAGAGGCGTCCCAAACTTTGGGGTGGCTGTGTCTTTTTGATTTTAATTTCCCTAAGCTATAGGACCATAGGTGGCAGTACCCTAGGCTCTGTTGCTTTGTTTTTTAGATATTTCAGGAAACACCATACACTTCTCCCGAGTGTCTGTTGGCAATTTACATCCCGCCCATCAGCATAACAAGGCTCCCAGTTCTCCATGGCCTGTCCTGCCTTTCTGGATTTTACACTTTTTTCAGATGGCCCTTTTGACCGGGGGGAAGTGAGACTTTATTGTAGTGCAGATTTCCTTTGCAAGCTTGCTTGGTTGGCCAAAAAGGGCGTATGCGTTTTTTCCTGAATATATTCAGGAAAAAACACATACGCCCTTTTTGGCCAAGTGCATCATTGTGGACGTTCTGCCTCTTTTCCTATGCTTTCAATGCAATTTCAGTCTACCTCCTGAAATCGGTTTCCTGCAATTCTGCCCCGCTTTCAACTCCTCTTGGCAGCCTTACTTCAGTCTATTTTTGGACGATAGCTGTCATTTATAACTCTGCAGGTTGGTGAATTACAGTGCCCCTGAGCTCCTTTCTTCAACTCGCTTTCTTGTGACCTGGCCGCAACACCGCAGGATGGCTTCAGGCCCTAATCTGGTTCTGGCACGGCACGCTGAGCCTTTGGTTATTTCCGCCTCCTTGTGGGAAATGAGAGTTAAATTTGCCCGTCCAGACACCTCCAGCTAGCCTCTCATTGGTTCTCGCTATTCCTGTTCATCTTCCGCAGAAATTGCAAACTGTGCCAAACAGGAGGTTAAAGGCGCTGACTCTCCAACTGGGGAGAGTGTTAGTAAAGCGTCTGGAATGTTGCACCCGAGTACCAGGGGAGGAAAACTGAGACATATTTGAACACGTCTCCCGATCACATGGTTGATCATACTCTGGGTTCCACATGCATGTTTTAGCTGAAGGAAGAATACCTAAAACCTGGGTAGTTGAAACCCGTGGAATGGGTACCATGCAATATGACTTCAAAGGGTCTTCATTTGCTCACCGAACCTCTCCAATCCTATCACTGCTGCGTTTATGCCCCTGTACACATGCTTGATTCTCTTTCGGAGACATAGCAATCTATAGGTTTTAAGATACTTACTAGTCAGGTACATTCTTAGGCGTTTAATATGCGGTGTTGAGTCCATTTCGTTGAGCAAGGAGTAGCTCTTGTCTATTCCATATTTGACTTAAGGAACTTTATCTGTGCTCATTTCAATCTCTGGTTTTATGCAGCACCCCAACTCACCTTTACCCTTAAGCAAGCATAAGTTGGTTTTCTAAATTTGAGACCCTGTTCTGTTCTGTAATTCAGTTCCTGTGTAGCCAAGTTTACATTCCGTGTATTACTGATATCTTATGATGTTTCTTTTTCTGTGTGACTTATTTCAGTTAGAATCATCATACCTGAATCCACTCATTGTGCTGCTACGGGCCTGATGACACAGATTTCATTGCTGAGTGATATTGCTTTGTAAGTAAATACCACAACTTCTTTATCCATTTTTCACTTTCTGCGATGTTGAACTTGTACTGTAAACGAGGTTCTTGTAAACAGAGCCGTTCCAAACTTTGGGGTGGCTGTGTCTTTTTGATTTTAATTTCCCTAAGCTATAGGACCATAAGTGGAAGTGCCCTATGTTCTGTTGCTTTGTTTTTTAGACGTTTCAGGAAACACCATACACTTCTCCCGAGTGTCTGTTGGCAATTTACATCCCGCCCATCAGCATAACAAGGCTCCTAGTTCTCCATGGCCTGTCCTGCCTTTCTGGATTTTACACTTTTTTCAGATGGCCCTTTTGACCGGGGGGAAGTGAGACTTCATTGTAGTGCAGATTTCCTTTGCAAGCTTGCTTGGTTGGCCAAAAAGGGCGTATGCGTTTTTTCCTGAATATATTCAGGAAAAAACGCATACGCCCTTTTTGGCCAAGTGCATCATTGTGGACGTTCTGCCTCTTTTCCTATGCTTTCAATGCAATTCCAGTCTACCTCCTGAAATCGGTTTCCTGCAATTCTGCCCCGCTTTCAAGTCCTCTTGGCAGCCTTACTTCAGTCTATTTTTGGACGATAGCTGTCATTTATAACTCTGCAGGTTTGTGAATTACAGTGCCCCTGAGCTCCTTTCTTCAACTCGCTTTCTTGTGACCTGGCCGCAACACCGCAGGATGGCTTCAGGCCCTAATCTGGTTCCGGCACGGCACGCTGAGCCTTTGGTTATTTCCTCTTCCTGGTGGGAAATGAGAGTTAAATTTGCCCGTCCAGACACCTCCAGCTAGCCTCTCATTGGTTCTCGCTATTCCTGTTCATCTTCCGCAGAAATTGCAAACTGGGCCAAACAGGAGGTTAAAGGGACTGACTCTCCAAGTGGGGAGAGTGTTAGTAAAGCGTCTGGAATGTTGCACCCAAGCACCAGGGGAGGAAAACTGAGACATATTTGAACACGTCTCCCGATCACATGGTTGATCATACTCTGGGTTCCACATGCATGTTTTAGCTGAATGAAGAATACCTAAAACCTGGGTAGTTGAAACCCGTGGAATGGGTACCATGCAATATGACTTCAAAGGGTCTTCATTTGCTCACCGAACCTCTCCAATCCTATCACGGCTGCGTTTATGCCCCTGTACACATGCTTGATTCTCTTTCGGAGACATAGCAATCCATAGGTTTTAAGATACTTACTAGTCAGGTACATTCTTAGGCGTTTAATATGGGGTTTTGAGTCCATTTCGTTGAGCAAGGAGTAGCTCTTGTCTATTCCATATTTGGCTTAAGGAACTTTATCTGTGCTCATTTCAATCTCTGGTTTTATGCAGCACCCCAACTCACCTTTACCCTTAAGCAAGCATAAGTTGGTTTTCTAAATTTGAGACCCTGTTCTGTTCTGTAATTCAGTTCCTGTGTAGCCAAGTTTACATTCCGTGTATTAGTGATATCTTATGATGTTTCTTTTTCTGTGTGACTTATTTCAGTTAGAATCATCATACCTGAATCCACTCATTGTGCTGCTAAGGGCCTGATGACATAGATTTCATTGCTGAGTGATATTGCTTTGTAAGTAAATACCACAACTTCTTTATCCATTTTTCACTTTCTGCGATGTTGAACTTGTACTGTAAACGAGGTTCTTGTAAACAGAGGCGTCCCAAACTTTGGGGTGGCTGTGTCTTTTTGATTTTAATTTCCCTAAGCTATAGGACCATAGGTGGCAGTACCCTAGGCTCTGTTGCTTTGTTTTTTAGATATTTCAGGAAACAGCATACACTTCTCCCCAGTGTCTGTTGGCAATTTACATCCCGCCCATCAGCATAACAAGGCTCCCAGTTCTCCATGGCCTGTCCTGCCTTTCTGGATTTTACACTTTTTTCAGATGGCCCTTTTGACCGGGGGGAAGTGAGACTTCATTGTAGTGCAGATTTCCTTTGCAAGCTTGCTTGGTTGGCCAAAAAGGGCGTATGCGTTTTTTCCTGAATATATTCAGGAAAAAACGCATACGCCCTTTTTGGCCAAGTGCATCATTGTGGACGTTCTGCCTCTTTTCCTATGCTTTCAATGCAATTTCAGTCTACCTCCTGAAATCGGTTTCCTGCAATTCTGCCCCGCTTTCAAGTCCTCTTGGCAGCCTTACTTCAGTCTATTTTTGGACGATAGCTGTCATTTATAACTCTGCAGGTTGGTGAATTACAGTGCCCCTGAGCTCCTTTCTTCAACTCGCTTTCTTGTGACCTGGCCGCAACACCGCAGGATGGCTTCAGGCCCTAATCTGGTTCTGGCACGGCACGCTGAGCCTTTGGTTATTTCCGCCTCCTTGTGGGAAATGAGAGTTAAATTTGCCCGTCCAGACACCTCCAGCTAGCCTCTCATTGGTTCTCGCTATTCCTGTTCATCTTCCGCAGAAATTGCAAACTGTGCCAAACAGGAGGTTAAAGGCGCTGACTCTCCAACTGGGGAGAGTGTTAGTAAAGCGTCTGGAATGTTGCACCCGAGTACCAGGGGAGGAAAACTGAGACATATTTGAACATGTCTCCCGATCACATGGTTGATCATACTCTGGGTTCCACATGCATGTTTTAGCTGAAGGAAGAATACCTAAAACCTGGGTAGTTGAAACCCGTGGAATGGGTACCATGCAATATGACTTCAAAGGGTCTTCATTTGCTCACCGAACCTCTCCAATCCTATCACTGCTGCGTTTATGCCCCTGTACACATGCTTGATTCTCTTTCGGAGACATAGCAATCCATAGGTTTTAAGATACTTACTAGTCAGGTACATTCTTAGGCGTTTAATATGCGGTGTTGAGTCCATTTCGTTGAGCAAGGAGTAGCTCTTGTCTATTCCATATTTGACTTAAGGAACTTTATCTGTGCTCATTTCAATCTCTGGTTTTATGCAGCACCCCAACTCACCTTTACCCTTAAGCAAGCATAAGTTGGTTTTCTAAATTTGAGACCCTGTTCTGTTCTGTAATTCAGTTCCTGTGTAGCCAAGTTTACATTCCGTGTATTACTGATATCTTATGATGTTTCTTTTTCTGTGTGACTTACTTCAGTTAGAATCATCATACCTGAATCCACTCATTGTGCTGCTAAGGGCCTGATGACGCAGATTTCATTGCTGAGTGATATTGCTTTGTAAGTAAATACCACAACTTCTTTATCCATTTTTCACTTTCTGCGATGTTGAACTTGTACTGTAAATGAAGTTCTTGTAAACAGAGCCGTTCCAAACTTTGGGGTGGCTGTGTCTTTTTGATTTTAATTTCCCTAAGCTATAGGACCATAAGTGGAAGTGCCCTAGGTTCTGTTGCTTTGTTTTTTAGATGTTTCAGGAAACACCATACACTTCTCCCGAGTGGTTGTTGGCAATTTACATCCCGCCCATCAGCATAACAAGGCTCCCAGTTCTCCATGGCCTGTCCTGCCTTTCTGGATTTTACACTTTTTTCAGATGGCCCTTTTGACCGGGGGGAAGTGAGACTTCATTGTAGTGCAGATTTCCTTTGCAAGCTTGCTTGGTTGGCCAAAAAGGGCGTATGCGTTTTTTCCTGAATATATTCAGGAAAAAACGCATACGCCCTTTTTGGCCAAGTGCATCATTGTGGACGTTCTGCCTCTTTTCCTATGCTTTCAATGCAATTCCAGTCTACCTCCTGAAATCGGTTTCCTGCAATTCTGCCCCGCTTTCAAGTCCTCTTGGCAGCCTTACTTCAGTCTATTTTTGGACGATAGCTGTCATTTATAACTCTGCAGGTTTGTGAATTACAGTGCCCCTGAGCTCCTTTCTTCAACTCGCTTTCTTTTGAGCTGGCCGCAACACCGCAGGATGGTTTCAGGCCCTAATCTGGTTCCGGTACGGCACGCTGAGCCTTTGGTTATTTCCTCTTCCTGGTGGGAAATGAGAGTTAAATTTGCCCGTCCAGACACCTCCAGCTAGCCTCTCATTGGTTCTCACTATTCCTGTTCATCTTCCGCAGAAATTGCAAACTGGGCCAAACAGGAGTTTAAAGGCGCTGACTCTCCAAGTGGGGAGAGTGTTAGTAAAGCGTCTGGAATGTTGCACCCGAGTACCAGGGGAGGAAAACTGAGACATATTTGAACACGTCTCCCGATCACATGGTTGATCATACTCTAGGTTCCACATGCATGTTTTAGCTGAAGGAAGAATACCTTAAACCTGGGTAGTTGAAACCCGTGGAATGAGTACCATGCAATATGACTTCAAAGGGTCTTCATTTGCTCACCGAACCTCTCCAATCCTATCACTGCTGCGTTTATGCCCCTGTACACATGCTTGATTCTCTTTCGGAGACATAGCAATCCATAGGTTTTAAGATACTTACTAGTCAGGTACATTCTTAGGCGTTTAATATGGGGTGTTGAGTCCATTTCGTTGAGCAAGGAGTAGCTCTTGTCTATTCCATATTTGGCTTAAGGAACTTTATCTGTGCTCATTTCAATCTCTGGTTTTATGCAGCACCCCAACTCACCTTTCCCCTTATGCAAGCATAAGTTGGTTTTCTAAATTTGAAACCCTGTTCTGTTCTGTAATTCAGTTCCTGTGTAGCCAAGTTTACATTCCGTGTATTACTGATATCTTATGATGTTTCTTTTTCTGTGTGACTTATTTCAGTTAGAATCATCATACCTGAATCCACTCATTGTGCTGCTAAGGGCCTGATGACATAGATTTCATTGCTGAGTGATACTGCATTGTACGTAAGTACCACAAGTTCTTAATCCATTTTTCACTTTCTGCGATGTTGAACTTGTACTGTAAACGAGGTTCTTGTAAACAGAGCCGTTCCAAACTTTGGGGTGGCTGTGTCTTTTTGATTTTAATTTCCCTAAGCTATAGGACCATAAGTGGCAGTGCCCTAGGCTCTGTTGCTTTGTTTTTTAGATGTTTCAGGAAACACCATACACTTCTCCCAAGTGTCTGTTGGCAATTTACATCCCGCCCATCAGCATAACAAGGCTCCCAGTTCTCAATAGCCTGTTGCCTTTCTGGATTTTACACTTTTTTCAGATGGCCCTTTTGACCGGGGGGAAGTGAGACTTCATTGTAGTGCAGATTTCCTTTGCAAGCTTGCTTGGTTGGCCAAAAAGGGCGTATGCGTTTTTTCCTGAATATATTCAGGAAAAAACGCATACGCCCTTTTTGGCCAAGTGCATCATTGTGGACGTTCTGCCTCTTTTCCTATGCTTTCGATGCAATTCCAGTCTACCTCCTGAAATCGGTTTCCTGCAATTCTGCCCCGCTTTCAAGTCCTCTTGACAGCCTTACTTCAGTCTATTTTTGGACGATAGCTGTCATTTATAACTCAGCAGGTTTGTGAATTACAGTGCCCCTGAGCTCCTTTCTTCAACTCGCTTTCTTGTGACCTGGCCACAACACCGCAGGATGGCTTCAGGCCCTAATCTGGTTCCGGCACGGCACGCTGAGCCTTTGGTTAATTCCTCTTCCTGGTGGGAAATGAGAGTTAAATTTGCCCGTCCAGACACCTCCAGCTAGTCTCTCATAGGTTCTCGCTATTCCTGTTCATCTTCCGTAGAAATTGCAAACTGGGCCAAACAGGAGGTTAAAGGGACTGACTCTCCAAGTCGGGAGAGTGTTAGTAAAGCGTCTGGAATGTTGCACCCGAGTACCAGGGTACGAAAACTGAGACATATTTGAACACGTCTCCCGATCACATGGTTGATCATACTCTAGGTTCCACATGCATGTTTTAGCTGAAGGAAGAATACCTTAAACCTGGGTAGTTGAAACCCGTGGAATGGGTACCATGCAATATGACTTCAAAGGGTCTTCATTTGCTCATCGAACCTCTCCAATCCTATCACTGCTGCGTTTATGCCCCTGTACACATGCTTGATTCTCTTTCGGAGACATAGCAATCCATAGGTTTTACGATACTTACTAGTCAGGTACATTCTTAGGCGTTTAATATGCGGTGTTGAGTCCATTTCGTTGAGCAAGGAGTAGCTCTTGTCTATTCCATATTTGACTTAAGGAACTTTATCTGTGCTCATTTCAATCTCTGGTTTTATGCAGCACCCCAACTCACCTTTACCCTTAAGCAAGCATAAGTTGGTTTTCTAAATTTGAGACCCTGTTCTGTTCTGTAATTCAGTTCCTGTGTAGCCAAGTTTACATTCCGTGTATTAGTGATATCTTATGATGTTTCTTTTTCTGTGTGACTTATTTCAGTTAGAATCATCATACCTGAATCCACTCATTGTGATGCTAAGGGCCTGATGACATAGATTTCATTGCTGAGTGATATTGCTTTGTAAGTAAATACCACAACTTCTTTATCCATTTTTCACTTTCTGCGATGTTGAACTTGTACTGTAAACGAGGTTCTTGTAAACAGAGGCGTCCCAAACTTTGGGGTGGCTGTGTCTTTTTGATTTTAATTTCCCTAAGCTATAGGACCATAGGTGGCAGTACCCTAGGCTCTGTTGCTTTGTTTTTTAGATATTTCAGGAAACACCATACACTTCTCCCGAGTGTCTGTTGGCAATTTACATCCCGCCCATCAGCATAAAAAGGCTCCCAGTTCTCCATGGCCTGTCCTGCCTTTCTGGATTTTACACTTTTTTCAGATGGCCCTTTTGACCGGGGGGAAGTGAGACTTCATTGTAGTGCAGATTTCCTTTGCAAGCTTGCTTGGTTGGCCAAAAAGGGCGTATGCGTTTTTTCCTGAATATATTCAGGAAAAAACGCATACGCCCTTTTTGGCCAAGTGCATCATTGTGGACGTTCTGCCTCTTTTCCTATGCTTTCAATGCAATTTCAGTCTACCTCCTGAAATCGGTTTCCTGCAATTCTGCCCCGCTTTCAAGTCCTCTTGGCAGCCTTACTTCAGTCTATTTTTGGACGATAGCTGTCATTTATAACTCTGCAGGTTGGTGAATTACAGTGCCCCTGAGCTCCTTTCTTCAACTCGCTTTCTTGTGACCTGGCCGCAACACCGCAGGATGGCTTCAGGCCCTAATCTGGTTCTGGCACGGCACGCTGAGCCTTTGGTTATTTCCGCCTCCTGGTGGGAAATGAGAGTTAAATTTGCCCATCCAGACACCTCCAGCTAGCCTCTCATTGGTTCTCGCTATTCCTGTTCATCTTCCGCAGAAATTGCAAACTGTGCCAAACAGGAGGTTAAAGGCGCTGACTCTCCAACTGGGGAGAGTGTTAGTAAAGCGTCTGGAATGTTGCACCCGAGTACCAGGGGAGGAAAACTGAGACATATTTGAACACGTCTCCCGATCACATGGTTGATCATACTCTGGGTTCCACATGCATGTTTTAGCTGAAGGAAGAATACCTAAAACCTGGGTAGTTGAAACCCGTGGAATGGGTACCATGCAATATGACTTCAAAGGGTCTTCATTTGCTCACTGAACCTCTCCAATCCTATCACTGCTGCGTTTATGCCCCTGTACACATGCTTGATTCTCTTTCGGAGACATAGCAATCCATAGGTTTTAAGATACTTACTAGTCAGGTACATTCTTAGGCGTTTAATATGCGGTGTTGAGTCCATTTCGTTGAGCAAGGAGTAGCTCTTGTCTATTCCATATTTGACTTAAGGAACTTTATCTGTGCTCATTTCAATCTCTGGTTTTATGCAGCACCCCAACTCACCTTTACCCTTAAGCAAGCATAAGTTGGTTTTCTAAATTTGAGACTCTGTTCTGTTCTGTAATTCAGTTCCTGTGTAGCCAAGTTTACATTCCGTGTATTACTGATATCTTATGATGTTTCTTTTTCTGTGTGACTTACTTCAGTTAGAATCATCATACCTGAATCCACTCATTGTGCTGCTAAGGGCCTGATGACACAGATTTCATTGCTGAGTGATATTGCTTTGTAAGTAAATACCACAACTTCTTTATCCATTTTTCACTTTCTGCGATGTTGAACTTGTACTGTAAATGAAGTTCTTGTAAACAGAGCCATTCCAAACTTTGGGGTGGCTGTGTCTTTTTGATTTTAATTTCCCTAAGCTATAGGACCATAAGTGGAAGTGCCCTAGGTTCTGTTGCTTTGTTTTTTAGATGTTTCAGGAAACACCATACACTTCTCCCGAGTGGTTGTTGGCAATTTACATCCCGCCCATCAGCATAACAAGGCTCCCAGTTCTCCATGGCCTGTCCTGCCTTTCTGGATTTTACACTTTTTTCAGATGGCCCTTTTGACCGGGGGGAAGTGAGACTTCATTGTAGTGCAGATTTCCTTTGCAAGCTTGCTTGGTTGGCCAAAAAGGGCGTATGCGTTTTTTCCTGAATATATTCAGGAAAAAACGCATACGCCCTTTTTGGCCAAGTGCATCATTGTGGACGTTCTGCCTCTTTTCCTATGCTTTCAATGCAATTCCAGTCTACCTCCTGAAATCGGTTTCCTGCAATTCTGCCCCACTTTCAAGTCCTCTTGGCAGACTTACTTCAGTCTATTTTTGGACGATAGCTGTCATTTATTACTCTGCAGGTTTGTGAATTACAGTGCCCCTGAGCTCCTTTCTTCAACTCGCTTTCTTTTGAGCTGGCCGCAACACCGCAGGATGGCTTCAGGCCCTAATCTGGTTCCGGTACGGCACGCTGAGCCTTTGGTTATTTCCTCTTCCTGGTGGGAAATGAGAGTTAAATTTGCCCGTCCAGACACCTCCAGCTAGCCTCTCATTGGTTCTCACTATTCCTGTTCATCTTCCGCAGAAATTGCAAACTGGGCCAAACAGGAGTTTAAAGGCGCTGACTCTCCAAGTGGGGAGAGTGTAAGTAAAGCGTCTGGAATGTTGCACCCGAGTACCAGGGGAGGAAAACTGAGACATATTTGAACACGTCTCCTGTTCACATGGTTGATCATACTTGGGTTCCACATGCATGTTTTAGCTGAAGGAAGAATACCTTAAACCTGGAGAGTTGAGACCCGTGTAATGGGTACCATGCAATATGACTTCAAAGGGTCTTCATTTGCTCACCGAACCTCTCCAATCCTATCACTGCTGCGTTTATGCCCCTGTACACATGCTTGATTCTCTTTCGGAGACATAGCAATCCATAGGTTTTAAGATACTTACTAGTCAGGTACATTCTTAGGCGTTTAATATGCGGTGTTGAGTCCATTTCGTTGAGCAAGGAGTAGCTCTTGTCTATTCCATATTTGACTTAAGGAACTTTATCTGTGCTCATTTCAATCTCTGGTTTTATGCAGCACCCCAACTCACCTTTACCCTTAAGCAAGCATAAGTTAGTTTTCTAAATTTGAGACCCTGTTCTGTTCTGTAATTCAGTTCCTATGTAGCCAAGTTTACATTCCGTGTATTACTGATATCTTATGATGTTTCTTTTTCTGTGTGACTTATTTCAGTTAGAATCATCATACCTGAATCCACTCATTGTGATGCTAAGGGCCTGATGACATAGATTTCATTGCTGAGTGATATTGCTTTGTAAGTAAATACCACAACTTCTTTATCCATTTTTCACTTTCTGCGATGTTGAACTTGTACTGTAAACGAGGTTCTTGTAAACAGAGGCGTCCCAAACTTTGGGGTGGCTGTGTCTTTTTGATTTTAATTTCCCTAAGCTATAGGACAATAAGTGGCAGTGCCCTAGGTTCTGTTGCTTTGTTTTTTAGATGTTTCAGGAGACACCATACACTTCTCCCGAGTGTCTGTTGGCAATTTACATCCCGCCCATCAGCATAACAAGGCTCCCAGTTCTCCATGGCCTGTCCTGCCTTTCTGGATTTTACACTTTTTTCAGATGGCCCTTTTGACCGGGGGGAAGTGAGACTTCATTGTAGTGCAGATTTCCTTTGCAAGCTTGCTTGGTTGGCCAAAAAGGGCGTATGCGTTTTTTCCTGAATATATTCAGGAAAAAACGCATACGCCCTTTTTGGCCAAGTGCATCATTGTGGACGTTCTGCCTCTTTTCCTATGCTTTCAATGCAATTCCAGTCTACCTCCTGAAATCGGTTTCCTGCAATTCTGCCCCGCTTTCAAGTCCTCTTGGCAGCCTTACTTCAGTCTATTTTTGGACGATAGCTGTCATTTATAACTCTGCAGGTTTGTGAATTACAGTGCCCCTGAGCTCCTTTCTTCAACTCGCTTTCTTGTGACCTGGCCGCAACACCGCAGGATGGCTTCAGGCCCTAATCTGGTTCCGGCACGGCACGCTGAGCCTTTGGTTATTTCCTCTTCCTGGTGGGAAATGAGAGTTAAATTTGCCCGTCCAGACACCTCCAGCTAGCCTCTCATTGGTTCCCGCTATTCCTGTTCATCTTCCGCAGAAATTGCAAACTGTGCCAAACAGGAGGTTAAAGGCGCTGACTCTCCAAGTGGGGAGAGTGTTAGTAAAGCGTCTGGAATGTTGCACCCGAGTACCAGGGGAGGAAAACTGAGACATATTTGAACACGTCTCCCGATCACATGGTTGATCATACTCTGGGTTCCACATGCATGTTTTAGCTGAAGGAAGAATACCTAAAACCTGGGTAGTTGAAACCCGTGGAATGGGTACCATGCAATATGACTTCAAAGGGTCTTCATTTGCTCACCGAACCTCTCCAATCCTATCACTGCTGCGTTTATGCCCCTGTACACATGCTTGATTCTCTTTCGGAGACATAGCAATCCATAGGTTTTAAGATACTTACTAGTCAGGTACATTCTTAGGCGTTTAATATGCGGTGTTGAGTCCATTTCGTTGAGCAAGGAGTAGCTCTTGTCTATTCCATATTTGGCTTAAGGAACTTTATCTGTGCTCATTTCAATCTCTGGTTTTATGCAGCAACCCAACTCACCTTTCCCCTTAAGCAAGCATAAGTTGGTTTTCTAAATTTGAGACCCTGTTCTGTTTTGGAATGCAGTTCCTGTGTAGCCAAGTTTACATTCCGTGTATTAGTGATATCTTATGATGTTTCTTTTTCTGTGTGACTTATTTCAGTTAGAATCATCGTACCTGAATCCACTCATTGTGCTGCTAAGGGCCTGATGACATAGATTTCATTGCTGAGTGATATTGCTTTGTAAGTAAATACCACAACTTCTTTATCCATTTTTCACTTTCTGCGATGTTGAACTTGTACTGTAAACGAGGTTCTTGTAAACAGAGGCGTCCCAAACTTTGGGGTGGCTGTGTCTTTTTGATTTTAATTTCCCTAAGCTATAGGACCATAAGTGGCAGTGCCCTAGGCTCTGTTGCTTTGTTTTTTAGATGTTTCAGGAAACACCATACACTTCTCCCCAGTGTCTGTTGGCAATTTACATACCGCCCATCAGCATAACAAGGCTCCTAGTTCTCCATGGCCTGTCCTGCCTTTCTGGATTTTACACTTTTTTCAGATGGCCCTTTTGACCGGGGGGAAGTGAGACTTCATTGTAGTGCAGATTTCCTTTGCAAGCTTGCTTGGTTGGCCAAAAAGGGCGTATGCGTTTTTTCCTGAATATATTCAGGAAAAAACGCATACGCCCTTTTTGGCCAAGTGCATCATTGTGGACGTTCTGCCTCTTTTCCTATGCTTTCAATGCAATTCCAGTCTACCTCCTGAAATCGGTTTCCTGCAATTCTGCCCCGCTTTCAAGTCCTCTTGGCAGCCTTACTTCAGTCTATTTTTGGACGATAGCTGTCATTTATAACTCTGCAGGTTTGTGAATTACAGTGCCCCTGAGCTCCTTTCTTCAACTCGCTTTCTTTTGAGCTGGCCGCAACACCGCAGGATGGCTTCAGGCCCTAATCTGGTTCCGGCACGGCACGCTGAGCGTTTGGTTAATTCCTCTTCCTGGTGGGAAATGAGAGTTAAATTTGCCCGTCCAGACACCTCCAGCTAGCCTCTCATTGGTTCTCGCTATTCCTGTTCATCTTCCACAGAAATTGCAAACTGGGCCAAACAGGAGGTTAAAGGGACTGACTCTCCAAGTCGGGAGAGTGTTAGTAAAGCGTTTGGAATGTTGCACCCGAGTACCACGGTACGAAAACTGAGACATATTTGAACACGTCTCCCGATCACATGGCTGATCATACTCTAGGTTCCACATGCATGTTTTAGCTGAAGGAAGAATACCTTAAACCTGGGTAGTTGAAACCCGTGGAATGGGTACCATGCAATATGACTTCAAAGGGTCTTCATTTGCTCACCGAACCTCTCCAATCCTATCACTGCTGCGTTTATGCCCCTGTACACATGCTTGATTCTCTTTCGGAGACATAGCATTCCATAGGTTTTAAGATACTTACTAGTCGGGTACATTCTTAGGCGTTTAATATGCGGTGTTGAGTCCATTTCGTTGAGCAAGGAGTATCTCTTGTCTATTCCATATTTGACTTAAGGAACTTTATCTGTGCTCATTTCAATCTCTGGTTTTATGCAGCACCCCAACTCACCTTTCCCCTTAAGCAAGCATAAGTTGGTTTTCTAAATTTGAGACCCTGTTCTGTTCTGTAATTCAGTTCCTGTGTAGCCAAGTTTACATTCCATGTATTAGTGATATCTTATGATGTTTCTTTTTCTGTGTGACTTATTTCAGTTAGAATCATCGTACCTGAATCCACTCATTATGCTGCTACGGGCCTGATGACATAGATTTCATTGATGAGTGATACTGCATTGTACGTAAGTACCACAAGTTCTTTATCCATTTTTCACTTTCTGCGATGTTGAACTTGTACTGTAAACGAGGTTCTTGTAAACAGAGGTGTCCCAAACTTTCGGGTGGCTGTGTCTTTTTGATTTTAATTTCCCTAAGCTATAGGACCATAAGTGGCAGTGCCCTTGGCTCTGTTGCTTTGTTTTTTAGATGTTTCAGGAGACACCATACACTTCTCCCGAGTGGTTGTTGGCAATTTACATCCCGCCCATCAGCATAACAAGGCTCCCAGTTCTCCATGGCCTGTCCTGCCTTTCTGGATTTTACACTTTTTTCAGATGGCCCTTTTGACCGGGGGGAAGTGAGACTTCATTGTAGTGCAGATTTCCTTTGCAAGCTTGCTTGGTTGGCCAAAAAGTGCGTATGCGTTTTTTCCTGAATATATTCAGGAAAAAACGCATACGCCCTTTTTGTCCAAGTGCATCATTGTGGACGTTCTGCCTCTTTTCCTATGCTTTCAATGCAATTCCAGTCTACCTCCTGAAATCAGTTTCCTGCAATTCTGCCCCGCTTTCAAGTCCTCTTGGCAGCCTTACTTCAGTCTATTTTTGGACGATAGCTGTCATTTATAACTCTGCAGGTTTGTGAATTACAGTGCCCCTGAGCTCCTTTCTTCAACTCGCTTTCTTTTGAGCTGGCCGCAACACCGCAGGATGGCTTCAGGCCCTAATCTGGTTCCGGCACGGCACGCTGAGCCTTTGGTTATTTCCTCTTCCTGGTGGGAAATGAGAGTTAAATTTGCCCGTCCAGACACCTCCAGCTAGCCTCTCATTGGTTCTCGCTATTCCTGTTCATCTTCCGCAGAAATTGCAAACTGTGCCAAACAGGAGGTTAAAGGCGCTGACTCTCCAAGTGGGGAGAGTGTTAGTAAAGCGTCTGGAATGTTGCACCCGAGTATCAGGGGAGCAAAACTGAGACATATTTGAACACGTCTCCCATTCACATGGTTGATCATACTTGTGTTCCACATGCATGTTTTAGCTGAAGGAAGAATACCTTAAACCTGGAGAATTAAGACCCGTGTAATGGGTAACCATGCAATATGACTTCAAAGGGTCTTCATTTGCTCACCGAACCTCTCCAATCCTATCACTGCTGCGTTTATGCCCCTGTACACATGCTTGATTCTCTTTCAGAGACATAGCAATCCATAGGTTTTAAGATACTTACTAGTCAGGTACATTCTTAGGCGTTTAATATGCGATGTTGAGTCCATTTCGTTGAGCAAGGACTAGCTCTTGTCTATTCCATATTTGACTTAAGGAACTTTATCTGTGCTCATTTCAATCTCTGGTTTTTTGCAGCACCCCAACTCACCTTTCCCCTTAAGCAAGCATAAGTTGGTTTTCTAAATTTGAGACCCTGTTCTGTTCTGTAATTCAGTTCCTGTGTAGCCAAGTTTCCATTTCGTGTATTACTGATATCTTATGATGTTTCTTTTTCTGTGTGACTTATTTCAGTTAGAATCATCATACCTGAATCCACTCATTGTGCTGCTAAGGGCCTGATGACACAGATTTCATTGCTGAGTGATATTGCTTTGTAAGTAAATACCACAACTTCTTTATCCATTTTTCACTTTCTGCGATGTTGAACTTGTACTGTAAACGAGGTTCTTGTAAACAGAGCCGTTCCAAACTTTGGGGTGGCTGTGTCTTTTTGATTTTAATTTCCCTAAGCTATAGAACCATAAGTGGAAGTGCCCTAGGTTCTGTTGCTTTGTTTTTTAGATGTTTCAGGAAACACCATACACTTCTCCCGAGTGGTTGTTGGCAATTTACATCCCGCCCATCAGCATAACAAGGCTCCCAGTTCTCCATGGCCTGTCCTGCCTTTCTGGATTTTACACTTTTTTCAGATGGCCCTTTTGACCGGGGGGAAGTGAGACTTCATTGTAGTGCAGATTTCCTTTGCAAGCTTGCTTGGTTGGCCAAAAAGTGTGTATGCGTTTTTTCCTGAATATATTCAGGAAAAAATGCATACGCCCTTTTTGGCCAAGTGCATCATTGTGGACGTTCTGCCTCTTTTCCTATGCTTTCAATGCAATTCCAGTCTACCTCCTGAAATCGGTTTCCTGCAATTCTGCCCCGCTTTCAAGTCCTCTTGTCAGCCTTACTTCAGTCTATTTTTGGACGATAGCTGTCATTTATAACTCTGCAGGTTTGTGAATTACAGTGCCCCTGAGCTCCTTTCTTCAACTCGCTTTCTTGTGACCTGGCCGCAACACCGCAGGATGGCTTCAGGCCCTAATCTGGTTCCGGCACGGCACGCTGAGCCTTTGGTTAATTCCTCTTCCTGGTGGGAAATGAGAGTTAAATTTGCCCGTCCAGACACCTCCAGCTAGCCTCTCATTGGTTCTCGCTATTCCTGTTCATCTTCCGCAGAAATTGCAAACTGTGCCAAACAGGAGGTTAAAGGCGCTGACTCTCCAAGTGGGGAGAGTGATAGTAAAGTGTCTGGAATGTTGCACCCGAGTACCAGGGGAGGAAAACTGAGACATATTTGAACACGTCTCCCGATCACATGGTTGATCATACTCTGGGTTCCACATGCATGTTTTAGCTGAAGGAAGAATACCTAAAACCTGGGTAGTTGAAACCCGTGGAATGGGTACCATGCAATATGACTTCAAAGGGTCTTCATTTGCTCACCGAACCTCTCCAATCCTATCACTGCTGCGTTTATGCCCCTGTACACATGCTTGATTCTCTTTCGGAGACATAGCAATCCATAGGTTTTAAGATACTTACTAGTCAGGTACATTCTTAGGCGTTTAATATGGGGTTTTGAGTCCATTTCGTTGAGCAAGGAGTAGCTCTTGTCTATTCCATATTTGGCTTAAGGAACTTTATCTGTGCTCATTTCAATCTCTGGTTTTATGCAGCACCCCAACTCACCTTTCCCCTTAAGCAAGCATAAGTTGGTTTTCTAAATTTGAGACCCTGTTCTGTTTTGGAATGCAGTTCCTGTGTAGCCAAGTTTACATTCCGTGTATTAGTGATATCTTATGATGTTTCTTTTTCTGTGTGACTTATTTCAGTTAGAATCATCGTACCTGAATCCACTCATTATGCTGCTACGGGCCTGATGACATAGATTTCATTGCTGAGTGATACTGCATTGTACGTAAGTACCACAAGTTCTTTATCCATTTTTCACTTTCTGCGATGTTGAACTTGTACTGTAAACGAGGTTCTTGTAAACAGAGGCGTCCCAAATTTTGGGGTGGCTGTGTCTTTTTGATTTTAATTTCCCTAAGCTATAGGACCATAAGTGGCAGTGCCCTAGGCTCTGTTGCTTTGTTTTTTAGATGTTTCAGGAGACACCATACACTTCTCCCCAGTGTCTGTTGGCAATTTACATCCCGCCCATCAGCATAACAAGGCTCCCAGTTCTCCATGGCCTGTCCTGCCTTTCTGGATTTTACACTTTTTTCAGATGGCCCTTTTGACCGGGGGGAAGTGAGACTTCATTGTAGTGCAGATTTCCTTTGCAAGCTTGCTTGGTTGGCCAAAAAGGGCGTATGCGTTTTTTCCTGAATATATTCAGGAAAAAACGCATACGCCCTTTTTGGCCAAGTGCATCATTGTGGACGTTCTGCCTCTTTTCCTATGCTTTCAATGCAATTCCAGTCTACCTCCTGAAATCGGTTTCCTGCAATTCTGCCCCGCTTTCAAGTCCTCTTGGCAGCCTTACTTCAGTCTATTTTTGGACGATAGCTGTCATTTATAACTCTGCAGGTTTGTGAATTACAGTGCCCCTGAGCTCCTTTCTTCAACTCGCTTTCTTTTGAGCTGGCCGCAACACCGCAGGATGGCTTCAGGCCCTAATCTGGTTCCGGCACGGCACGCTGAGCCTTTGGTTAATTCCTCTTCCTGGTGGGAAATGAGAGTTAAATTTGCCCGTCCAGACACCTCCAGCTAGCCTCTCATTGGTTCTCGCTATTCCTGTTCATCTTCCGCAGAAATTGCAAACTGGGCCAAACAGGAGGTTAAAGGGACTACTCTCCATGTCGGGAGAGTGTTAGTAAAGCGTCTGGAATGTTGCACCCGAGTACCAGGGTACGAAAATTGAGACATATTTGAACACGTCTCCCAATCACATGGTTGATCATACTCTAGGTTCCACATGCGTGTTTTAGCTGAAGGAAGAATACCTTAAACCTGGGTAGTTGAAACCCGTGGAATGGGTACCATGCAATATGACTTCAAAGGGTCTTCATTTGCTCACCGAACCTCTCCAATCCTATCACTGCTGCGTTTATGCCCCTGTACACATGCTTGATTCTCTTTCGGAGACATAGCAATCCATAGGTTTTAAGATACTTACTAGTCAGGTACATTCTTAGGCGTTTAATATGCGGTGTTGAGTCCATTTCGTTGAGCAAGGAGTAGCTCTTGTCTATTGCATATTTGACTTAAGGAACTTTATCTGTGCTCATTTCAATCTCTGGTTTTATGCAGCACCCCAACTCACCTTTACCCTTAAGCAAGCATAAGTTGGTTTTCTAAATTTGAGACCCTGTTCTGTTCTGTAATTCAGTTCCTGTGTAGTGAAGTTTACATTCCGTGTATTACTGATATCTTATGATGTTTCTTTTTCTGTGTGACTTACTTCACTTAGAATCATCATACCTGAATCCACTCATTGTGCTGCTAAGGGCCTGATGACACAGATTTCATTGCTGAGTGATATTGCTTTGTAAGTAAATACCACAACTTCTTTATCCATTTTTCACTTTCTGCGATGTTGAACTTGTACTGTAAACGAAGTTCTTGTAAACAGAGCCGTTCCAAACTTTGAGGTGGCTGTGTCTTTTTGATTTTAATTTCCCTAAGCTATAGGACCATAAGTGGAAGTGCCCTAGGTTCTGTTGCTTTGTTTTTTAGATGTTTCAGGAAACACCATACACTTCTCCCGAGTGGTTGTTGGCAATTTACATCCCGCCCATCAGCATAACAAGGCTCCCAGTTCTCCATGGCCTGTCCTGCCTTTCTGGATTTTACACTTTTTTCAGATGGCCCTTTTGACCGGGGGGAAGTGAGACTTCATTGTAGTGCAGATTTCCTTTGCAAGCTTGCTTGGTTGGCCAAAAAGGGCGTATGCGTTTTTTCCTGAATATATTCAGGAAAAAACGCATACGCCCTTTTTGGCCAAGTGCATCATTGTGGACGTTCTGCCTCTTTTCCTATGCTTTCAATGCAATTCCAGTCTACCTCCTGAAATCGGTTTCCTGCAATTCTGCCCTGCTTTCAAGTCCTCTTGGCAGCCTTACTTCAGTCTATTTTTGGACGATAGCTGTCATTTATAACTCTGCAGGTTTGTGAATTACAGTGCCCCTGAGCTCCTTTCTTCAACTCGCTTTCTTTTGAGCTGGCCGCAACACCGCAGGATGGCTTCAGGCCCTAATCTGGTTCCGGTACGGCACGCTGAGCCTTTGGTTATTTCCTCTTCCTGGTGGGAAATGAGAGTTAAATTTGCCCATCCAGACACCTCCAGCTAGCCTCTCATTGGTTCTCACTATTCCTGTTCATCTTCCGCAGAAATTGCAAACTGGGCCAAACAGGAGGTTAAAGGCGCTGACTCTCTAAGTGGGGAGAGTGTTAGTAAAGCGTCTGGAATGTTGCACCCGAGTACCAGGGGAGGAAAACTGAGACATATTTGAACACGTCTCCCGTTCACATGGTTGATCATACTTGGGTTCCACATGCATGTTTTAGCTGAAGGAAGAATACCTTAAACCTGGAGAGTTGAGACCCGTGTAATGGGTACCATGCAATATGACTTCAAAGGGTCTTCATTTGCTCACCGAACCTCTCCAATCCTATCACTGCTGCGTTTATGCCCCTGTACACATGCTTGATTCTCTTTCTGAGACATAGCAATCCATAGGTTTTAAGATACTTACTAGTCAGGTACATTCTTAGGCGTTTAATATGCGGTGTTGAGTCCATTTCGTTGAGCAAGGCGTAGCTCTTGTCTATTCCATATTTGACTTAAGGAACTTTATCTGTGCTCATTTCAATCTCTGGTTTTATGCAGCACCCATACTCACCTTTCCCCTTAAGCAAGCATAAGTTGGTTTTCTAAATTTGAGACCCTGTTCTGTTCTGTAATTCAGTTCCTGTGTAGCCAAGTTTACATTCCGTGTATTACTGATATCTTATGATGTTTCTTTTTCTGTGTGACTTATTTCAGTTAGAATCATCATACCTGAATCCACTCATTGTGATGCTAAGGGCCTGATGACATAGATTTCATTGCTGAGTGATATTGCTTTGTAAGTAAATACCACAACTTCTTTATCCATTTTTCACTTTCTGCGATGTTGAACTTGTACTGTAAACGAGGTTCTTGTAAACAGAGGCGTTCCAAACTTTGGGGTGGCTGTGTCTTTTTGATTTTAATTTCCCTAAGCTATAGGACCATAAGTGGCAGTGCCCTAGGCTCTGTTGCTTTGTTTTTTAGATGTTTCAGGAAACACCATACACTTCTCCGGAGTGGTTGTTGGCAATTTACATCCCGCCCATCAGCATAACAAGGCTCCCAGTTCTCCATGGCCTGTCCTGCCTTTCTGGATTTTACACTTTTTTCAGATGGCCCTTTTGACCGGGGGGAAGTGAGACTTCATTGTAGTGCAGATTTCCTTTGCAAGCTTGCTTGGTTGGCCAAAAAGGGCGTATGCGTTTTTTCCTGAATATATTCAGGAAAAAACGCATACGCCCTTTTTGGCCAAGTGCATCATTGTGGACGTTCTGCCTCTTTTCCTATGCTTTCAATGCAATTCCAGTCTACCTCCTGAAATCGGTTTCCTGCAATTCTGCCCCGCTTTCAAGTCCTCTTGGCAGCCTTACTTCAGTCTATTTTTGGACGATAGCTGTCATTTATAACTCTGCAGGTTTGTGAATTACAGTGCCCCTGAGCTCCTTTCTTCAACTCGCTTTCTTTTGAGCTGGCCGCAACACCGCAGGATGGCTTCAGGCCCTAATCTGGTTCCGGTACGGCACGCTGAGCCTTTGGTTATTTCCTCTTCCTGGTGGGAAATGAGAGTTAAATTTGCCCGTCCAGACACCTCCAGCTAGCCTCTCATTGGTTCTCGCTATTCCTGTTCATCTTCCACAGAAATTGCAAACTGGGCCAAACAGGAGGTTAAAGGCGCTGACTCTCCAAGTGGGGAGAGTGTTAGTAAAGCGTCTGGAATGTTGCACCCGAGTACCAGGGGAGGAAAACTGAGACATATTTGAACACGTCTCCCGTTCACATGGTTGATCATACTTGGGTTCCACATGCATGTTTTAGCTGAAGGAAGAATACCTTAAACCTGGAGAGTTGAGACCCGTGTAATGGGTACCATGCAATATGACTTCAAAGGGTCTTCATTTGCTCACTGAACCTCTCCAATCCTATCACTGCTGCGTTTATGTCCCTGTACACATGCTTGATTCTCTTTCGGAGACATAGCAATCCATAGGTTTTAAGATACTTACTAGTCAGGTACATTCTTAGGCGTTTAATATGGGGTGTTGAGTCCATTTCGTTGAGCAAGGAGTAGCTCTTGTCTATTCCATATTTGGCTTAAGGAACTTTATCTGTGCTCATTTCAATCTCTGGTTTTATGCAGCACCCCAACTCACCTTTACCCTTAAGCAAGAATAAGTTGGTTTTCTAAATTTGAGACCCTGTTCTGTTCTGTAATTCAGTTCCTGTGTAGCCAAGTTTACATTCCGTGTATTACTGATATCTTATGATGTTTCTTTTTCTGTGTGACTTATTTCAGTTAGAATCATCATACCTGAATCCACTCATTGTGCTGCTAAGGGCCTGATGACACAGACTTCATTGCTGAGTGATATTGCTTTGTAAGTAAATACCACAACTTCTTTATCCATTTTTCACTTTCTGCGATGTTGAACTTGTACTGTAAACGAGGTTCTTGTAAACAGAGCCGTTCCAAACTTTGGGGTGGCTGTGTCTTTTTGATTTTAATTTCCCTAAGCTATAGGACCATAAGTGGAAGTGCCCTAGGTTCTGTTGCTTTGTTTTTTAGATGTTTCAGGAAACACCATACACTTCTCCCGAGTGGTTGTTGGCAATTTACATCCCGCCCATCAGCATAACAAGGCTCCCAGTTCTCCATGGCCTGTCCTGCCTTTCTGGATTTTACACTTTTTTCAGATGGCCCTTTTGACCGGGGGGAAGTGAGACTTCATTGTAGTGCAGATTTCCTTTGCAAGCTTGCTTGGTTGGCCAAAAAGGGCGTATGCGTTTTTTCCTGAATATATTCAGGAAAAAACGCATACGCCCTTTTTGGCCAAGTGCATCATTGTGGACGTTCTGCCTCTTTTCCTATGCTTTCAATGCAATTCCAGTCTACCTCCTGAAATCGGTTTCCTGCAATTCTGCCCCGCTTTCAAGTCCTCTTGGCAGCCTTACTTCAGTCTATTTTTGGACGATAGCTGTCATTTATAACTCTGCAGGTTTGTGAATTACAGTGCCCCTGAGCTCCTTTCTTCAACTCGCTTTCTTGTGACCTGGCCGCAACACCGCAGGATGGCTTCAGGCCCTAATCTGGTTCCGGTACGGCACGCTGAGCCTTTGGTTATTTCCTCTTCCTGGTGGGAAATGAGAGTTAAATTTGCCCTTCCAGACACCTCCAGCTAGCCTCTCATTGGTTCTCGCTATTCCTGTTCATCTTCCACAGAAATTGCAAACTGGGCCAAACAGGAGGTTAAAGGCGCTGACTCTCCAAGTGGGGAGAGTGTTAGTAAAGCGTCTGGAATGTTGCACCCGAGTACCAGGGGAGGAAAACTGAGACATATTTGAACACGTCTCCCGTTCACATGGTTGATCATACTTGGGTTCCACATGCATGTTTTAGCTGAAGGAAGAATACCTTAAACCTGGAGAGTTGAGACCCGTGTAATGGGTACCATGCAATATGACTTCAAAGGGTCTTCATTTGCTCACTGAACCTCTCCAATCCTATCACTGCTGCGTTTATGCCCCTGTACACATGCTTGATTCTCTTTCGGAGACATAGCAATCCATAGGTTTTAAGATACTTACTAGTCAGGTACATTCTTAGGCGTTTAATATGGGGTGTTGAGTCCATTTCGTTGAGCAAGGAGTAGCTCTTGTCTATTCCATATTTGGCTTAAGGAACTTTATCTGTGCTCATTTCAATCTCTGGTTTTATGCAGCACCCCAACTCACCTTTACCCTTAAGCAAGCATAAGTTGGTTTTCTAAATTTGAGACCCTGTTCTGTTCTGTAATTCAGTTCCTGTGTAGCCAAGTTTACATTCCGTGTATTACTGATATCTTATGATGTTTCTTTTTCTGTGTGACTTATTTCAGTTAGAATCATCATACCTGAATCCACTCATTGTGCTGCTAAGGGCCTGATGACACAGACTTCATTGCTGAGTGATATTGCTTTGTAAGTAAATACCACAACTTCTTTATCCATTTTTCACTTTCTGCGATGTTGAACTTGTACTGTAAACGAGGTTCTTGTAAACAGAGCCGTTCCAAACTTTGGGGTGGCTGTGTCTTTTTGATTTTAATTTCCCTAAGCTATAGGACCATAAGTGGAAGTGCCCTAGGTTCTGTTGCTTTGTTTTTTAGATGTTTCAGGAAACACCATACACTTCTCCCGAGTGGTTGTTGGCAATTTACATCCCGCCCATCAGCATAACAAGGCTCCCAGTTCTCCATGGCCTGTCCTGCCTTTCTGGATTTTACACTTTTTTCAGATGGCCCTTTTGACCGGGGGGAAGTGAGACTTCATTGTAGTGCAGATTTCCTTTGCAAGCTTGCTTGGTTGGCCAAAAAGGGCGTATGCGTTTTTTCCTGAATATATTCAGGAAAAAACGCATACGCCCTTTTTGGCCAAGTGCATCATTGTGGACGTTCTGCCTCTTTTCCTATGCTTTCAATGCAATTCCAGTCTACCTCCTGAAATCGGTTTCCTGCAATTCTGCCCCGCTTTCAAGTCCTCTTGGCAGCCTTACTTCAGTCTATTTTTGGACGATAGCTGTCATTTATAACTCTGCAGGTTTGTGAATTACAGTGCCCCTGAGCTCCTTTCTTCAACTCGCTTTCTTGTGACCTGGCCGCAACACCGCAGGATGGCTTCAGGCCCTAATCTGGTTCCGGTACGGCACGCTGAGCCTTTGGTTATTTCCTCTTCCTGGTGGGAAATGAGAGTTAAATTTGCCCGTCCAGACACCTCCAGCTAGCCTCTCATTGGTTCTCGCTATTCCTGTTCATCTTCCGCAGAAATTGCAAACTGGGCCAAACAGGAGGTTAAAGGCGCTGACTCTCCAAGTGGGGAGAGTGTTAGTAAAGCGTCTGGAGTGTTGCACCCAAGTACCAGGGGAGGAAAACTGAGACATATTTGAACACGTCTCCCGATCACATGGTTGATCATACTCTGGGTTCCAAATGCATGTTTTAGCTGAAGGAAGAATACCTAAAACCTGGGTAGTTGAAACCCGTGGAATGGGTACCATGCAATATGACTTCAAAGGGTCTTCATTTGCTCACCGAACCTCTCCAATCCTATCACTGCTGCGTTTATGCCCCTGTACACATGCTTGATTCTCTTTCGGAGACATAGCAATCCATAGGTTTTAAGATACTTACTAGTCAGGTACATTCTTAGGCGTTTAATATGCGGTGTTGAGTCCATTTCGTTGAGCAAGGAGTAGCTCTTGTCTATTCCATATTTGGCTTAAGGAACTTTATCTGTGCTCATTTCAATCTCTGGTTTTATGCAGCACCCCAACTCACCTTTACCCTTAAGCAAGAATAAGTTGGTTTTCTAAATTTGAGACCCTGTTCTGTTCTGTAATTCAGTTCCTGTGTAGCCAAGTTTACATTCCGTGTATTACTGATATCTTATGATGTTTCTTTTTCTGTGTGACTTATTTCAGTTAGAATCATCATACCTGAATCCACTCATTGTGCTGCTAAGGGCCTGATGACACAGACTTCATTGCTGAGTGATATTGCTTTGTAAGTAAATACCACAACTTCTTTATCCATTTTTCACTTTCTGCGATGTTGAACTTGTACTGTAAACGAGGTTCTTGTAAACAGAGCCGTTCCAAACTTTGGGGTGGCTGTGTCTTTTTGATTTTAATTTCCCTAAGCTATAGGACCATAAGTGGAAGTGCCCTAGGTTCTGTTGCTTTGTTTTTTAGATGTTTCAGGAAACACCATACACTTCTCCCGAGTGGTTGTTGGCAATTTACATCCCGCCCATCAGCATAACAAGGCTCCCAGTTCTCCATGGCCTGTCCTGCCTTTCTGGATTTTACACTTTTTTCAGATGGCCCTTTTGACCGGGGGGAAGTGAGACTTCATTGTAGTGCAGATTTCCTTTGCAAGCTTGCTTGGTTGGCCAAAAAGGGCGTATGCGTTTTTTCCTGAATATATTCAGGAAAAAACGCATACGCCCTTTTTGGCCAAGTGCATCATTGTGGACGTTCTGCCTCTTTTCCTATGCTTTCAATGCAATTCCAGTCTACCTCCTGAAATCGGTTTCCTGCAATTCTGCCCCGCTTTCAAGTCCTCTTGGCAGCCTTACTTCAGTCTATTTTTGGACGATAGCTGTCATTTATAACTCTGCAGGTTTGTGAATTACAGTGCCCCTGAGCTCCTTTCTTCAACTCGCTTTCTTGTGACCTGGCCGCAACACCGCAGGATGGCTTCAGGCCCTAATCTGGTTCCGGTATGGCACGCTGAGCCTTTGGTTATTTCCTCTTCCTGGTGGGAAATGAGAGTTAAATTTGCCCGTCCAGACACCTCCAGCTAGCCTCTCATTGGTTCTCGCTATTCCTGTTCATCTTCCGCAGAAATTGCAAACTGGGCCAAACAGGAGGTTAAAGGCGCTGACTCTCCAAGTGGGGAGAGTGTTAGTAAAGCGTCTGGAGTGTTGCACCCAAGTACCAGGGGAGGAAAACTGAGACATATTTGAACACGTCTCCCGATCACATGGTTGATCATACTCTGGGTTCCAAATGCATGTTTTAGCTGAAGGAAGAATACCTAAAACCTGGGTAGTTGAAACCCGTGGAATGGGTACCATGCAATATGACTTCAAAGGGTCTTCATTTGCTCACCGAACCTCTCCAATCCTATCACTGCTGCGTTTATGCCCCTGTACACATGCTTGATTCTCTTTCGGAGACATAGCAATCCATAGGTTTTAAGATACTTACTAGTCAGGTACATTCTTAGGCGTTTAATATGCGGTGTTGAGTCCATTTCGTTGAGCAAGGAGTAGCTCTTGTCTATTCCATATTTGGCTTAAGGAACTTTATCTGTGCTCATTTCAATCTCTGGTTTTATGCAGCACCCCAACTCACCTTTCCCCTTAAGCAAGCATAAGTTGGTTTTCTAAATTTGAGAACCTGTTCTGTTTTGGAATTCAGTTCCTGTGCAGCCAAGTTTACATTCCGTGTATTAGTGATATCTTATGATGTTTCTTTTTCTGTGTAACTTATTTCAGTTAGAAACATCATAACTGAATCCACTCATTATGCTGCTACGGGCCTGATGACATAGATTTCATTGCTGAGTGATACTGCATTGTACGTAAGTACCACAAGTTCTTTATCCATTTTTCACTTTCTGCGATGTTGAACTTGTACTGTAAACGAGGTTCTTGTAAACAGAGCCGTTCCAAACTTTGGGGTGGCTGTGTCTTTTTGAATTTAATTTCCCTAAGCTATAGGACCATAAGTGGAAGTGCCCTAGGCTCTGTTGCTTTGTTTTTTAGATGTTTCAGGAAACACCATACACTTCTCCAGAGTGTCTGTTGGCAATTTACATCCGGCACATCAGCATAACAAGGCTCCCAGTTCTCAATGGCCTGTTGCCTTTCTGGATTTTACACTTTTTTCAGATGGCCCTTTTGACCGGGGGGAATTGAGACTTCATTGTAGTGCAGATTTCCTTTGCAAGCTTGCTTGGTTGGCCAAAAAGGGCGTATGCGTTTTTTCCTGAATATATTCAGGAAAAAACGCATACGCCCTTTTTGGCCAAGTGCATCATTGTGGACGTTCTGCCTCTTTTCCTATGCTTTCAATGCAATTCCAGTCTACCTCCTGAAATCGGTTTCCTGCAATTCTGCCCCGCTTTCAAGTCCTCTTGGCAGCCTTACTTCAGTCTATTTTTGGACGATAGCTGTCATTTATAACTCTGCAGGTTTGTGAATTACAGTGCCCCTGAGCTCCTTTCTTCAACTCGCTTTCTTGTGACCTGGCCGCAACACCGCAGGATGGCTTCAGGCCCTAATCTGGTTCCGGACGGGCATGCTGAGCCTTTGGTTAATTCCTCTTCCTGGTGGGAAATGAGAGTTAAATTTGCCCGTCCAGACACCTCCAGCTAGCCTCTCATTGGTTCTCGGTATTCCTGTTCATCTTCCGCAGAAATTGCAAACTGGGCCAAACAGGAGGTTAAAGGGACTGAGTCTCCAAGTGGGGAGAGTGTTAGTAAAGCGTCTGGAATGTTGCACCCGAGTACCAGGGGAGGAAAACTGAGACATATTTGAACACGTCTCCCGATCACATGGTTGGTCATACTCTAGGTTCCACATGCATGTTTTAGCTGAAGGAAGAATACCTTACACCTGGGTAGTTGAAACCCGTGGAATGGGTACCATGCAATATGACTTCAAAGGGTCTTCATTTGCTCACCGAACCTCTCCAATCCTATCACTGCTGCGTTTATGCCCCTGTAAACACGCTTGATTCTCTTTTGGAGACATAGCAATCCATAGGTTTTAAGATACTTACTAGTCAGGTACATTCTTAGGAGTTTAATATGGGGTTTTGAGTCCATTTCGTTGAGCAAGGAGTAGCTCTTGTCTATTCCATATTTGGCTTAAGGAACTTTATCTGTGCTCATTTCAATCTCTGGTTTTATGCAGCACCCCAACTCACCTTTACCCTTAAGCAAGAATAAGTTGGTTTTCTAAATTTGAGACCCTGTTCTGTTCTGTAATTCAGTTCCTGTGTAGCCAAGTTTACATTCCGTGTATTACTGATATCTTATGATGTTTCTTTTTCTGTGTGACTTATTTCAGTTAGAATCATCATACCTGAATCCACTCATTGTGCTGCTAAGGGCCTGATGACACAGATTTCATTGCTGAGTGATACTGCATTGTACGTAAGTACCACAAGTTCTTTATCCATTTTTCACTTTCTGTGATATTGAACTTGTACGGTAAACGAGGTTCTTGTAAACGGAGTCGTCCCAAAATTTGGGGTGGCTGTGTCTTTTTTAATTTAATTTCCCTAAGCTATAGGACCATAAGTGGAAGTGCCCTAGGCTCTGTTGCTTTGTTTTTTAGATGTTTCAGGAAACACCATACACTTCTCCCGAGTGGTTGTTGGCAATTTACATCCCGCCCATCAGCATAACAAGGCTCCCAGTTCTCCATGGCCTGTCCTGCCTTTCTGGATTTTACACATTTTTCAGATGGCCGTTTTGACCGGGGGGAAGTGAGACTTCATTGTAGTGCAGATTTCCTTTGCAAGCTTGCTTGGTTGGCCAAAAAGGGCGTATGCGTTTTTTCCTGAATATATTCAGGAAAAAACGCATACGCCCTTTTTGGCCAAGTGCATCATTGTGGACGTTCTGCCTCTTTTCCTATGCTTTCAATGCAATTCCAGTCTACCTCCTGAAATCGGTTTCCTGCAATTCTGCCCCGCTTTCAAGTCCTCTTGGCAGCCTTACTTCAGTCTATTTTTGGACGATAGCTGTCATTTATAACTCTGCAGGTTTGTGAATTACAGTGCCCCTGTGCTCCTTTCTTCAACTTGCTTTCTTGTGACCTGGCCGCAACACCGTAGGATGGCTTCAGGCCCTAATCTGGTTCCGGCCCGGCATGCTGAGCCTTTGGTTAATTCCTCTTCCTGGTGGGAAATGAGAGTTAAATTTGCCCGTTCAGACACCTCCAGCTAGTCTCTCATTGGTTCTCGCTATTCCTGTTCATCTTCCGCAGAAATTGCAAACTGGGCCAAACAGGAGGTTAAAGGGACTGACTCTCCAAGTGGGGAGAGTGTTAGTAAAGCGTCTGGAATGTTGCACCCGAGTACCAGGGGAGGAAAACTGAGACATATTTGAACACGTCTCCCGTTCACATGGTTGATCATACTCTGGGTTCCACATGCATGTTTTAGCTGAAGGAAGAATACCTTAAACCTGGAGAGTTGAGACCCGTGGAATGGGTGCCATGCAATATGACTTCAAAGGGTCTTCATTTGCTCACCGAACCTCTCCAATCCTATCACTGCTGCGTTTATGCCCCTGTACACACGCTTGATTCTCTTTTGGAGACATAGCAATCCATAGGTTTTAAGATACTTACTAGTCAGGTACATTCTTAGGGGTTTAATATGCGGTGTTGAGTCCATTTCGTTGAGCAAGGAGTAGCTCTTGTCTATTCCATATTTGGCTTAAGGAACTTTATCTGTGCTCATTTCAATCTCTGGTTTTATGCAGCACCCCAACTCACCTTTCCCCTTAAGCAAGCATAAGTTGGTTTTCTAAATTTGAGACCCTGTTCTGTTTTGGAATGCAGTTCCTGTGTAGCCAAGTTTACATTCCGTGTATTAGTGATATCTTATGATGTTTCTTTTTCTGTGTGACTTATTTCAGTTAGAATCATCGTACCTGAATCCACTCATTATGCTGCTACGGGCCTGATGACATAGATTTCATTGCTGAGTGATACTGCATTGTACGTAAGTACCACAAGTTCTTTATCCATTTTTCACTTTCTGTGATATTGAACTTGTACGGTAATGAGGTTCTTGTAAACGGAGGCGTCCCAAACTTTGGGGTGGCTGTGTCTTTTTGATTTTAATTTCCCTAAGCTATAGGACCATAAGTGGAAGTGCCCTAGGTTCTGTTGCTTTGTTTTTTAGATGTTTCAGGAAACACCATACACTTCTCCCGAGTGGTTGTTGGCAATTTATATCCCGCCCACCAGCATAACAAGGCTCCCAGTTCTCCATGGCCTGTCCTGCCTTTCTGGATTTTACACATTTTTCAGATGGCCGTTTTGACCGGGGGGAAGTGAGACTTCATTGTAGTGCAGATTTCCTTTGCAAGCTTGCTTGGTTGGCCAAAAAGGGCGTATGCGTTTTTTCCTGAATATATTCAGGAAAAAACGCATACGCCCTTTTTGGCCAAGTGCATCATTGTGGACGTTCTGCCTCTTTTCCTATGCTTTCAATGCAATTCCAGTCTACCTCCTGAAATCGGTTTCCTGCAATTCTGCCCCGCTTTCAAGTCCTCTTGGCAGCCTTACTTCAGTCTATTTTTGGACGATAGCTGTCATTTATAACTCTGCAGGTTTGTGAATTACAGTGCCCCTGAGCTCCTTTCTTCAACTCGCTTTCTTTTGAGCTGGCCGCAACACCGCAGGATGGCTTCAGGCCCTAATCTGGTTCCGGTACGGCACGCTGAGCCTTTGGTTATTTCCTCTTCCTGGTGGGAAATGAGAGTTAAATTTGCCCGTCCAGACACCTCCAGCTAGCGTCTCATTGGTTCTCGCTATTCCTGTTCATCTTCCGCAGAAATTGCAAACTGGGCCAAACAGGAGGTTAAAGGCGCTGACTCTCCAAGTGGGGAGAGTGTTAGTAAAGCGTCTGGAATGTTGCACCCGAGTACCAGGGGAGGAAAACTGAGACATATTTGAACACGTCTCCCGTTCACATGGTTGATCATACTTGGGTTCCACATGCATGTTTTAGCTGAAGGAAGAATACCTTAAACCTGGAGAGTTGAGACCCGTGTAATGGGTACCATGCAATATGACTTCAAAGGGTCTTCATTTGCTCACCGAACCTCTCCAATCCTATCACTGCTGTGTTTATGCCCCTGTACACATGCTTGATTCTCTTTTGGAGACATAGCAATCCATAGGTTTTACGATACTTACTAGTCAGGTACATTCTTAGGCGTTTAATATGCGGTGTTGATTCCATTTCGTTGAGCAAGGAGTAGCTCTTGTCTATTCCATATTTGACTTAAGGAACTTTATCTGTGCTCATTTCAATCTCTGGTTTTATGCAGCACCCCAACTCACCTTTACCCTTAAGCAAGCATAAGTTGGTTTTCTAAATTTGAGACCCTGTTCTGTTCTGTAATTCAGTTCCTGTGTAGCCAAGTTTACATTCCATGTATTACTGATATCTTATGATGTTTCTTTTTCTGTGTGACTTATTTCAGTTAGAATCATCATACCTGAATCCACTCATTGTGATGCTAAGGGGCTGATGACATAGATTTCATTGCTGAACGATATTGCTTTGTAAGTGAATACCACAACTTCTTTATCCATTTTTCACTTTCTGCGATGTTGAACTTGTACTGTAAACGAGGTTCTTGTAAACAGAGGCGTCCCAAACTTTGGGGTGGCTGTGTCTTTTTGATTTTAATTTCCCTAAGCTATAAGACCATAAGTGGCAGTGCCCTAGGCTCTGTTGCTTTGTTTTTTAGATGTTTCAGGAAACACCATACACTTCTCCCGAGTGGTTGTTGGCAATTTACATCCCGCCCATCAGCATAACAAGGCTCCCAGTTCTCCATGGCCTGTCCTGCCTTTCTGGATTTTACACTTTTTTCAGATGACCCTTTTGACCGGGGGGAAGTGAGACTTCATTGTAGTGCAGATTTCCTTTGCAAGCTTGCTTGGTTGGCCAAAAAGGGCGTATGCGTTTTTTCCTGAATATATTCAGGAAAAAACGCATACGCCCTTTTTGGCCAAGTGCATCATTGTGGACGTTCTGCCTCTTTTCCTATGCTTTCAATGCAATTCCAGTCTACCTCCTGAAATCGGTTTCCTGCAATTCTGCCCCGCATTCAAGTCCTCTTGGCAGCCTTACTTCAGTCTATTTTTGGACGATAGCTGTCATTTATAACTCTGCAGGTTTGTGAATTACAGTGCCCCTGAGCTCCTTTCTTCAACTCGCTTTCTTGTGACCTGGCCGCAACACCGCAGGATGGCTTCAGGCCCTAATCTGGTTCCGGCACGGCACGCTGAGCTTTTGGTTATTTCCTCTTCCTGGTGGGAAATGAGAGTTAAATTTGCCCGTCCAGACACCTCCAGCTAGTCTCTCATTGGTTCTCGCTATTCCTGTTCATCTTCCGCAGAGATTGCAAACTGGGCAAAACAGGAGGTTAAAGGCGCTGACTCTCCAAGTGGGGAGAGTGTTAGTAAAGCGTCTGGAATGTTGCACCTGAGTACCAGGGGAGGAAAACTGAGACATATTTGAACACGTCTCCCGTTCACATGGTTGATCATACTTGGGTTCCACATGCATGTTTTAGCTGAAGGAAGAATACCTTAAACCTGGAGAGTTGAGACCCGTGGAATGGGTGCCATGCAATATGACTTCAAAGGGTCTTCATTTGCTCACCGAACCTCTCCAATCCTATCACTGCTGCGTTTATGCCCCTGTACACACGCTTGATTCTCTTTTGGAGACATAGCAATCCATAGGTTTTAAGATACTTACTAGTCAGGTACATTCTTAGGCGTTTACTATGGGGTGTTGAGTCCATTTCGTTGAGCAAGGAGTAGCTCTTGTCTATTCCATATTTGGCTTAAGGAACTTTATCTGTGCTCATTTCAATCTCTGGTTTTATGCAGCACCCTAACTCACCTTTCCCCTTAAGCAAGCATAAGTTGGTTTTCTAAATTTGAGACCCTGTTCTGTTTTGGAATGCAGTTCCTGTGTAGCCAAGTTTACATTCCGTGTATTAGTAATATCTTATGATGTTTCTTTTTCTGTGTGACTTATTTCAGTTAGAATCATCGTACCTGAATCCACTCATTATGCTGCTACGGGCCTGATGACATAGATTTCATTGCTGAGTGATACTGCATTGTACGTAAGTACCACAAGTTCTTTATCCATTTTTCACTTTCTGTGATATTGAACTTGTACGGTAACGAGGTTCTTGTAAACGGAGGCGTCCCAAACTTTGGGGTAGCTGTGTCTTTTTGATTTTAATTTCCTTAAGCTATAGGACCATAAGTGGAAGTGCCCTAGGTTCTGTTGCTTTGTTTTTTAGATGTTTCAGGAAACACCATACACTTCTCCCGAGTGTCTGTTGGCAATTTACATCCCGCCCATCAGCATAACAAGGCTCCCAGTTCTCCATGGCCTGTCCTGCCTTTCTGGATTTTACACTTTTTTCAGATGGCCCTTTTGACCGGGGGGAAGTGAGACTTCATTGTAGTGCAGATTTCCTTTGCAAGCTTGCTTGGTTGGCCAAAAAGGGCGTATGCGTTTTTTCCTGAATATATTCAGGAAAAAACGCATACGCCCTTTTTGGCCAAGTGCATCATTGTGGACGTTCTGCCTCTTTTCCTATGCTTTCAATGCAATTCCAGTCTACCTCCTGAAATCGGTTTCCTGCAATTCTGCCCCGCTTTCAAGTCCTCTTGGCAGCCTTACTTCAGTCTATTTTTGGACGATAGCTGTCATTTATAACTCTGCAGGTTTGTGAATTACAGTGCCCCTGAGCTCCTTTCTTCAACTCGCTTTCTTTTGAGCTGGCCGCAACACCGCAGGATGGCTTCAGGCCCTAATCTGGTTCCGGTACGGCACGCTGAGCCTTTGGTTATTTCCTCTTCCTGGTGGGAAATGAGAGTTAAATTTGCCCGTCCAGACACCTCCAGCTAGCGTCTCATTGGTTCTCGCTATTCCTGTTCATCTTCCGCAGAAATTGCAAACTGGGCCAAACAGGAGGTTAAAGGCGCTGACTCTCCAAGTGGGGAGAGTGTTAGTAAAGCGTCTGGAATGTTGCACCCGAGTACCAGGGGAGGAAAACTGAGACATATTTGAACACGTCTCCCGTTCACATGGTTGATCATACTTGGGTTCCACATGCATGTTTTAGCTGAAGGAAGAATACCTTAAACCTGGAGAGTTGAGACCCGTGGAAAGGGTGCCATGCAATATGATTTGAAAGGGTCTTCATTTGCTCACCGAACCTCTCCAATCCTATCACTGCTGCGTTTATGCCCCTGTACACACGCTTGATTCTCTTTTGGAGACATAGCAATCCATAGGTTTTAAGATACTTACTAGTCAGGTACATTCTTAGGTGTTTAATATGGGGTGTTGAGTCCATTTCGTTGAGCAAGGAGTAGCTCTTGTCTATTCCATATTTGGCTTAAGGAACTTTATCTGTGCTCATTTCAATCTCTGGTTTTATGCAGCACCCCAACTCACCTTTACCCTTAAGCAAGCATAAGTTGGTTTTCTAAATTTGAGACCCTGTTCTGTTCTGTAATTCAGTTCCTGTGTAGCCAAGTTTACATTCCGTGTATTAGTGATATCTTATGATGTTTCTTTTTCTGTGTGACTTATTTCAGTTAGAATCATCGTACCTGAATCCACTCATTATGCTGCTACGGGCCTGATGACATAGATTTCATTGCTGAGTGATACTGCATTGTACGTAAGTACCACAAGTTCTTTATCCATTTTTCACTTTCTGTGATATTGAACTTGTACGGTAACGAGGTTCTTGTAAACGGAGGCGTCCCAAACTTTGGGGTGGCTGTGTCTTTTTGATTTTAATTTCCCTAAGCTATAGGACCATAAGTGGAAGTGCCCTAGGTTCTGTTGCTTTGTTTTTTAGATGTTTCAGGAAACACCATACACTTCTCCCGAGTGGTTGTTGGCAATTTATATCCCGCCCATCAGCATAACAAGGCTCCCAGTTCTCCATGGCCTGTCCTGCCTTTCTGGATTTTACACTTTTTTCAGATGGCCCTTTTGACCGGGGGGAAGTGAGACTTCATTGTAGTGCAGATTTCCTTTGCAAGCTTGCTTGGTTGGCCAAAAAGGGCGTATGCGTTTTTTCCTGAATATATTCAGGAAAAAACGCATACGCCCTTTTTGGCCAAGTGCATCATTGTGGACGTTCTGCCTCTTTTCCTATGCTTTCAATGCAATTCCAGTCTACCTCCTGAAATCGGTTTCCTGCAATTCTGCCCCGCTTTCAAGTCCTCTTGGCAGCCTTACTTCAGTCTATTTTTGGACGATAGCTGTCATTTATAACTCTGCAGGTTTGTGAATTACAGTGCCCCTGAGCTCCTTTCTTCAACTCGCTTTCTTGTGACCTGGCCGCAACACCGCAGGATGGCTTCAGGCCCTAATCTGGTTCCGGCACGGCACGCTGAGCCTTTGGTTATTTCCTCTTCCTGGTGGGAAATGAGAGTTAAATTTGCCCGTCCAGACACCTCCAGCTAGTCTCTCATTGGTTCTCGCTATTCCTGTTCATCTTCCGCAGAAATTGCAAACTGGGCCAAACAGGAGGTTAAAGGCGCTGACTCTCCAAGTGGGGAGAGTGTTAGTAAAGCGTCTGGAATGTTGCACCTGAGTACCAGGGGAGGAAAAATGAGACATATTTGAACACGTCTCCCGTTCACATGGTTGATCATACTTGGGTTCCACATGCATGTTTTAGCTGAAGGAAGAATACCTTAAACCTGGAGAGTTGAGACCCGTGTAATGGGTACCATGCAATATGACTTCAAAGGGTCTTCATTTGCTCACCGAACCTCTCCAATCCTATCACTGCTGCGTTTATGACCCTGTACACATGCTTGATTCTCTTTCGGAGACATAGCAATCCATAGGTTTTAAGATACTTACTAGTCAGGTACATTCTTAGGCGTTTAATATGCGGTGTTGAGTCCATTTCGTTGAGCAAGGAGTAGCTCTTGTCTATTCCATATTTGGCTTAAGGAACTTTATCTGTGCTCATTTCAATCTCTGGTTTTATGCAGCACCCCAACTCACCTTTACCCTTAAGCAAGCATAAGTTGGTTTTCTAAATTTGAGACCCTGTTCTGTTCTGTAATTCAGTTCCTGTGTAGCCAAGTTTCCATTCCGTGTATTTCTGATATCTTATGATGTTTCTTTTTCTGTGTGACTTATTTCAGTTAGAATCATCATACCTGAATCCACTCATTGTGCTGCTAAGGGCCTGATGACATAGATTTCATTGCTGAGTGATATTGCTTTGTAAGTGAATACCACAACTTCTTTATCCATTTTTCACTTTCTGCGATGTTGAACTTGTACTGTAAACGAGGTTCTTGTAAACAGAGCCGTTCCAAACTTTGGGGTGGCTGTGTCTTTTTGATTTTAATTTCCCTAAGCTATAGGACCATAAGTGGAAGTGCCCTAGGCTCTGTTGCTTTGTTTTTTAGATGTTTCAGGAAACACCATTCACTTCTCCCAAGTGTCTGTTGGCAATTTATATCCCGCCCATCAGCATAACAAGGCTCCCAGTTCTCAATGGCCTGTTTCCTTTCTGGATTTTACACTTTTTTCAGATGGCCCTTTTGACCGGTGGGAAGTGAGACTTCATTGTAGTGCAGATTTCCTTTGCAAGCTTGCTTGGTTGGCCAAAAAGGGCGTATGCGTTTTTTCCTGAATATATTCAGGAAAAAACGCATACGCCCTTTTTGGCCAAGTGCATCATTGTGGACGTTCTGCCTCTTTTCCTATGCTTTCAATGCAATTCCAGTCTACCTCCTGAAATCGGTTTCCTGCAATTCTGCCCCGCTTTCAAGTCCTCTTGGCAGCCTTACTTCAGTCTATTTTTGGACGATAGCTGTCATTTATAACTCTGCAGGTTTGTGAATTACAGTGCCCCTGAGCTCCTTTCTTCAACTCGCATTCTTGTGACCTGGCCGCAACACCGCAGCATGGCTTCAGGCCCTAATCTGGTTCCGGCACGGCATGCTGAGCCTTTGGTTAATTCCTCTTCCTGGTGGGAAATGAGAGTTAAATTTGCCCATCCAGACACCTCCAGCTAGTCTCTCATTGGTTCTCGCTATTCCTGTTCATCTTCCGCAGAAATTGCAAACTGGGCCAAACAGGAGGTTAAAGGCGCTGACTCTCCAAGTGGGGAGAGTGTTAGTAAAGCGTCTGGAATGTTGCACCCGAGTACCAGGGGAGGAAAACTGAGACATATTTGAACACGTCTCCCGTTCACACGGTTGATCATACTCTGGGTTCCACATGCATGTTTTAGCTGAAGGAAGAATACCTTAAACCTGGAGAGTTGAGACCCGTGGAATGGGTACCATGCAATATGACTTCAAAGGGTCTTCATTTGCTCACCGAACCTCTCCAATCCTATCACTGCTGCGTTTATGCCCCTGTACACACGCTTGATTCTCTTTTGGAGACATAGCAATTCATAGGTTTTAAGATACTTACTAGTCAGGTACATTCTTAGGCGTTTAATATGGGGTGTTGAGTCCATTTCGTTGAGCAAGGAGTAGCTCTTGTCTATTCCATATTTGGCTTAAGGAACTTTATCTGTGCTCATTTCAATCTCTGGTTTTATGCAGCACCACAACTCACCTTTCCCCTTAAGCAAGCATAAGTTGGTTTTCTAAATTTGAGACCCTGTTCTGTTTTGGAATGCAGTTCCTGTGTAGCCAAGTTTACATTCCGTGTATTAGTGATATCTTATGATGTTTCTTTTTCTGTGTGACTTATTTCAGTTAGAATCATCGTACCTGAATCCACTCATTATGCTGCTACGGGCCTGATGACATAGATTTCATTGCTGAGTGATACTGCATTGTACGTAAGTACCACAAGTTCTTTATCCATTTTTCACTTTCTGTGATATTGAACTTGTACGGTAAACGAGGTTCTTGTAAACAGAGGCGTCCCAAACTTCGGGGTGGCTGTGTCTTTTTGATTTTAATTTCCCTAAGCTATAGGACCATAAGTGGAAGTGCCCTAGGCTCTGTTGCTTTGTTTTTTAGATGTTTCAGGAAACACCATACACTTCTCCCGAGTGTCTGTTGGCAATTTACACCCCGCCCATCAGCATAACAAGGCTCCCAGTTCTCCATGGCCTGTCCTGCCTTTCTGGATTTTACACTTTTTTCAGATGGCCCTTTTGACCGGGGGGAAGTGAGACTTCATTGTAGTGCAGATTTCCTTTGCAAGCTTGCTTGGTTAGCCAAAAAGGGCGTATGCGATTTTTCCTGAATATATTCAGGAAAAAACGCATACGCCCTTTTTGGCCAAGTGCATCATAGTGGACGTTCTGCCTCTTTTCCTATGCTTTCAATGCAATTCCAGTCTACCTCCTGAAATCGGTGTCCTGCAATTCTGCCCCGCTTTCAAGTCCTCTTGGCAGCCTTACTTCAGTCTATTTTTGGACGATAGCTGTCATTTATAACTCTGCAGGTTTGTGAATTACAGTGCCCCTGAGCTCCTTTCTTCAACTCGCTTTCTTGTGACCTGGCCGCAACACCGCAGCATGGCTTCAGGCCCTAATCTGGTTCCGGCACGGCACGCTGAGCCTTTGGTTAATTCCTCTTCCTGGTGGGAAATGAGAGTTAAATTTGCCCGTCCAGACACCTCCAGCTAGCCTCTCATTGGTTCTCGGTATTCCTGTTCATCTTCCGCATAAATTGCAAACTGGGCCAAACAGGAGGTTAAAGGGACTGACTCTCCAAGTGGGGAGAGTGTTAGTAAAGCGTCTGGAATGTTGCACCCGAGTACCAGGGGAGGTAAACTGAGACATATTTGAACACGTCTCCCGATCACATGGTTTATCATACTCTAGGTTCCACATGCATGTTTTAGCTGAAGGAAGAATACCTTAAACCTGGGTAGTTGAAATCCGTGGAATGGGTACCATGCAATATGACTTCAAAGGGTCTTCATTTGCTCACCGAACCTCTCCAATCCTATCACTGCTGCGTTTATGCCCCTGTACACACGCTTGATTCTCTTTTGGAGACATAGCAATCCATAGGTTTTAAGATACTTACTAGTCAGGTATATACTTAGGCGTTTAATATGGGGTTTTGAGTCCATTTCGTTGAGCAAGGAGTAGCTCTTGTCTATTCCATATTTGGCTTAAGGAAATTTATCTGTGCTCATTTCAATCTCTGGTTTTATGCAGCACCCCAACTCACCTTTCCCCTTAAGCAAGCATAAGTTGGTTTTCTAAATTTGAGTCCCTGTTCTGTTTTGGAATGCAGTTCCTGTGTAGCCAAGTTTACATTCCGTGTATTTGTGATATCTTATGATGTTTCTTTTTCTGTCTGACTTATTTCAGTTAGAATCATCCTACCTGAATCCATTCATTATGCTGCTACGGGCCTGATGACGTAGATTTCATTGCTGAGTGATACTGCGTTGTACGTAAGTACCACAAGTTCTTTATCCATTTTTCACTTTCTGTGATGTTGAACTTGTACTGTAAACGAGGTTCTTGTAAACAGAGCCTTTCGAAACTTTGGGGTGGCTGTGTCTTTTTGATTTTAAATTCCCTAAGCTATAGGACCATAAGTGGAAGTGCCCTAGGCTCTGTTGCTTTGTTTTTTAGATGTTTCAGGAAACACCATACACTTCTCCCGAGTGTCTGTTGGCAATTTACATCCCGCCCATCAGCATAACAAGGCTCCCAGTTCTCCATGGCCTGTCCTGCCTTTCTGGATTTTACACTTTTTTCAGATGGCCCTTTTGACCGGGGGGAAGTGAGACTTCATTGTAGTGCAGATTTCCTTTGCAAGCTTGCTTGGTTGGCCAAAAAGGGCGTATGCGTTTTTTCCTGAATATATTCAGGGAAAAACGCATACGCCCTTTTTGGCCAAGTGCATCATTGTGGACGTTCTGCCTCTTTTCCTATGCTTTCAATGCAATTCCAGTCTACCTCCTGAAATCGGTTTCCTGCAATTCTGCCCCGCTTTCAAGTCCTCTTGGCAGCCTTACTTCAGTCTATTTTTGGACGATAGCTGTCATTTATAACTCTGCAGGTTTGTGAATTACAGTGCCCCTGAGCTCCTTTCTTCAACTCGCTTTCTTTTGAGCTGGCCGCAACACCGCAGGATGGCTTCAGGCCCTAATCTGGTTCCGGCACGGCACACTGAGCCTTTGGTTATTTCCTCTTCCTGGTGGGAAATGAGAGTTAAATTTGCCCGTCCAGACACCTCCAGCTAGCCTCTCATTGGTTCTCGCTATTCCTGTACATCTTCCGCAGAAATTGCAAACTGGGCCAAACAGGAGGTTAAAGGCGCTGACTCTCCAAGTGGGGAGAGTGTTAGTAAAGCGTCTGGAATGTTGCACCCGAGTACCAGGGGAGGAAAACTGAGACATATTTGAACACGTCTCCCGATCACATGGTTGATCATACTTGGGTTCCACATGCATGTTTTAGCTGAAAGAAGAATACCGTAAACCTGGAGAGTTGAGACCCGTGTAATGGGTACCATGCAATATGACTTCAAAGGGTCTTCATTTGCTCACCGAACCTCTCCAATCCTATCACTGCTGCGTTTATGCCGCTGTACACATGCTTGATTCTCTTTTGGAGACATAGCAATCCATAGGTTTTACAATACTTACCAGTCAGGTACATTCTTAGGCGTTTAATATGCATGTTGAGTCCATTTCGTTGAGCAAGGAGTAGCTCTTGTCTATTCCATATTTGACTTAAGGAACTTTATCTGTGCTCATTTCAATCTCTGGTTTTATGCAGCACCCCAACTCACCTTTCCCCTTAAGCAAGCATAAGTTGGTTTTCTAAATTTGAGACCCTGTTCTGTTCTGTAATTCAGTTCCTGTGTAGCCAAGTTTACATTCCGTGTATTACTGATATCTTATGATGTTTCTTTTTCTGTGTGACTTATTTCAGTTAGAATCATCATACCTGAACCCACTCATTGTGATGCTAAGGGCCTGATGACATAGATTTCATTGCTGAGTGATACTGCATTGTACGTAAGTACCACAAGTTCTTTATCCATTTTTCACTTTCTGTGATATTGAACTTGTACGGTAAACGAGGTTCTTGTAAACGGAGGCGTTCCAAACTTTGGGGTGGCTGTGTCTTTTATATTTTAATTTCCCTAAGCTATAGGACCATAAGTGGCAGTGCCCTAGGCTCTGTTGCTTTGTTTTTTAGATGTTTCAGGAAACACCATACACTTCTCCCGAGTGTCTGTTGGCAATTTACATCCCGCCCATCAGCATAACAAGGCTCCCAGTTCTCCATGGCCTGTCCTGCCTTTCTGGATTTTACACTTTTTTCAGATGGCCCTTTTGACCGGGGGGAAGTGAGACTTCATTGTAGTGCAGATTTCCTTTGCAAGCTTGCTTGGTTGGCCAAAAAGGGCGTATGCGTTTTTTCCTGAATATATTCAGGAAAAAACGCATACGCCCTTTTTGGCCAAGTGCATCATTGTGGACGTTCTGCCTCTTTTCCTATGCTTTCAATGCAATTCCAGTCTACCTCCTGAAATCGGTTTCCTGCAATTCTGCCCCGCTTTCAAGTCCTCTTGGCAGCCTTACTTCAGTCTATTTTTGGACGATAGCTGTCATTTATAACTCTGCAGGTTTGTGAATTACAGTGCCCCTGAGCTCCTTTCTTCAACTCGCTTTCTTTTGAGCTGGCCGCAACACCGCAGGATGGCTTCAGGCCCTAATCTGGTTCCGGCACGGCACGCTGAGCCTTTGGTTAATTCCTCTTCCTGGTGGGAAATGAGAGTTAAATTTGCCCGTCCAGACACCTCCAGCTAGCCTCTAATTTGTTCTCGCTATTCCTGTTCATCTTCCGCAGAAATTGCAAACTGGGCCAAACAGGAGGTTAAAGGGACTGACTCTCCAAGTGGGGAGAGTGTTAGTAAAGCGTCTGGAATGTTGCACCCGAGTACCAGGGGAGGAAAACTGAGACATATTTGAACACGTCTCCCGATCACATGGTTGATCATACTCTAGGTTCCACATGCATGTTTTAGCTGAAGGAAGAATACCTTAAACCTGGGTAGTTGAAACCCGTGGAATGGGTACCATGCAATATGACTTCAAAGGGTCTTCATTTGCTCACCGAACCTCTCCAATCCTATCACTGCTGCGTTTATGCCCCTGTACACATGCTTGATTCTCTTTCGGAGACATAGCAATCCATAGGTTTTAAGATACTTACTAGTCAGGTACATTCTTAGGCGTTTAATATGCGGTGTTGAGTCCATTTCGTTGAGCAAGGAGTAGCTCTTGTCTATTCCATATTTGGCTTAAGGAACTTTATCTGTGCTCATTTCAATCTCTGGTTTTATGCAGCACCCCAACTCACCTTTACCCTTAAGCAAGCATAAGTTGGTTTTCTAAATTTGAGACCCTGTTCTGTTCTGTAATTCAGTTCCTGTGTAGCCAAGTTTACATTCCGTGTATTACTGATATCTTATGATGTTTCTTTTTCTGTGTGACTTATTTCAGTTAGAATCATCATACCTGAATCCACTCATTGTGCTGCTAAGGGCCTGATGACACAGATTTCATTGCTGAGTGATACTGCTTTGTAAGTAAATACCACAACTTCTTTATCCATTTTTCACTTTCTGCGATGTTGAACTTATACTGTAAACGAGGTTCTTGTAAACAGAGGCGTCCCAAACTTTGGGGTGGCTGTGTCTTTTTGATTTTAATTTCCCTAAGCTATAGGACCATAAGTGGAAGTGCCCTAGGCTCTGTTGCTTTGTTTTTTAGATGTTTCAGGAAACACCATACACTTCTCCCGAGTGTCTGTTGGCAATTCACATCCCGCCCATCAGCATAACAAGGCTCCCAGTTCTCCATGGCCTGTCCTGCCTTTCTGGATTTTACACTTTTTTCAGATGGCCCTTTTGACCGGGGGGAAGTGAGACTTCATTGTAGTGCAGATTTCCTTTGCAAGCTTGCTTGGTTGGCCAAAAAGGGCGTATGCGTTTTTTCCTGAATATATTCAGGAAAAAACGCATACGCCCTTTTTGGCCAAGTGCATCATTGTGGACGTTCTGCCTCTTTTCCTATGCTTTCAATGCAATTCCAGTCTACCTCCTGAAATCGGTTTCCTGCAATTCTGCCCCGCTTTCAAGTCCTCTTGGCAGCCTTACTTCAGTCTATTTTTGGACGATAGCTGTCATTTATAACTCTGCAGGTTTGTGAATTACAGTGCCCCTGAGCTCCTTTCTTCAACTCATTTTCTTTTGAGCTGGCCGCAACACCGCAGGATGGCTTCAGGCCCTAATCTGGTTCCGGCACGGCATGCTGAGCCTTTGGTTATTTCCTCTTCCTGGTGGGAAATGAGAGTTAAATTTGCCCGTCCACACACCTCCAGCTAGTCTCTCATTGGTTCTCCCTATTCCTGTTCATCTTCCGCAGTAATTGCAAACTGGGCCAAACAGGAGGTTAAAGGCGCTGACTCTCCAAGTGGGGAGAGTGTTAGTAAAGCGTCTGGAATGTTGCACCCGAGTACCAGGGGAGGAAAACTGAGACATATTTGAACTCGTCTCCCGATCACACGTTTGATCATACTCTGGGTTCCACATGCACGTTTTAGCTGAAGGAAGAATACCTTAAACCTCGAGAGTTGAGACCCGTGTAATGGGTACCATGCAGTATGACTTCAAAGGGTCTTCATTTGCTCACCGAACCTCTCCAATCCTATCACTGCTGCGTTTATGCCCCTGTACACATGCTTGATTCTCTTTCGGAGACATAGCAATCCATAGGTTTTAAGATACTTACTAGTCAGGTACATTCTTAGGCGTTTAATATGCGGTGTTGAGTCCATTTCGTTGAGCAAGGAGTAGCTCTTGTCTATTCCATATTTGGCTTAAGGAACTTTATCTGTGCTCATTTCAATCTCTGGTTTTTTGCAGCACCCCAACTCACCTTTCCCCTTAAGCAAGCATAAGTTGGTTTTCTAAATTTGAGACCCTGTTCTGTTCTGTAATTCAGTTCCTGTGTAGCCAAGTTTCCATTTCGTGTATTACTGATATCTTATGATGTTTCTTTTTCTGTGTGACTTATTTCAGTTAGAATCATCATACCTGAATCCACTCATTGTGCTGCTAAGGGCCTGATGACACAGATTTCATTGCTGAGTGATATTGCTTTGTAAGTAAATACCACAACTTCTTTCTCCATTTTTCACTTTCTGCGATGTTGAACTTGTACTGTAAACGAGGTTCTTGTAAACAGAGCCGTTCCAAACTTTGGGGTGGCTGTGTCTTTTTGATTTTAATTTCCCTAAGCTATAGGACCATAAGTGGAAGTGCCCTAGGTTCTGTTGCTTTGTTTTTTAGATGTTTCAGGAAACACCATACACTTCTCCCGAGTGGTTGTTGGCAATTTACATGCCGCCCATCAGCATAACAAGGCTCCCAGTTCTCCATGGCCTGTCCTGCCTTTCTGGATTTTACACTTTTTTCAGATGGCCCATTTGACCAGGGGGAAGTGAGACTTCATTGTAGTGCAGATTTCCTTTGCAAGCTTGCTTGGTTGGCCAAAAAGGGCGTATGCGTGTTTTCCTGAATATATTCAGGAAAACACGCATACGCCCTTTCTGGCCAAGTGCATCACTGTGGACGTTCTGCCTCTTTTCCTATGCTTTCAATGCAATTCCTGTCTACCTCCTGAAATCGGTTTCCTGCAATTCTGCCCCGCTTTCAAGTCCTCTTGGCAGCCTTACTTCAGTATATTTTTGGACGATAGCTGTCATTTATAACTCTGCAGGTTTGTGAATTACAGTGCCCCTGAGCTCCTTTCTTCAACTCGCTTTCTTGTGAGCTGGCCGCAACACCGCAGGATGTCTTCAGGCCCTAATGTGGTTCCGGCATGGCACGCTGAGCCTTTGGTTAATTCCTCTTCCTGGTGGGAAATGAGAGTTAAATTTGCCCGTTCAGACACCTCCAGGTAGTCTCTCATTGGTTCTAGCTATTCCTGTTCATCTTCCGCAGAAATTGCAAACTGTGTCAAACAGGAGGTTAAAGGCACTGACTCTCCAAGTAGGGAGAGTGTTAGTAAAGCATCTGGAATGTTGCACCCGAGTACCAGGGGAGGAAAACTGAGACATAGTTGAACACGTCTCCCGTTCACACCGTTGATCATACTCTGGGTTCCACATGCATGTTTTAGCTGAAGGAAGAATACCTTAAACCTGGAGAGTTGAGACCCGTGTAATGGGTACCATGCAATATGACTTCAAAGGGTCTTCATTTGCTCACCGAACCTCTCCAATCCTATCACTGCTGCGTTTATGCCCCTGTACACATCCTTGATTCTCTTTCGGAGACATAGCAATCCATAGGTTTTAAGATACTTACTAGTCAGGTACATTCTTAGGCGTTTAATATGCGGTGTTGAGTCCATTTCGTTGAGCAAGGAGTAGCTCTTGTCTATTCCATATTTGGCTTAAGGAACTTTATCTGTGCTCATTTCAATCTCTGGTTTTATGCAGCACCCCAACTCACCTTTACCCTTAAGCAAGCATAAGTTGTTTTTCTAAATTTGAGACCCTGTTCTGTTCTGTAATTCAGTTCCTGTGTAGCCAAGTTTACATTCCGTGTATTACTGATATCTTATGATGTTTCTTTTTCTGTGTGACTTATATCAGTTAGAATCATCATACCTGAATCCACTCATTGTGCTGCTAAGGGCCTGATGACACAGATTTCATTGCTGAGTGATATTGCTTTGTAAGTAAATACCACAACTTCTTTATCCATTTTTCACTTTCTGTGATGTTGAACTTGTACTGTAAACGAGGTTCTTGTAAACAGAGCCTTTGGAAACTTTGGGGTGGCTGTGTCTTTTTGATTTTAATTTCCCTATGCTATAGGACCATAAGTGGAAGTGCCCTAGGCTCTGTTGCTTTGTTTTTTAGATGTTTCCGGAAACACCATACACTTCTCCCGAGTGTCTGTTGGCAATTTACATCCCGCCCATCAGCATCACAAGGCTCCCAGTTCTCCATGGCCTGTCCTGCCTTTCTGGATTTTACACTTTTTTCAGATGGCCCTTTTGACCGGGGGGAAGTGAGACTTCATTGTAGTGCAGATTTCCTTTGCAAGCTTGCTTGGTTGGCCAAAAAGGGCGTATGCGTTTTTTCCTGAATATATTCAGGAAAAAACGCATACGCCCTTTTTGGCCAAGTGCATCATTGTGGACGTTCTGCCTCTTTTCCTATGCTTTCAATGCAATTCCAGTCTACCTCCTGAAATCGGTTTCCTGCAATTCTGCCCCGCTTTCAAGTCCTCTTGGCAGCCTTACTTCAGTCAATTTTTGGACGATAGCTGTCATTTATAACTCTGCAGGTTTGTGAATTACAGTGCCCCTGAGCTCCTTTCTTCAACTCGCTTTCTTTTGAGCTGGCCGCAACACCGCAGGATGGCTTCAGGCCCTAATCTGGTTCCGGCACGGCACACTGAGCCTTTGGTTATTTCCTCTTCCTGGTGGGAAATGAGAGTTAAATTTGCCAGTCCAGACACCTCCAGCTTGCCTCTCATTGGTTCTCGCTATTCCTGTTCATCTTCCGCAGAAATTGCAAACTGGGCCAAACAGGAGGTTAAAGGCGCTGACTCTCCAAGTGGGGAGAGTGTTAGTAAAGCGTCTGGAATGTTGCACCCGAGTACCAGGGGAGGAAAACTGAGACATATTTGAACACGTCTCCCGTTCACATGGTTGATCATACTTGGGTTCCACATGCATGTTTTAGCTGAAAGAAGAATACCTTAAACCTGGAGAGTTGAGACCCGTGTAATGGGTACCATGCAATATGACTTAAAAGGGTCTTCATTTGCTCACCGAACCTCTCCAATCCTATCACTGCTGCGTTTATGCCCCTGTACACATGCTTGATTCTCTTTTGGAGACATAGCAATCCATAGGTTTTAAGATACTTACTAGTCAGGTACATTCTTAGGCGTTTAATATGGGGTGTTGAGTCCATTTCGTTGAGCAAGGAGTATCTCTTGTCTATTCCATATTTGGCTTAAGGAACTTTATCTGTGCTCATTTCAATCTCTGGTTTTATGCAGCACCCCAACTCACCTTTCCCCTTAAGCAAGCATAAGTTGGTTTTCTAAATTTGAGACCCTGTTCTGTTCTGTAATTCAGTTCCTGTGTAGCCAAGTTTACATTCCGTGTATTACTGATATCTTATGATGTTTCTTTTTCTGTGTGACTTATTTCAGTTAGAATCATCATACCTGAACCCACTCATTGTGATGCTAAGGGCCTGATGACATAGATTTCATTGCTGAGTGATACTGCATTGTACGTAAGTACCACAAGTTCTTTATCCATTTTTCACTTTCTGTGATATTGAAGTTGTACGGTAAACGAGGTTCTTGTAAACAGAGCCGTCCCAAACTTTGGGGTGGCTGTGTCTTTTTGAGTTTAATTTCCCTAAGCTATAGGACCATAAGTGGAAGTGCCCTAGGCTCTGTTGCTTTGTTTTTTAGATGTTTCAGGAAACACCATACACTTCTCCCGAGTGTCTGTTGGCAATTTACATCCCGCCCATCAGCATAACAAGGCTCCCAGTTCTCCATGGCCTGTCCTGCCTTTCTGGATTTTACACTTTTTTCAGATGGCCCTTTTGACCGGGGGGAATTGAGACTTCATTGTAGTGCAGATTTCCTTTGCAAGCTTGCTTGGTTGGCCAAAAAGGACGTATGCGTTTTTTCCTGAATATATTCAGGAAAAAACGCATACGCCCTTTTTGGCCAAGTGCATCATTGTGGACGTTCTGCCTCTTTTCCTATGCTTTCAATGCAATTCCAGTCTACCTCCTGAAATCGGTTTCCTGCAATTCTGCCCCGCTTTCAAGTCCTCTTGGCAGCCTTACTTCAGTCTATTTTTGGACGATAGCTGTCATTTATAACTCTGCAGGTTTGTGAATTACAGTGCCCCTGAGCTCCTTTCTTCAACTCGCTTTCTTTTGAGCTGGCCGCAACACGGCAGGATGGCTTCAGGCCCTAATCTGGTTCCGGTACGGCACACTGAGCCTTTGGTTATTTCCTCTTCCTGGTGGGAAATGAGAGTTAAATTTGCCCGTCCAGACACCTCCAGCTAACCTCTCATTGGTTCTCGCTATTCCTGTTCATCTTCCGCAGAAATTGCAAACTGGGCCAAACAGGAGTTTAAAGGCGCTGACTCTCCAAGTGGGGAGAGTGTTAGTAAAGCGTCTGGAATGTTGCACCCGAGTACCAGGGGAGGAAAACTGAGACATATTTGAACACGTGTCCCGTTCACATGGTTGATCATACTCTAGGTTCCACATACATGTTTTAGCTGAAGGAAGAATACCTTAAACCTGGGTAGTTGAAACCCGTGGAATGGGTACCATGCAATATGACTTCAAAGGGTCTTCATTTGCTCACCGAACCTCTCCAATCCTATCACTGCTGCGTTTATGCCCCTGTACACATGCTTGATTCTCTTTCGGAGACATAGCAATCCATAGGTTTTAAGATACTTACTAGTCAGGTACATTCTTAGGTGTTTAATATGCGGTGTTGAGTCCATTTCGTTGAGCAAGGAGTAGCTCTTGTCTATTCCATATTTGGCTTAAGGAACTTTATCTGTGCTCATTTCAATCTCTGGTTTTATGCAGCACCCCAACTCACCTTTCCCCTTAAGCAAGCATAAGTTGGTTTTCTAAATTTGAGACCCTGTTCTGTTCTGTAATTCAGTTCCTGTGTAGCCAAGTTTCCATTTCGTTTATTACTGATATCTTATGATGTTTCTTTTTCTGTGTGACTTATTTCAGTTAGAATCATCATACCTGAATCCACTCATTGTGCTGCTAAGGGCCTGATGACACAGATTTCATTGCTGAGTGATATTGCTTTGTAAGTAAATACCACAACTTCTTTCTCCATTTTTCACTTTCTGCGATGTTGAACTTGTACTGTAAACGAGGTTCTTGTAAACAGAGCCGTTCCAAACTTTGGGGTGGCTGTGTCTTTTTGATTTTAATTTCCCTAAGCTATAGGACCATAAGTGGAAGTGCCCTAGGTTCTGTTGCTTTGTTTTTTAGATGTTTCAGGAAACACCATACACTTCTCCTGAGTGGTTGTTGGCAATTTACATGCCGCCCATCAGCATAACAAGGCTCCCAGTTCTCCATGGCCTGTCCTGCCTTTCTGGATTTTACACTTTTTTCAGATGGCCCATTTGACCGGGGGGAAGTGAGACTTCATTGTAGTGCAGATTTCCTTTGCAAGCTTGCTTGGTTGGCCAAAAAGGGCGTATGCGTTTTTTCCTGAATATATTCAGGAAAACACGCATACGACCTTTTTGGCCAAGTGCATCACTGTGGACGTTCTGCCTCTTTTCCTATGCTTTCAATGCAATTCCTGTCTACCTCCTGAAATCGGTTTCCTGCAATTCTGCCCCGCTTTGAAGTCCTCTTGGCAGCCTTACTTCAGTATATTTTTGGACGATAGCTGTCATTTATAACTCTGCAGGTTTGTGAATTACAGTGCCCCTGAGCTCCTTTCTTCAACTCGCTTTCTTGTGAGCTGGACGCAACACCGCAGGATGTCTTCAGGCCCTAATGTGGTTCCGGCATGGCACGCTGAGCCTTTGGTTAATTCCTCTTCCTGGTGGGAAATGAGAGTTAAATTTGCCCGTTCAGACACCTCCAGGTAGTCTCTCATTGGTTCTAGCTATTCCTGTTCATCTTCCGCAGAAATTGCAAACTGTGTCAAACAGGAGGTTAAAGGCACTGACTCTCCAAGTAGGGAGAGTGTTAGTAAAGCATCTGGAATGTTGCACCCGAGTACCAGGGGAGGAAAACTGAGACATAGTTGAACACGTATCCCGTTCACACCCTTGATCATACTCTGGGTTCCACATGCATGTTTTAGCTGAAGGAAGAATACCTTAAACCTGGAGAGTTGAGACCCGTGTAATGGGTACCATGCAATATGACTTCAAAGGGTCTTCATTTGCTCACCGAACCTCTCCAATCCTATCACTGCTGCGTTTATGCCCCTGTACACATCCTTGATTCTCTTTCGGAGACATAGCAATCCATAGGTTTTAAGATACTTACTAGTCAGGTACATTCTTAGGCGTTTAATATGCGGTGTTGAGTCCATTTCGTTGAGCAAGGAGTAGCTCTTGTCTATTCCATATTTGACTTAAGGAACTTTATCTGTGCTCATTTCAATCTCTGGTTTTATGCAGCACCCCAACTCACCTTTACCCTTAAGCAAGCATAAGTTGTTTTTCTAAATTTGAAAACCTGTTCTGTTCTGTAATTCAGTTCCTGTGTAGCCAAGTTTACATTCCGTGTATTACTGATATCTTATGATGTTTCTTTTTCTGTGTGACTTATTTCAGTTAGAATCATCATACCTGAATCCACTCATTGTGCTGCTAAGGGCCTGATGACACAGATTTCATTGCTGAGTGATATTGCTTTGTAAGTAAATACCACAACTTCTTTATCCATTTTTCACTTTCTGTGATGTTGAACTTGTACTGTAAACGAGGTTCTTGTAAACAGAGCCTTTGGAAACTTTGGGGTGGCTGTGTCTTTTTGATTTTAATTTCCCTAAGCTATAGGACCATAAGTGGAAGTGCCCTAGGCTCTGTTGCTTTGTTTTTTAGATGTTTCAGGAAACACCATACACTTCTCCCGAGTGTCTGTTGGCAATTTACATCCCGCCCATCAGCATCACAAGGCTCCCAGTTCTCCATGGCCTGTCCTGCCTTTCTGGATTTTACACTTTTTTCAGATGGCCCTTTTGACCGGGGGGAAGTGAGACTTCATTGTAGTGCAGATTTCCTTTGCAAGCTTGCTTGGTTGGCCAAAAAGGGCGTATGCGTTTTTTCCTGAATATATTCAGGAAAAAACGCATACGCCCTTTTTGGCCAAGTGCATCATTGTGGACGTTCTGCCTCTTTTCCTATGCTTTCAATGCAATTCCAGTCTACCTCCTGAAATCGGTTTCCTGCAATTCTGCCCCGCTTTCAAGTCCTCTTGGCAGACTTACTTCAGTCAATTTTTGGACGATAGCTGTCATTTATAACTCTGCAGGTTTGTGAATTACAGTGCCCCTGAGCTCCTTTCTTCAACTCGCTTTCTTTTGAGCTGGCCGCAACACCGCAGGATGGCTTCAGGCCCTAATCTGGTTCCGGCACGGCACACTGAGCCTTTGGTTATTTCCTCTTCCTGGTGGGAAATGAGAGTTAAATTTGCCCGTCCAGACACCTCCAGCTAGCCTCTCATTGGTTCTCGCTATTCCTGTTCATCTTCCGCAGAAATTGCAAACTGGGCCAAACAGGAGGTTAAAGGCGCTGACTCTCCAAGTGGGGAGAGTGTTAGTAAAGCGTCTGGAATGTTGCACCCGAGTACCAGGGGAGGAAAACTGAGACATATTTGAACACGTCTCCCGTTCACATGGTTGATCATACTTGGGTTCCACATGCATGTTTTAGCTGAAAGAAGAATACCTTAAACCTGGAGAGTTGAGACCCGTGTAATGGGTACCATGCAATATGACTTTAAAGGGTCTTCATTTGCTCACCGAACCTCTCCAATCCTATCACTGCTGCGTTTATGCCCCTGTACACATGCTTGATTCTCTTTTGGAGACATAGCAATCCATAGGTTTTACGATACTTACTAGTCAGGTACATTCTTAGGCGTTTAATATGGGGTGTTGAGTCCATTTCGTTGAGCAAGGAGTATCTCTTGTCTATTCCATATTTGGCTTAAGGAACTTTATCTGTGCTCATTTCAATCTCTGGTTTTATGCAGCACCCCAACTCACCTTTCCCCTTAAGCAAGCATAAGTTGGTTTTCTAAATTTGAGACCCTGTTCTGTTCTGTAATTCAGTTCCTGTGTAGCCAAGTTTACATTCCGTGTATTACTGATATCTTATGATGTTTCTTTTTCTGTGTGACTTATTTCAGTTAGAATCATCATACCTGAACCCACTCATTGTGATGCTAAGGGCCTGATGACATAGATTTCATTGCTGAGTGATACTGCATTGTACGTAAGTACCACAAGTTCTTTATCCATTTTTCACTTTCTGTGATATTGAAGTTGTACGGTAAAAGAGGTTCTTGTAAACGGAGGCGTTCCAAACTTTGGGGTGGCTGTGTCTTTTTGATTTTAATTTCCCTAAGCTATAGGACCATAAGTGGAAGTGCCCTAGGCTCTGTTGCTTTGTTTTTTAGATGTTTCAGGAAACACCATACACTTCTCTCGAGTGTCTGTTGGCAATTTACATCCCGCCCTTCAGCATAACAAGGCTCCCAGTTCTCCATGGCCTGTCCTGCCTTTCTGGATTTTACACTTTTTTCAGATGGCCCTTTTGACCGGGGGGAAGTGAGACTTCATTGTAGTGTAGATTTCCTTTGCAAGCTTGCTTCGTTGGCCAAAAAGGGCGTATGCGTTTTTTCCTGAATATATTCAGGAAAAAACGCATACGCCCTTTTTGGCCAAGTGCATCATTGTGGACGTTCTGCCTCTTTTCCTATGCTTTCAATGCAATTCCAGTCTACCTCCTGAAATCGGTATCCTGCAATTCTGCCCCGCTTTCAAGTCCTCTTGGCAGCCTTACTTCAGTATATTTTTGGACGATAGCTGTCATTTATAACTCTGCAGGTTTGTGAATTACAGTGCCCCTGAGCTCCTTTCTTCAACTCGTTTTCTTGTGAGATGGCTGCAACACCGCTGGATGGCTTCAGGCCCTAATCTGGTTCCGGCACGGCATGCTGAGCCTTTGGTTATTTCCTCTTTCTGGTGGGAAATGAGAGTTAAATTTGCCCGTGCAGACACCTCCAGCTAGTCTCTCACTGGTTCTCGCTATTCCTGTTCATCTTCCGCAGAAATTGCAAACGGGGCCAAACAGGAGGTTAAAGGTGCTGACTCTCCAAGTGGGGAGAGTGTTAGTAAAGCGTCTGGAATGTTGCACCCGAGTACCAGGGGAGGAAAACTGAGACATATTTGAACACGTCTCCCGTTCACACGGTTGATCATACTCTGGGTTCCACATGCATGTTTTAGCTGAAGGAAGAATACCTTAAACCTGGAGAGTTGAGACCCGTGTAATGGGTACCATACAATATGACTTCAAAGGGTCTTCATTTGCTCACCGATCCTCTCCAATCCTACCACTGCTGCGTTTATGCCCCTGTAAACACACTTGATTCTCTTTTGGAGACATAGCAATCCATAGGTTTTAAGATACTTACTAGTCAGGTACATTCTTAGGCGTTTAATATGGGGTGTTGAGTCCATTTCGTTGAGCAAGGAGTAGCTCTTGTCTATTCCATATTTGGCTTAAGGAACTTTATCTGTGCTCATTTCAATCTCTGGTTTTATGCAGCACCCCAACTCACCTTCCCCCTTAAGCAAGCATAAGTTGGTTTTCTAAACTTGAGACACTGTCCTGTTTTGTAATTCAGTTCATGTGTAGCCAAGTTCACATTCTGTGTATTAGTGATACCTTATGATGTTTCCTTTCTGTGTGACTTATTTCAGTTCGAATCATCATACCTGAATCCACTCATTATGCTGCTACGGGCCTGATTACATAGATTTCATTGCTGAGTGATATTGCATTGTACGTAAGTACCACAAGTTCTTTATCCATTTTTTACTTTCTGTGATATTGAACTTGTACCTTAAACGAGGTTCTTGTAAACAGAGCCGTCCCAAACTTTGGGGTGGCTGTGTCTTTTTGATGTTAATTTCCCTAAGCTATAGGACCATAAGTGGAAGTGCCCTAGGCTCTGTTGCTTTGTTTTTTAGATGTTTCAGGAAACACCATACACTTCTTCAGAGTGGCTGTTGGCAATTTACATCCCGCCCATCAGCATAAGAAGGCTCCCAGTTCTCCATGGCCTGTCCTGCCTTTCTGGATTTTACACTTTTTTCAGATGGCCCTTTTGACCGGGGGGAAGTGAGACTTCATTGTAGTGCAGATTTCCTTTGCAAGCTTGCTTGGTTGGCCAAAAAGGGCGTATGCGTTTTTTCCTGAATATATTCAGGAAAAAACGCATACGCCCTTTTTGGCCAAGTGCATCATTGTGGACGTTCTGCCTCTTTTCCTATGCTTTCAATGCAATTCCAGTCTACCTCCTGAAATCGGTATCCTGCAATTCTGCCCCGCTTTCAAGTCCTCTTGGCAGCCTTACTTCAGTATATTTTTGGACGATAGCTGTCATTTATAACTCTGCAGGTTTGTGAATTACAGTGCCCCTGAGCTCCTTTCTTCAACTCGTTTTCTTGTGAGATGGCTGCAACACCGCTGGATGGCTTCAGGCCCTAATCTGGTTCCGGCACGGCATGCTGAGCCTTTGGTTATTTCCTCTTTCTGGTGGGAAATGAGAGTTAAATTTGCCCGTGCAGACACCTCCAGTTAGTCTCTCACTGGTTCTCGCTATTCCTGTTCATCTTCCGCAGAAATTGCAAACGGGGCCAAACAGGAGGTTAAAGGTGCTGACTCTCCAAGTGGGGAGAGTGTTAGTAAAGCGTCTGGAATGTTGCACCCGAGTACCAGGGGAGGAAAACTGAGACATATTTGAACACGTCTCCCGTTCACACGGTTGATCATACTCTGGGTTCCACATGCATGTTTTAGCTGAAGGAAGAATACCTTAAACCTGGAGAGTTGAGACCCGTGTAATGGGTACCATACAATATGACTTCAAAGGGTCTTCATTTGCTCACCGATCCTCTCCAATCCTACCACTGCTGCGTTTATGCCCCTGTAAACACACTTGATTCTCTTTTGGAGACATAGCAATCCATAGGTTTTAAGATACTTACTAGTCAGGTACATTCTTAGGCGTTTAATATGGGGTGTTGAGTCCATTTCGTTGAGCAAGGAGTAGCTCTTGTCTATTCCATATTTGGCTTAAGGAACTTTATCTGTGCTCATTTCAATCTCTGGTTTTATGCAGCACCCCAACTCACCTTCCCCCTTAAGCAAGCATAAGTTGGTTTTCTAAACTTGAGACACTGTCCTGTTTTGTAATTCAGTTCATGTGTAGCCAAGTTCACATTCTGTGTATTAGTGATACCTTATGATGTTTCCTTTCTGTGTGACTTATTTCAGTTCGAATCATCATACCTGAATCCACTCATTATGCTGCTACGGGCCTGATTACATAGATTTCATTGCTGAGTGATATTGCATTGTACGTAAGTACCACAAGTTCTTTATCCATTTTTTACTTTCTGTGATATTGAACTTGTACCTTAAACGAGGTTCTTGTAAACAGAGCCGTCCCAAACTTTGGGGTGGCTGTGTCTTTTTGATGTTAATTTCCCTAAGCTATAGGACCATAAGTGGAAGTGCCCTAGGCTCTGTTGCTTTGTTTTTTAGATGTTTCAGGAAACACCATACACTTCTTCAGAGTGGCTGTTGGCAATTTACATCCCGCCCATCAGCATAAGAAGGCTCCCAGTTCTCCATGGCCTGTCGTGCCTTTATGGATTTTACACTTTTTTCAGATGGCCCTTTTGACCAGGTGGAATTGAGACTTCATTGTAGTGCAGATTTCCTTTGCAAGCTTGCTTGGTTGGCCAAAAAGTGCGTATGCGTTTTTTCCTGAATATATTCAGGAAAAAACACATACGCCCTTTTTGGCCAAGTGCATCATTGTCGAGTTTCTGACTCTCTTCATATGCTTTCAATGCAATTCCAGTCTACCTCCTGAAATCGGTTTCCTGCAATTCTGCCTTCCTTTCAATGCCTCTTCATAGCCTTACCTCAATATATTTTTTAAAAATAGTTGGCCTTTATAACTCTGCAGGTTTTTGAATTGCAGTGGCCCTTAGCTTCATTTTTTAGCTCTTATTTTTGTGGTCTTGCCCCATAACCACAGGATTCCTTGAAGCCCTATTTTTCTTCTGGGGCACCTTGCTGTGCCTTTGGTTAATTCATCTTACTGATGTGATATTAGAGTGACATGTGCCCATTGAAACCGCTACAGCTAGTTTGTCACTGGTTCCCCCTATTCCCATTCATCCTCTGCACTAACTGCAGACTGTGCGATACCAGAACTTAAAGGCATTGACTCCATGTGGGGTGTTGTTAGTAAAGCGGCTGGAATGTCGATCCGGAGCCCCAGGAGAGGAAAAATGAGGTGCGTTTTAGAAACCTTTCCCGATCATATGGTATACCAGTCGCTGGGTTTCCCAAGCATGGTTTAGCTGTAGGAAGATTCCCTTCAACCTGGAGTGTTGGGACCCTTGGAATGAGTAGCATGAAGTATTGCATTAAACTTTCGGCAGTTGCTCACCAAAGCTCACCAATCCTGTCAGCCCCAAGTGTCCAGCCTTATGTCTTATCCAGCTGTGGGTTTATATGTGGTCAATCCAGGTTGCATCACAGCCCCTGAGCGAATTTTGTAAGAATTTTTCTCTCTTTCATTGTTTCAGCGTTTTGTTTTTAAAATTTATTTCTATAATGGGGTTTAGCTCCTTTTCACTGCTGTGTTTGTGCCGCTCTGCACACACTTGATTCCCTTATGGAGATATATCAATACATGGGTTTTAAGATTCTTATTCCTCAGATATATTTCTCTGCGGTGTATAGGGTGTGTTGAGGCCTGTTCATTGAGCAAGGTGTAGATCTTGTCTAATACCTATTTGGTTTATTGAACGGTATCTGTGCTAATTTCAAACTCTGGTTTTATGCATCACCCCACCTCTCCTTTCCCCTTAAGCTGACATAAGTGTGTTTTCTAAATGTGAGACACTGTTCTGTTCTGTAATTCATTTCTTGTGCAGCCATATTTACCCTCCCTCTATAAGTGATATCTTATGATATGTTTCTTTTTCTGTTTGACTTATTTCAAGTAGTATTATCGGACCTAAATCCACTCTTTATCCTTCTACTAGCCTTATTACATTGATTTCATGGTGAAGAGATATTCCATTGTACATAAGTACCACATCTTCTTTATCCATTGTTCTCTTTCCTGGGATATTTAAGGTGTACTGAAGTTGAGGTTCTTGTAAACAGAGTAGCCCTAAACTGTGGTGTGCTTGTGTCTTGTTGATTTTTAGACTTCCCTAGATATACTCCCATGATTGGAAGTGTCCTATGCTCTGTAGCTCTGTTTTTTAGATGATTTAGGAACCACCATACACTTCTCCAGAGTGGCTCTCGGCAGTTCACACACTGCCCATCAGCGTATAAAGGCTCCCTGTTCTCCATGGCCTGTCCTGCATTTCTGGTTTTTACAATTTTTTAGGATGGCCCTTTTGACCGGTGGGAAGTGAGACTTCTTTGTTGTGCACATTTGCATTGCTTGCTTGCTTCGTTGCCCATAAAGTGCGTATGCGTTTTTTCCTGGATATAATCAGGAAAAAACGCATACGCCCTTTTGGGCCAACTGCATCATTGTCGAAATTCTGCCGCTTTTCATGTGCGTTAAAGACGAGTCCAATCTATCTCTTGAAATCTGTTTCTTGCAATTCTGTCTTGCATTCAGATCCTCTTCTTTGCCTTACCTCAACATATTTTTGGACGTTAGTTTTCATTTATAACTCTGCAGGTTTGTGAATTGCAGTGACCCTGAGCTCCATTTTTTAAGTTGCTCTTTTGTGAGCTGGCCTCAAACCCGCAGGATTGCTTCAGGCCCTATTTTGGCTCCGGCGAGGCAGGCTGAGCCTTTCTTTAATTCTTATTCTTAATGGGAAATTAGAGTGATATGTGCCCGTCCAAACCCCTACAACTCTTCTCTCATTGGTTCCCCCTCTTCCCGTTCAGCCTCCTCACAATTTGCAAAATGTGTGAAACAGAAGTTTAAATGTGCTGATTCTCCAAGTGGGGAGATTCTAAGTAGCGTGGCTGGAATGGTGAACAGGAGCACCAGGAGAGGATAAATGAGGTGCATTTTAGACACATCTCCCGATCACATGGTGTACAGTCCTCTGGGTTTTCCATGCATGTTTTAGCTGTAGGAAGATCCCTTGAACCTGCAGATTTGGGACCCATTGAATGGGTACCAGGTAGTATTACTTTAAAGGGTGTGCATTTCCTCACCCAACCTCACATTTCTCTTAGCGCAAACAGTTTCCAGCCTTATGTCTCATCCTGCTGTGGGTCTAGATGTGTTCAATCCATGTTGCATCACCGTCCCTGAGGAAAAGTTGTAAGAGGTTTTCTCTGTCTCTCTGTCGTTTATTTTTTTCAATTTATTACTATATTGGTTACAGCTGATTTTCAAAGCTCTGTTTCTTGCTGCTGTACATCCACTTGATTCACGTACAGAGAGACATCAATAAATTCTTTTTCAGATTCTTACCAGTCGTATATATTCTTTTCCGGTGACTTGAGTGTGCTGAGTGCAGTTCTTTTAGCTACCGTGTAGGCCTTGTTGATTATCAGTTTGGTATTTGGAATGGTATCTTTGCTAATTTCAACCTCCTGGATGATGCCTCACCCCTCCCCACCTTTCCCGTTTAGCAGCCTTATGCGTGTTTTCTACATATTTGACTATGTTTTTGTTTTGTAATTTATTTCATGTGTAGCCATTTTGGATTCCACCTTTAAGTGATATCTTATGATATGTGTCTTTTTCTTTTTGAATTCTGTCACTTAGAATGATCATACGTAACTCCTCCGGAGTTGTTACAACTGGCCATATTTCATTGATTTCCAGGCTGAATAATATTCCACTCTACCTAAGTACCACATCTCTATCCATTTTTTCCCTCCAGAGACATTTAAGTTATATCCTAGTCGAGGATCTTTTAAACAGAGAGGGGGTAAACATTGGGGTGCCTGTGTCCTCTTGATTTTTGTTTTTCCCAAGATATACGCCCGTGAGTGCAAGTGCCCTATGCTCTGTAGCTCATTTTTTAGATGCTTTAGTAAACACAATACACTTCTCCAGAATGGCCGTTGGCAATATACATTTCCACTATAAGTCTCACAGGGCTCCCTCTTCTCGTTGCCCTGTCCTGCATTTCTGTTGTTTACGCTTTATGAGGATGGCTCTTCTGACTGATGCGAAGTGATATCTTTTGTAGTATTGACTTCCAGTGCCCACCTGTTTGGTTGGCTAAAAAAGTGTATGCCCTTTTCTTGAATATATACAGAAAAGAACGCATACACCCTTTTTGGCCAACTGCAATGTTGGCAATGTTCAGCTCCTTTTCTTGTGCTTAATGGCGAGTCCTTTCTACCTCCTCAAATCCCTTTCCTGCCATTCTCCCTTGCTTACAAGTCCTTTTCTCTGACTTTCCTCAAGACATTTTTCAGTGATGGATATTTTCAACTCTGCAGTTTTGTGAATTTTACTGCCCCTGAGTTCCATTGTTCAACTTGTGTTTATGGGAACTGGCCACAAAGCAGCGGGATTTCCTCAAGCCCTATACTGTTTCCATGGGCAACCCTAGCCTTTGGTCAATTCGTCTTCCTGATTGGAAATTAGAGTGACATGTGCCTGTCTGAACACCTAGGACTTGTCTCTCATTGTTCCTCATCCTTCCGCTTCATCCTCTGGACAAATTCCAAACTGTACGCAACAGGATGTTGACAGTGCTGACATCTCCAAGTGGGGAGACTGTTAGTAAAGACGCTGGAGGGGTGAACCCGAGCACCAGGAGATGAGGAGATGAGATGCCTTTTCCAAACTCTTCCCGATCAGATGGTATACCATCCTCTGGGTGTGACAGACATGTTTTAGCAGTAGGAAGAGTCCCATTCATGTAAGGAGAACACCAGGGCTTTTTCAAAATCAGTGTCTCCCCAAAACCCAAACTGGGGAATTTTTTAAGCTACGGCTACACATATGTTCATTAAGGGCCTTGGGAAGTAGGCAGAGTCCAAACTTTAGATGATTGAAGTCTTCAGGGTCAGAAGCACTCACCACCAGCTTCCCTTAGGCTACACTTTAACTGTCATTGATAGATGATGTCAATAAAAATATCTATTCTTTTTCAGATTATTTCCCCTTATAGGTTATTGCAAAATGTTGAGTGTAGTTCCCTGTGCTATACAGTAGTTCCTTGTTGATGATCTATTTTATACATAGCAGTGTGTATGTGTTCATTCCAAACTGTTAATTTATCCCTCCTCCCACCTTTCCCCTTTGGTAATAATAAATTATAAGATTTTATACTTCTCAGAAATGGGGGAGCTGAAAGAGAGGTATCATTTTCAATGGAAAAGCATTTAAAACAAGATTGAAGGTTTAACCAAGATTATTAGATGTACATCCTTGGAAAGAAATCACTTCGTTTCTCTAATATTGACCTGACAAATAAGACAAACCTTTTCACTGAACTTGCTTATAAAAAGTGATGGAAATATCAAATGGAAGTGTTAAAAACATCTTATTTTACCCGAGCCTTATACACTGTTCTATGTTAACTACAGTTTGGCTCACACATCTGTTCATTGAGGTTACAATAGTCTCAATTTCTGTTACTGATCCTCCAGAGTGGACCCCAACAAGTGTCCCCCTGCCCAGTGTCATTGGGGCCAACAGATCGAGACTGAGTTTGGTTCACAAGCAAAGGAAACTTTATATTTTGATCAGAGAATGGAGAGGTGAGAGCATGCACTACCCCGTGGGCTGTGGGCTGGGCTGCTGTGTAGAGATCCTGTCAGAGTCAGTGGGAGGGAGGGAGGCGGCGGAGCTCTCGAGGGCCGGGTTGGCTGTAGCTCAGGCTCTATATCGTGGAGTCTGCACTGGGCCCCAGGAGCTGAGGTGTCGACCCAGCCATTCTGCACTAGGAAATCTGGTCTGAAGTGCCGGGTGTGGAACCTCTGCATGCGGGACCCTAGGAGCACGTGAAATTAGACAAAGCACAAAGGATAAAAAAGGTTAGACTTGACTTTATTGCCCAGATTCTACTTTTATCTCCCAGGGATTTTTAATGGGCTTTGCTGGGGACAAACCCCTCCTCTGCCTTTTGTCCCGTTCCTCATTCTTGGAGTGCTGAGGGTGCAGACCCTTCTTCTGTAACTGCTGAGTGCTGAGTTGGGAGCCCTCATACCCTGGGGCGAGGGTCAGAGCTTCTCCCCAGCAGCCTCCCGGTGACGTTGATTGTTCCCAGGACCCCTGCCTCCCTGCTCGTCCACCTGAGCACCAGCATTGGAAGTGTTATAGATTCTAATGACCTTTAAGGGTCCAGGAAAGAGATGTGCAGAGACGCTGTGGGGGCCGGTTTCACCCCACCCCACATTTGTTCGGCCACCTTAGGCTGACCGTCTCTGCCAGCCTAGATGCTCTGACCAGTAGTCTGCGCTTTCTTCAATTAGGCCCCTGAATTAACGTACAAACAGCACCAGGTGTCAGAGCCCTGCCCGCTCAACTCCCAGACAGTCCAGGGTCAGTGGTGATCAAGGACCATGATGGCTACTGAGTCAACAGCCTTTTGAAGTAAACAGGAGTCCAGCCGGTCTTATTGGCCACCATCATCACGGTGTCTGTAGGCTTTTCTATGGTGACAGTGTGGTATACTGTTCCCCCGCCAAGATTATTAGCTCCCCTCTGGGTGCAGTAAGTCCTGCAAGCAGTAGTCTACTCTTTTGGGACACACTCTTGTTGTTTTATGAGAGAAACTCCAGGTCAAGTGATGTTCACACGAGTCGTCATGGTGCCCTGTTGCCCCCGGTTATCTCTCTGGATGTTGGAGTTGGAGGGCCTCCTCACTCGAGGTCGGTGTGCCCACGGAGCGAACCCTGCAACTTCAGGGCATGGTTGGTGGTTAGGATCACCACGTGGGGTCCTTTTCCCTTAGGAGGGAGGTGGCCTTTTGGGCTGCTGATTTCCAGGTTTTTAGATACCGCCAGTATCTTGGCCAGATGTGGCAGTGGGCCAAGCCCCTTAGTGACCGTAGTTTATCCTACCTGGATGGCATTCTTGCATTGTTCCATTTCAAGTGGTCCCAGTTTTTGCACTAATTCTCCAATGGCGATTCACCTTTCACCGGGAATGTAAAGGTCAAAGGGTTTAGCTAAATTAGGGAGTTCCAGGGCAAGGGTCTGAATTGACTGCTCTTTCCATTCTTGAAAGGCCACTTCTGGATTCTTTCTATTCAAAAGGATCATCATCTTTTCCTTTCAGTGTTTCATATAGAGGCCCAGCTAGTAGACTGTAGCTAGGGATCCAGAAGCAGCAAACCCTGGCCTCCCCAGGAACCCCTAAGCTGTCTTCTAGTTTTAGAAAGGGGTAAGGCTGAAAATGGTTTCTTCCCTTTCCTGGGATGGGCTTCTCTGACCTTGTGTGAGAATGAAGCCCAGGCAGGTCACCGCAGTCTGTGATATTTGAGCTTTTTCTTGGACAACTTCTATCCTTTATTGGCTTGGTAGTTCAGAGGCCTCCTTAGTAGGGCTGGTGATCAGAATGTCGTCTGCATATTGAAGGAGGGTTTCCTTTTCCAGAGGTAGAACTTTTAGGTCTTTAGCTAAGCTTTCCCCAAAGATGGTGTGGGAATTTTTGCACCCTTGGGGCCAGACGGCCCGGAAGTATTGTTTTAGTTGTATGTTGAGTCCTGCCACTCACAAGCCAAAATTTCTTGTGACTCTGGGACTAATGGAATACAAAAGAAGGCATCATTGAAGACTAATACAGAATACCATGTCCTGGTGGTTGGTAGAATGACCAGCAGGGTGTAGGAATTAGGAGCAACTGGAGGTATATCCTCGGTGGCTTCACTGACTGTCCTGACATCCTTTACCAGGTCCCCAGCGGCCCATGGGGCTCTCGTGGTCAGACCAATCCCAGAATATGGAGCTCACCTGGGCAGGTACCCCACCCCCACCCCAGCCCACGGGGCTCTCGTGGTCAGGCCCCTCCCAGGATACAGAGCTACCCTTGCAGGTACCGTGGCAGGGCTGGGCACACAGGAACCGTGCACATAGCCCTCATTGCAGAGCACCCCCAGCTCACCTGTCGCTCAGAGCTGACACAGAGCACCTCAGAGCAGGACTTGAACTAACAAACAGCAGCTGCGACAGGTCTGTGACCCTGGGCATCACTCCGTGAGGCCTCCCTCCACCTGGTCTTCCAGAGACTTCCACTGCACCCGGGGCACCAGGCCTCTGTCTCCAACCACCACCCACCCCTCCTCTCCCTGACTCCTGGGTTCCTCTCATTAGGAGAGGGTTTTCTTGAAGTTGTCTCCCACTCATGGGCCAGATAAAATGATTAGAAAACAAGCCAAAGCTGCAGCCCCTTGTCTATCCTGACTCTCAGGAGCCCACACCTGTTCCTTGGACCTGGCCGGTTCAGCAAGTTCCATTTTCTGCAACTGTGAGCCCCTGAGGGGTGATGATTGGCTGACCTGGGCAGCCTTACCGTGCCGGCCAGCCCTCCCCAGGTGTGCCGTGGTTGAGATCAATATAAATACCACTCCAGGCAGCAAGAGCCCCTGCAGCCGTGCCTGACGCCATTTTCTCTGCCCTGTCAGCAGTCTCGGGGCTGGGCTGGTGGGAGGGAGTGAGAGGCCACGGCTTTGTGGGTGGCCCAGTGTGAGTGGGGCTCTGCTGGACTTTCTGCAGCAGTTGCCAGGCTGCCACCTGCTAAAGAAGAGGATGTGTCACCCATACCTGCTGCTGGAATTTCTCCCTGGGCAGAGGTGAGGAAGGAAAAAAGCAGTGGGGGCAGGGACAGGACGGGTATCTCAGGCAGGGAAATGGAAATCTTCCAGAAGAGCACCCAGGGCCAGGACCATCCTGGCTGGCCTGCAGGCACCAAGTCAGCCAGCATGCTGTCACTCATGTGGCTCTATGGCCCTTCCTCTAGGCTTTCAAGTCCTTGTATATATTCAGGTGTTTTACCTGGGACGGGTGGGAATAGTTCAGCAGCAACTGGCCTGGGGCTCAGCTCACGTTTACTCACAGATGCCTCGGCACGGTGCCCCAGCTTTGCAATGAGGACGCTTGTTGCGTGGGGGCTGCTGGCTGAATGGGAGACGATTCCCCACCACTGACCAACTTCAGAATTGTTTACAACTGGAGCAAGTGCCCTGATACGGTTTTCCTCTGTGTAACTGGTGGGTTCTGTGTTTTTTTTCTCTTTTTCGTTTTTGGTTCAAGGTAGATTTTATTCCTCTTTTTTGTATTTACAGATATAAGCATGGAAATAATTTATTCATATAAATACATGTATGTGCAGGGAATAATTGTTTTTTCTGTTTTATTTTTTAAATTTTACTTCTTTTTAATTTTGAATTTTATTTTATATTTTTATACAGCAGGTTCTTATTGGTTATCTATTTTATACATATAAATGTATACATGCCAATCCCAGTCTCTCAACTCCTCCCACCACCACCCCCCCAACAGCTTTCCCCCCTTGTTGTCCATACGTTTGTTGTCTACATCTGTTGCTCTATTTATGCCTTGCAAAATGGTTAACCTGTACAGTTTTTCTAGGTTCCACATATATGCATGAATATACAAGATTTGTTTTTCTCTTTCTGACTTACTTCACTCTGTATGACAGTCTCTAGATCCATCGACGTCTCTACAAATGACCCAATTTCATTCCTTTTCATGGCTTAGTAATATTCCATTTTATATATGTACCACAGCTTTATGCATTCGTCTGTCTGTGGGCATTTAGGTTGCTTCCATTACCTCGATATTGTAAATAGTGATGCAATGAACATTGCGGTGAATGACTCTTTTTGATTTATGGGTTTGTCTGGGTATATGTCCAGTACTGGGATTGCTGTATCATATGGTAATTCTATTGTTAGTTTCTTAAGAAATTCCATATTGTTCTCCATAATGACTGTATCAATTTATATTCCCAACAATAGTGGAAGAGGGTTCCTTTTCTCCACACCCTTTCCAGCATTTTTTGTTTGTAGATTTTCAATGATGCCTATTCTACCAGGTGTGAGGTGATACCTCATTGTTGAATCCATTTCGTTGAGCAAGGGGTAGCTCTTGTCTATTACATATTTGGCTTATGGAACGGTATCTGTGCTAATTTCAAACTCTGCTTTTATGCAGCACCCCAACTCACCTTCCCCCTTAAGCAGGCATAAGTTGGTTTTCTAAACTTGAGACCCTGTTCTGTTTTGTAATTCAGTTCATGTGTAGCCAAGTTCACATTCCGTGTATTAGTGATACCTTATGAAGTTTCTTTTTCTGTGTGACTTATTTCACTTAGATTCATCGTGCCTCAATCCACTCATTATGCTGGTACGGGCCTGGTGACATAGATTTCATTGCTGAGTGGTATTCTGTTGTACATAAGTACCGCAACTTCTTTATCTATTATTTGCTCCCTGGGATATTTAACTTGTGCCGTAGAAGAGATTCCTGTAAAAAGAGCCGTCCCAAATTTTGGGGTTGCTGTGTCTTTTTGATATTAATTTCCCTAAGCTATAGGACCATAAGTGGAAGTGCCCTAGGCTCTGTTGCTTTGTTTTTTAGATGTTTCAGGAAACACCATACACTTCTCCCGAGTGTCTGTTGGCAATTTACATCCCGCCCATCAGCATAACAAGGCTCCCAGTTCTCCATGGCCTGTCCTGCCTTTCTGGATTTTACACTTTTTTCAGATGGCCCTTTTGACCGGGGGGAAGTGAGACTTCATTGTAGTGCAGATTTCCTTTGCAAGCTTGCTTGGTTGGCCAAAAAGGGCGTATGCGTTTTTTCCTGAATATATTCAGGAAAAAACGCATACGCCCTTTTTGGCCAAGTGCATCATTGTGGACGTTCTGCCTCTTTTCCTATGCTTTCAATGCAATTCCAGTGTACCTCCTGAAATCGGTTTCCTGCAATTCTGCCCCGCTTTCAAGTCCTCTTGGCAGCCTTACTTCAGTCTATTTTTGGACGATAGGTGTCATTTATAACTCTGCAGGTTTGTGAATTACAGTGCCCCTGAGCACCTTTCTTCAACTCGCTTTCTTGTGAGCTGGCCGCAACACCGCAGGATGGCTTCAGGCCCTAATCTGGTTCCGGTACGGCACGCTGAGCCTTTGGTTATTTCCTCTTCCTAGTGGGAAATGAGAGTTAAATTTGCCCGTCCAGACACCTCCAGCTAGCCTCTCATTGGTTCTCGCTATTCCTGTTCATCTTCCGCAGAAATTGCAAACTGTGCCAAACAGGAGGTTAAAGGCGCTGACTCTCCAAGTGGGGAGAGTGTGAGTAAAGCGTCTGGAATGTTGCACCCGAGTACCAGGGGGGGAAAACTGAGACATATTTGAACACGTCTCCCGATCACATGGTTGATCATACTCTGGGTTCCACATGCATGTTTTAGCTGAAGGAAGAATACCTAAAACCTGGGTAGTTGAAACCCGTGGAATGGGTACCATGCAATATGACTTCAAAGGGTCTTCATTTGCTCACCGAACCTCTCCAATCCTATCACTGCTGCGTTTATGCCCCTGTACACATGCTTGATTCTCTTTCGGAGACATAGCAATCCATAGGTTTTAAGATACTTACTAGTCAGGTACATTCTTAGGCGTTTAATATGGGGTGTTGAGTCCATTTCGTTGAGCAAGGAGTAGCTCTTGTCTATTCCATATTTGGCTTAAGGAACTTTATCTGTGCTCATTTCAATCTCTGGTTTTATGCAGCACCCCAACTCACTTTTCCCCTTAAGCAAGCATAAGTTGGTTTTCTAAATTTGAGACCCTGTTCTGTTCTGTAGTTCAGTTCCTGTGTAGCCAAGTTTCCATTCCGTGTATTACTGATATCTTATGATGTTTCTTTTTCTGTGTGACTTATTTCAGTTAGAATCATCATACCTGAATCCACTCATTGTGCTGCTAAGGGCCTGATGACACAGATTTCATTGCTGAGTGATCTTGCTTTGTAAGTAAATACCACAACTTCTTTATCCATTTTTCACTTTCTGCGATGTTGAACTTGTACTGTAAACAAGGTTCTTGTAAACAGAGCCGTTCCAAAATTTGGGGTGGCTGTGTCTTTTTGATTTTAATTTCCCTAATCTATAGGACCATAAGTGGAAGTGCCCTAGGCTCTGTTGCTTTGTTTATTAGATGTTTCAGGAAACACCATACACTTCTCCCGAATGTCTGTTGGCAATTTACATCCCGCCCATCAGCATAACAAGGCTCCCAGTTCTCCATGGCCTGTCCTGCCTTTCTGGATTTTACACTTTTTTCAGATGGCCCTTTTGACCGGGGGGAAGTGAGACTTCATTGTAGTGCAGATTTCCTTTGCAAGTTTGCTTGGTTGGCCAAAAAGGGCGTATGCGTTTTTTCCTGAATATATTCAGGAAAAAACGCATACGCCCTTTTTGGCCAAGTGCATCATTGTGGACGTTCTGCCTCTTTTCCTATGCTTTCAATGCAATTCCAGTCTACCTCCTGAAATCGGTTTCCTGCAATTCTGCCCCGCTTTCAAGTCCTCTTGGCAGCCTTACTTCAGTCTATTTTTGGACGATAGCTGTCATTTATAACTCTGCAGGTTTGTGAATTACAGTACCCCTGAGCTCCTTTCTTCAACTCGCTTTCTTGTGACCTGGCCGCAACACCGCAGGATGGCTTCAGGCCCTAATCTGGTTCCGGCACGGCACGCAGAGCCTTTGGTTATTTCCTCTTCCTGGTGGGAAATGAGAGTTAAATTTGCCCGTCCAGACACCTCCAGCTAGTCTCTCATTGGTTCTCGCTATTCCTGTTCACCTTCCGCAGAAATTGCAAACTGGGCCAAATAGGAGGTTAAAGGCGCTGACTCTCCAAGTCGGGAGAGTGTTAGTAAAGTGTCTGGAATGTTGCACCCGAGTACCAGGGGAGGAAAACTGAGACAAATTTGAACACGTCTCCCGTTCACATGGTTGATCATACTCTGGGTTCCACATGCAGGTTTTAGCTGAAGGAAGAATACCTTAAACCTGGAGAGTTAAGACCCGTGTAATGGGTACCATGCAATATGACTTCAAAGGGTCTTCATTTGCTCACCGAACCTCTCCAATCCTATCACTGCTGCGTTTATGCCCCGGTGCACATGCTTGATTCTCTTTCGGAGACATAGCAATCCATAGGTTTTAAGATACTTACTAGTCAGGTACATTCTTAGGCGTTTAATATGCGGTGTTGAGTCCATTTCGTTGAGCAAGGAGTAGCTCTTGTCTATTCCATATTTGGCTTAAGGAACTTTATCTGTGCTCATTTCAATCTCTGGTTTTATGCAGCACCCCAACTCACCTTTCCCCTTAAGCAAGCATAAGTTGGGTTTCTAAATTTGAGACCCTGTTCTGTTCTGTAATTCAGTTCCTGTGTAGCCAAGTTTCCATTCCGTGTATTAGTGATATCTTATGATGTTTCTTTTTCTGTGTGACTTATTTCAGTTAGAATCATCATACCTGAATCCACTCATTGTGCTGCTAAGGGCCTGATGACATAGATTTCATTGCTGAGTGATATTGCTTTGTAAGTGAATACCACAACTTCTTTATCCATTTTTCACTTTCTGCGATGTTGAACTTGTACTGTAAACGAGGTTCTTGTAAACAGAGCGGTTCCAAACTTTGGGGTGGCTGTGTCTTTTTGATTTTAATTTCCCTAAGCTATAGGACCATAAGTGGAAGTGCCCTAGGCTTTGTTGCTTTGTTTTTTAGATGTTTCAGGAAACACCATACACTTCTCCTGAGTGTCTGTTGGCAATTTACATCCCGCCCATCAGCATAACAAGGCTCCCAGTTCTCCATGACCTGTCCTGACTTTCTGGATTTTACACTTTTTTCAGATGGCCCTTTTGACCGGGGGGAAGTGAGACTTCATTGTAGTGCAGATTTCCTTTGCAAGCTTGCTTGGTTGGCCAAAAAGGGCGTATGTGTTTTTTCCTGAATATATTCAGGAGAAAACGCATACGCCCTTTTTGTCCAAGTGCATCATTGTGGACGTTCTGCCTCTTTTCCTATGCTTTCAATGAAATTCCAGTCTACCTCCTGAAATCGGTTTCCTGCAATTCTGCCCCACTTTCAAGTCCTCTTGGCAGACTTACTTCACTATATTTTTGGACGATAGCTGTCATTTATAACTCTGCAGGTTTGTGAATTACAGTGTCCCTGAGCTCCTTTCTTCAACTTGCTTTCTTTTGAGCTGGCCGCAACACCGCAGGATGGCTTCAGGCCCTAATCTGGTTCTGGCATGGCACGCTGAGCCTTTGGTTATTTCCTCTTCCTGGTGGGAAATGAGAGTTAAATTTGCCCGTCCAGACACCTCCAGCTAGCCTCTCATTGGTTCTCGCTATTCCTGTTCATCTTCCGCAGAAATTGCAAACTGTGCCAAACAGGAGGTTAAAGGCGCTGACTCTCCAAGTGGGGAGAGTGTTAGTAAGGCGTCTGGAATGTTGCACCCGAGTACCAGGGGAGGAAAACTGAGACATATTTGAACACATCTCCCGATCACATGGTTGATCATACTCTGGGTTCCACATGCATGTTTTAGCTGAAGGAAGAATCCTAAAACCTGGATAGTTGAAACCCGTGGAATGGGTACCATGCAATATGACTTCAAAGGGTCTTCATTTGCTCACCGAACCTCTCCAATCCTATCACTGCTGCGTTTATGCCCCTGTACACATGCTTGATTCTCTTTCGGAGACATAGCAATCCATAGGTTTTAAGATACTTACTAGTCAGGTACATTCTTAGGCGTTTAATATGGGGTTTTGAGTCCATTTCGTTGAGCAAGGAGTAGCTCTTGTCTATTCCATATTTGGCTTAAGGAACTTTATCTGTGCTCATTTCAATCTCTGGTTTTATGCAGCACCCCAACTCACCTTTCCCCTTAAGCAAGCATAAGTTGGTTTTCTAAATTTGAGACCCTGTTCTGTTTTGGAATGCAGTTCCTGTGTAGCCAAGTTTACATTCCGTGTATTAGTGATATCTTATGATGTTTCTTTTTCTGTGTTACTTATTTCAGTTAGATTCATCGTACCTGAATCCACTCATTATGCTGCTACGGGCCTGATGACATAGATTTCATTGCTGAGTGATACTGCATTGTACGTAAGTACCACAAGTTCTTTATCCATTTTTACTTTCTGTGATATTGTACTTGTACGGTAAACGAGGTTCTTGTAAACGGAGGCGTCCCAAACTTTGGGGTGGCTGTGTCTTTTTGATTTTAATTTCCCTAAGCTATAGGACCATAAGTGGAAGTGCCCTAGGCTCTGTTGCTTTGTTTTTTAGATGTTTCAGGAAACACCATACACTTCTCCTGAGTGTCTGTTGGCAATTTACATCCCGCCCATCAGCATAACAAGGCTCCCAGTTCTCCATGGCCTGTCCTGCCTTTCTGGATTTTACACTTTTTTCAGATGGCCCTTTTGACTGGGGAGAAGTGAGACTTCATTGTAGTGCAGATTTCCTTTGCAAGCTTGCTTGGTTGGCCAAATGCGTATGCGTTTCTTCCTGAATATATTCAGGAAGAAACGCATACGCCCTTTTTGGCCAAGTGCATCATTGTGGACGTTCTGCCTCTTTTCCTATGCTTTCAATGCAATTCCAGTCTACCTCCTGAAATCGGTTTCCTGCAATTCTGCCCCGCTTTCAAGTCCACTTGGCAGCCTTACTTCAGTCTATTTTTGGACGATAGCTGTCATTTATAACTCTGCAGGTTTGTGAATTACAGTGCCCCTGAGCTCCTTTCTTCAACTCGCTTTCTTGTGACCTGGCCGCAACACCGCAGGATGTCTTCAGGCCCTAATCTGGTTCTGGCACGGCACGCTGAGCCTTTGGTTAATTCCTCTTCCTGGTGGGAAATGAGAGTTAAATTTGCCCATCCGGACACCTCCAGCTAGTCTCTCATTGGTTCTCACTATTCCTGTTCATCTTCCGCAGAAATTGCAAACTGGGCCAAACAGGAGGTTAAAGGGACTGACTCTCCAAGTGGGGAGAGTGTTAGTAAACCGTCTGGAATGTTGCACCCGAGTACCAGGGTACGAAAACTGAGACATATTTGAACACGTCTCCCGATCACATGGTTGATCATAGTCTAGGTTCCACATGCATGTTTTAGCTGAAGGAAGAATACCTTAAACCTGGGTAGTTGAAACCCGTGTAATGGGTACCATGCAATATGACTTCAAAGGGTCTTCATTTGCTCACGAACCTCTCCAATCCTATGACTGCTGCCTTTATGCCCCTGTACACATGCTTGATTCTCTTTCGGAGACATAGCAATCCATAGGTTTTAAGATACTTAGTAGTCAGGTACATTCTTAGGCGTTTAATATGCGGTGTTGAGTCCATTTCGTTGAGCAAGGAGTAGCTCTTGTCTATTCCATATTTGGCTTAAGGAACTTTATCTGTGCTCATTTCAATCTCTGGTTTTATGCAGCACCCCAATTCACCTTTACCCTTAAGCAAGCATAAGTTGGTTTTCTAAATTTGAGACCCTGTTCTGTTCTGTAATTCAGTTCCTGTGTAGCCAAGTTTCCATTCCGTGTATTAGTGATATCTTATGATGTTTCTTTTTCTGTGTGACTTATTTCAGTTAGAATCATCATAGCTGAATCCACTCATTGTGCTGCTAAGGGCCTGATGACACAGATTTCATTGCTGAGTGATATTGCTTTGTAAGTAAATACCACAACTTCTTTATCCATTTTTCACTTTCTGTGATGTTGAACTTGTACTGTAAACGAGGTTCTTGTAAACAGAGCCGTTCCAAACTTTGGGGTGGCTGTGTCTTTTTGATTTTAATTTCCCTAAGCTATAGGACCATAAGTGGAAGTGCCCTAGGTTCTGTTGCTTTGTTTTTTAGATGTTTCAGGAAGCACCATACACTTCTCCCGAGTGGTTGTTGGCAATTTACATCCCGCCCATCAGCATAACAAGGCTCCCAGTTCTCCATGGCCTGTCCTGCCTTTCTGGATTTTACACTTTTTTCAGATGGCCCTTTTGACCGGGAAGAAGTGAGACTTCATTGTAGTGCAGATTTCCTTTGCAAGCTTGCTTGGTTGGCCAAAAAGGGCGTATGCGTTTTTTCCTGAATATATTCAGGAAAAAACGCATACGCCCTTTTTGGCCAAGTGCATCATTGTGGACGTTCTGCCTCTTTTCCTATGCTTTCAATGCAATTCCAGTTTACCTCCTGAAATCGGTTTCCTGCAATTCTGCCCCGCTTTCAAGTCCTCTTGGCAGCCTTACTTCAGTCTATTTTTGGACGATAGCTGTCTTTTATAACTCTGCAGGTTTGTGAATTACAGTGCCCCTGAGCTCCATTCTTCAACTCACTTTCTTGTGACTGGCCGCAACACAGCAGGATGTCTTCAGCCCCTAATCTGGTTCCGGCGCGGCACGCTGAGCCTTTGGTTAATTCCTCTTCCTGGTGGGAAATGAGAGTTAAATTTGCCCGTTCAGACACCTCCAGCTTGTCTCTCATTGGTTCTCGCTATTCCTGTTCATCTTCCGCAGAAATTGCAAACTGGGCCAAACAGGAGGTTAAAGGGACTGACTCTCCAAGTCGGGAGAGTGTTAGTAAAGCGTCTGGAATGTTGCACCCGAGTACCAGGGTACGAAAACTGAGACATATTTGAACACGTCTCCCAATCACATGGTTGATCATAATCTAGGTTCCACATGCATGTTTTAGCTGAAGGCAGAATACCTTAAACCTAGGTAGTTGAAACCCGTTTAATGGGTACCATGCGATATGACTTCAAAGGGTCTTCATTTGCTCACGAACCTCTCCAATCCTATCACTGATGCGTTTATGCCCCTGTACACATGCTTGCTTCTCTTTCGGAGACATAGCAATCCATAGGTTTTAAGATACTTACAAGTCAGGTACATTCTTAGGCGTTTAATATGCGGTGTTGAGTCCATTTCATTGAGCAAGGAGTAGCTCTTGTCTATTCCATATTTGGCTTAAGGAACTTTATCTGTGCTCATTTCAATCTCTGGTTTTATGCAGCACCCCAACTCACCTTTCCCCTTAAGCAAGCATAAGTTGGTTTTCTAAATTTGAGACCCTGTTCTGTTCTGTAATTCAGTTCCTGTGTAGCCAAGTTTCCATTCCGTGTATTACTCATATCTTATGATGTTTCTTTTTCTGTGTGACTTATTTCAGTTAGAATCATCATACCTGAATCCACTCATTGTGCTGCTAAGGGCCTGATGACACAGATTTCATTGCTGAGTGATATTGCTTTGTAAGTAAATACCACAACTTCTTTATCCATTTTTCACTTTCTGCGATGTTGAACTTGTACTGTAAACGAGGTTCTTGTAAACAGAGCCGTTCCAAACTTTGGGGTGGCTGTGTCTTTTTGATTTTAATTTCCCTAAGCTATAGGACCATAAGTGGCAGTGCCCTAGGTTCTGTTGCTTTGTTTTTTAGTTGTTTCAGGAAACACCATACACTTCTCCCGAGTGGTTGTTGGCAATTTACGTCCCGCCCATCAGCATAACAAGGCTCCCAGTTCTCCATGGCCTGTCCTGCCTTTCTGGATTTTACACTTTTTTCAGATGGCCCTTTTGACCGGGGGGAAGTGAGACTTCATTGTAGTGCAGATTTCCTTTGCAAGCTTGCTTGGTTGGCCAAAAAGGGCGTATGCGTTTTTTCCTGAATATATTCAGGAAAAAACGCATACGCCCTTTTTGGCCAAGTGCATCATTGTGGACGTTCTGACTCTTTTCCTATGCTTTCAATGCAATTCCAGTCTACCTCCTGAAATCGGTTTCCTGCAATTCTGCCCCGCTTTCAAGTCCTCTTGGCAGCCTTACTTCAGTCTATTTTTGGACGATAGCTGTCATTTATAACTCTGCAGGTTTGTGAATTACAGTGTCCCTGAGCTCCTTTCTTCAACTTGCTTTCTTTTGAGCTGGCCGCAACACCGCAGGATGGCTTCAGGCCCTAATCTGGTTCTGGCATGGCACGCTGAGCCTTTGGTTATTTCCTCTTCCTGGTGGGAAATGAGAGTTAAATTTGCCCGTCCAGACACCTCCAGCTAGCCTCTCATTGGTTCTCGCTGTTCCTGTTCATCTTCCGCAGAAATTGCAAACTGGGCCAAACAGGAGGTTAAAGGCGCTGACTCTCCAGTGGGGAGAGTGTTATTAAGGCGTCTGGAATGTTGCACCCGAGTACCAGGGGAGGAAAACTGAGACATATTTGAACACGTCTCCCGATCACATGGTTGATCATACTCTGGGTTCGACATGCATGTTTTAGCTGAAGGAAGAATCCTAAAACCTGGGTAGTTGAAACCCGTGGAATGGGTACCATGCAATATGACTTCAAAGGGTCTTCATTTGCTCACCGAACCTCTCCAGTCCTATCACTGCTGCGTTTATGCCCCTGTACACACGCTTGATTCTCTTTTGGAGACATAGCAATCCATAGGTTTTAAGATACTTACTAGTCAGGTACATTCTTAGGCGTTTAATATGGGGTTTTGAGTCCATTTCGTTGAGCAAGGTGTAGCTCTTGTCTATTCCATATTTGGCTTAAGGAACTTTATCTGTGCTCATTTCAATCTCTGGTTTTATGCAGCACCCCAACTCACCTTTCCCCTTAAGCAAGCATAAGTTGGTTTTCTAAATTTGAGACCCTGTTCTGTTTTGGAATGCAGTTCCTGTGTAGCCAATTTTACATTCCGTGTATTAGTGATATCTTATGATGTTTCTTTTTCTGTGTGACTTATTTCAGTTAGAATCATCGTACCTGAATCCACTCATTATGCTGCTACGGGCCTGATGACATAGATTTCATTGCTGAGTGATACTGCATTGTACGTAAGTACCACAAGTTCTTTATCCATTTTTCACTTTCTGTGATATTGAACTTGTATGGTAAACGAGGTTCTTGTAAACGGATGCGTCTCAAACTTCGGGGTGGCTGTGTCTTTTTGATTTTAATTTCCCTAAGCTATAGGACCATAAGTGGCAGTGCCCTAGGTTCTGTTGCTTTGTTTTTTAGATGTTTCAGGAAACACCATACACTTCTCCTGAGTGTCTGTTGGCAATTTACATCCCGCCCATCAGCATAACAAGGCTCCCAGTTCTCCATGGCCTGTCCTGCCTTTCTGGATTTTACACTTTTTTCAGATGGCCCTTTTGACCGGGGGGAAGTGAGACTTCATTGTTGTGCAGATTTCCTTTGCAAGCTTGCTTGGTTGGCCAAAAAGGGCGTATGCGTTTTTTCCTGAATATATTCAGGAAAAAACGCATACGCCCTTTTTGGCCAAGTGCATCATTGTGGAAGTTCTGCCTCTTTTCCTATGATTTCAATGCAATTCCAGTCTACCTCCTAAAATCGGTTTCCTGCAATTCTGCCCAGCTTTCAAGTCCTCTTGGCAACCTTACTTCAGTATATTTTTGGAAGATAGCTGTCATTTATAACTCTGCAGGTTTGTGAATTACAGTGCCCCTGAGCTCCTTTCTTCAACTCGCTTTCTTTTGAGCTGGCCGCAACACCGCAGGATGGCTTCAGGCCCTAATCTGGTTCCGGCACGGCACGCTGAGCCTTTGGTTAATTCCTCTTCCTGGTGGGAAATGAGAGTTAAATTTGCCCGTCCAGACACCTCCAGCTAGTCTCTCATTGGTTCTCGCTATTCCTGTTCATCTTCCACAGAAATTGCAAACTGGGCCAAACAGGAGGTTAAAGGCGCTGACTCTCCAAGTGGGGAGAGTGTTAGTAAAGCGTCTGGAATGTTGCACCCGAGTACCAGGGTACGAAAACTGAGACATATTTGAACACGTCTCCCGATCACATGGTTGATCATACTCTAGGTTCCACATGCATGTTTTAGCTGAAGGAAGAATACCTTAAACCTGGGTAGTTGAAACCCGTTTAATGGGTACCATGCAATATGACTTCAAAGGGTCTTCATTTGCTCACCGAACCTCTCCAATCCTATCACTGCTGCGTTTATGCCCCTGTACACATGCTTGATTCTCTTTCGGAGACATAGCAATCCATAGGTTTTAAGATACTTACTAGTCAGGTACATTCTTAGGCGTTTAATATGGGGTTTTGAGTCCATTTCGTTGAGCAAGGAGTAGCTCTTGTCTATTCCATATTTGCCTTAAGGAACTTTATCTGTGCTCATTTCAATCTCTGGTTTTATGCAGCACACCAACTCACCTTTCCCCTTAAGCAAGCATAAGTTGGTTTTCTAAATTTGAGACCCTGTTCTGTTTTGGAATGCAGTTCCTGTGTAGCCAAGTTTACATTCCGTGTATTAGTGATATCTTATGATGTTTCTTTTTCTGTGTGACTTATTTCAGTTAGAATCATCATACCTGAATCCACTTGTGCTGCTAAGGGCCTGATGACACAGATTTCATTGCTGAGTGATATTGCTTTGTAAGTAAATACCACAACTTCTTTATCCATTTTTCACTTTCTGCGATGTTGAACTTGTACTGTAAACGAGGTTCTTGTAAACAGAGCTGTTCCAAACTTTGGGGTGGCTGTGTCTTTTTGATTTTAATTTCCCTAAGCTATAGGACCATAAGTGGAAGTGCCCTAGGTTCTGTTGCTTTGTTTTTTAGATGTTTCAGGAAACACCATACACTTCTCCCAAGTGGTTGTTGGCAATTTACATCCCGCCCATCAGCATAACAAGGCTCCCAGTTCTCCATGGCCTGTCCTGCCTTTCTGGATTTTACACTTTTTTCAGATGGCCCTTTTGACCAGGGGGAAGTGAGACTTCATTGTAGTGCAGATTTCCTTTGCAAGCTTGCTTGGTTGGCCAAAAAGGGCGTATGCGTTTTTTCCTGAATATATTCAGGAAAAAACGCATACGCCCTTTTTGGCCAAGTGCATCATTGTGGACGTTCTGCCTCTTGTCCTATGCTTTCAATGCAATTCCAGTCTACCTCCTGAAATCGGTTTCCTGCAATTCTGCCCCGCTTTCAAGTCCTCTTGGCAGCCTTACTTCAGTCTATTTTTGGACGATAGCTGTCATTTATAACTCTGCAGGTTTGTGAATTACAGTGCCCCTGAGCTCCTTTCTTCAACTCGCTTTCTTTTGAGCAGGCCGCAACACCGCAGGATGGCTGCAGGCCCTAATCTGGTTCCGGCACGGCACGCTGAGCCTTTGGTTATTTCCTCTTCCTGGTGGGAAATGAGAGTTAAATTTGCCCATCCAGACACCTCCAGCTAGTCTCTCATTGGTTCTCGCTATTCCTGTTCATCTTCCACGCAAATTGCAAACTGGGCCAAACAGGAGGTTGAAGGGACTGACTCTCCAAGTGGGGAGAGTGTTAGTAAAGCATCTGGAATGTTGCACCCGAGTACCAGGGTACGAAAACTGAGACATATTTGAACACGTCTCCCGATCACATGGTTGATCATACTCTAGGTTCCACATGCATGTTTTAGCTGAAGGAAGAATACCTTAAACCTGGGTAGTTGAAACCCGTGGAATGGGTACCATGCAATATGACTTCAAAGGGTCTTCATTTGCTCACGAACCTCTCCAATCCTATCACTGCTGCGTTTATGCCCCTGTACACATCCTTGATTCTCTTTCAGAGACATAGCAATCCATAGGTTTTAAGATACTTACTAGTCAGGTACATTCTTAGGCGTTTAATATGCGGTGTTGAGTCCATTTCGTTGAGCAAGGAGTAGCTCTTGTCTATTCCATATTTGGCTTAAGGAACTTTATCTGTGCTCATTTCAATCTCTGGTTTTATGCAGCACCCCAACTCACCTTTACCCTTAAGCAAGCATAAGTTGGTTTTCTAAATTTGAGACCCTGTTCTGTTCTGTAATTCAGTTCCTGTGTAGCCAAGTTTCCATTCCGTGTATTACTGATATCTTATGATGTTTCTTTTTCTGTGTGACTTATTTCAGTTAGAATCATCATACCTGAATCCACTCATTGTGCTGCTAAGGGCCTGATGACATAGATTTCATTGCTGAGTGATATTGCTTTGTAAGTGAATACCACAACTTCTTTATCCATTTTTCACTTTCTGCGATGTTGAACTTGTACTGTAAACGAGGTTCTTGTAAACAGAGGCGTCCCAAACTTTGGGGTGGCTGTGTCTTTTTGATTTTAATTTCCCTAAGCTATAGGACCATAAGTGGAAGTGCCCTAGGCTCTGTTGCTTTGTTTTTTAGATGTTTCAGGAAACACCATACACTTCTCCTGAGTGTCTGTTGGCAATTTACATCCCGCCCATCAGCATAACAAGGCTCCCAGTTCTCCATGGCCTGTCCTGCCTTTCTGGATTTTACACTTTTTTCAGATGGCCCTTTTGACCGGGGGGAAGTGAGACTTCATTGTAGTGCAGATTTCCTTTGCAAGCTTGCTTGGTTGGCCAAAAAGGGCGTATGCGTTTTTTCCTGAATATATTCAGGAAAAAACGCATACGCCCTTTTTGGCCAAGTGCATCATTGTGGACGTTCTGCCTCTTTTCCTATGCTTTCAATGCAATTCCAGTCTACCTCCTGAAATCGGTTTCCTGCAATTCTGCCCCGCTTTCAAGTCCTCTTGGCAGCCTTACTTCAGTCTATTTTTGGACGATAGCTGTCATTTATAACTCTGCAGGTTTGTGAATTACAGTGCCCCCGAGCTCCTTTCTTCAACTCGCTTTCTTTTGAGCTAGCCGCAACACCGCAGGATGGCTGCAGGCCCTAATCTGGTTCCGGCACGGCATGCTGAGCCTTTGGTTAATTCCTCTTCCTGGTGTGAAATGAGAGTTAAATTTGCCCGTCCAGACACCTCCAGCTAGCCTCTCATTGGTTCTCGCTATTCCTGTTCATCTTCCGCAGAAATTGCAAACTGGGCCAAACAGGAGGTTAAAGGGACTGACTCTCCAAGTCGGGAGAGTGTTAGTAAAGCGTCTGGAATGTTGCACCCGAGTACCAGGGTACGAAAACTGAGACATATTTGAACACGTCTCCCGTTCACATGGTTGATCATACTCTAGGTTCCACATGCATGTTTTAGCTGAAGGCAGAATACCTTAAACCTGGGTAGTTGAAACCCGTGGAATGGGTACCATGCAATATGACTTCAAAGGGTCTTCATTTGCTCACCGAACCTCTCCAATCCTATCACTGCTGCGTTTATGCCCCTGTACACATGCTTGATTCTCTTTCGGAGACATAGCAATCCATAGGTTTTAAGATACTTACTAGTCAGGTACATTCTTAGGCGTTTAATATGCGGTGTTGAGTCCATTTCGTTGAGCAAGGAGTAGCTCTTGTCTATTCCATATTTGGCTTAAGGAACTTTATCTGTGCTCATTTCAATCTCTGGTTTTATGCAGCACCCCAACTCACCTTTACCCTTAAGCAAGCATAAGTTGGTTTTCTAAATTTGAGACCCTGTTCTGTTCTGTAATTCAGTTCCTGTGTAGCCAAGTTTACATTCCGTGTATTACTGATATCTTATGATGTTTCTTTTTCTGTGTGACTTATTTCAGTTAGAATCATCATACCTGAATCCACTTGTGCTGCTAAGGGCCTGATGACACAGATTTCATTGCTGAGTGATATTGCTTTGTAAGTAAATACCACAACTTCTTTATCCATTTTTCACTTTCTGCGATGTTGAACTTGTACTGTAAACGAGGTTCTTGTAAACAGAGCCGTTCCAAACTTTGGGGTGGCTGTGTCTTTTTGATTTTAATTTCCCTAAGCCATAGGACCATAAGTGGCAGTGCCCTAGGTTCTGTTGCTTTGTTTTTTAGATGTTTCAGGAAACACCATACACTTCTGCCAAGTGGTTGTTGGCAATTTACATCCCGCCCATCAGCATAACAAGGCTCCCAGTTCTCCATGGCCTGTCCTGCCTTTTTGGATTTTACACTTTTTTCAGATGGCCCTTTTGACCGGGGGGAAGTGAGACTTCATTGTAGTGCAGATTTCCTTTGCAAGCTTGCTTGGTTGGCCAAAAAGGGCGTATGCGATTTTTCCTGAATATATTCAGGAAAAAACGCATACGCCCTTTTTGGCCAAGTGCATCATTGTGGACGTTCTGCCTCTTTTCCTATGCTTTCAATGCAATTCCAGTCTACCTCCTGAAATCGGTTTCCTGCAATTCTGCCCCGCTTTCAAGTCCTCTTGGCAGCCTTACTTCAGTCTATTTTTGGACGATAGCTGTCATTTATAACTCTGCAGGTTTGTGAATTACAGTGCCCCGGAGCTCCTTTCTTCAACTCGCTTTCTTGTGACCTGGCCGCAACACCGCAGGATGGCTTCAGGCCCTAATCTGGTTCCGGCCCGGCATGCTGAGCCTTTGGTTAATTCCTCTTCCTGGTGGGAAATGAGAGTTAAATTTGCCCGTCCAGACACCTCCAGCTAGCCTCTCATTGGTTCTCGCTATTCCTGTTCATCTTCCGCAGAAATTGCAAACTGGGCCAAACAGGAGGTTAAAGGGACTGACTCTCCAAGTCGGGAGAGTGTTAGTAAAGCGTCTGGAATGTTGCACCCGAGTACCAGGGTACGAAAACTGCGACATATTTGAACACGTCTCCCGATCACATGGTTGATCATACTCTAGGTTCCACATGCATGTTTTAGCTGAAGGAAGAATACCTTAAACCTGGGTAGTTGAAACCCGTGGAATGGGTACCATGCAATATGACTTCAAAGGGTCTTCATTTGCTCACCGAACCTCTCCAATCCTATCACTGCTGCGTTTATGCCCCTGTACACATGCTTGATTCTCTTTCGGAGACATAGCAATCCATAGGTTTTAAGATACTTACTAGTCAGGTACATTCTTAGGCGTTTAATATGCGGTGTTGAGTCCATTTCGTTGAGCAAGGAGTAGCTCTTGTCTATTCCATATTTGACTTAAGGAACTTTATCTGTGCTCATTTCAATCTCTGGTTTTATGCAGCACCCCAACTCACCTTTCCCCTTAAGCAAGCATAAGTTGGTTTTCTAAATTTGAGACCCTGTTCTGTTCTGTAATTCAGTTCCTGTGTAGCCAAGTTTACATTCCGTGTATTACTGATATCTTATGATGTTTCTTTTTCTGTGTGACTTATTTCAGTTAGAATCATCATAGCTGAATCCACTCATTGTGCTGCCAAAGTCCTGATGACACAGATTTCATTGCTGAGTGATATTGCTTTGTAAGTAAATACCACAATTTCTTTATCCATTTTTCACTTTCTGCGATGTTGAACTTGTACTGTAAACGAGGTTCTTGTAAACAGAGCCGTTCGAAACTTTGGGGTGGCTGTGTCTTTTTGATTTTAATTTCCCTAAGCTATAGGACCATAAGTGGAAGTGCCCTAGGCTCTGTTGCTTTGTTTTTTAGATGTTTCAGGAAACACCATACACTTCTCCCGAGTGTCTGTTGGCAATTTACATCCCGCCCATCAGCATAACAAGGCTCCCAGTTCTCCATGGCCTGTCCTGCCTTTCTGGATTTTACACTTTTTTCAGATGGCCCTTTTGACCGGGGGGAAGTGAGACTTCATTGTTGTGCAGATTTCCTTTGCAAGCTTGCTTGGTTGGCCAAAAAGGGCGTATGCGTTTTTTCCTGAATATATTCAGGAAAAAACGCATACGCCCTTTTTGGCCAAGTGCATCATTGTGGACGTTCTGCCTCTTTTCTTATGCTTTCAATGCAATTCCAGTGTACCTCCTGAAATCGGTTTCCTGCAATTCTGCCCCGCTTTCAAGTCCTCTTGGCAGCCTTACTTCAGTCTATTTTTGGACGATAGCTGTCATTTATAACTCTGCAGGTTTGTGAATTACAGTGCCCCTGAGCTCCTTTCTTCAACTCGCTTTCTTTTGAGCTGGCAGCAACACCGCAGGATGTCTTCAGGCCCTAATCTGGTTCCGGCACGGCACACTGAGCCTTTGGTTATTTCCACTTCCTGGTGGGAAATGAGAGTTAAATTTGCCCGTCCAGACACCTCCAGCTACCCTCTTATTGGTTCTCGCTATTTCTGTTCATCTTCCGCAGAAATTGCAAACTGGGCCAAACAGGAGGTTAAAGGCGCTGACTCTCTAAGTGGGGAGAGTGTTAGTAAAGCATCTGGAATGTTGCACCCGAGTACCAGGGGAGGAAAACTGAGACATATTTGAACACGTCTCCCGTTCACATGGTTGATCATACTTGGGTTCCACATGCATGTTTTAGCTGAAGGAAGAATACCTTAAACCTGGAGAGTTGAGACCCGTGGAATGGGTACCATGCAATATGACTTCAAAGGGTCTTCATTTGCTCACCGAACCTCTCCAATCCTATCACTGCTGCGTTTATGCCCCTGTACACATGCTTGATTCTCTTTTGGAGACATAGCAATCCATAGGTTTTACGATACTTACTAGTCAGGTACATTGTTAGGCGTTTAATATGCGGTGTTGCGTCCATTTCGTTGAGCAAGGAGTAGCTCTTGTCTATTCCATATTTGGCTTAAGGAACTTTATCTGTGCTCATTTCAATCTCTGGTTTTATGCAGCACCCCAACTCACCTTTCCCCTTAAGCAAGCATAAGTTGGTTTTCTAAATTTGAGACCCTGTTCTGTTCTGTAATTCAGTTCCTGTGTAGCCAAGTTTACATTCCGTGTATTACTGATATCTTATGATGTTTCTTTTTCTGTGTGACTTATTTCAGTTAGAATCATCATACCTGAATCCACTCATTGTGCTGCTAAGGGCCTGATGACACAGATTTCATTGCTGAGTGATATTGCTTTGTAAGTAAATACCACAACTTTTTTTCCATTTTTCACTTTCTGTGATGTTGAACATGTACTGTAATCGAGGTTCTTGTAAACAGAGCCGTTCCAAACTTTGGGGTGGCTGTGTCTTTTTGATTTTAATTTCCCTAAGCTATAGGACCATAAGTGGAAGTGCCCTAGGTTCTGTTGCTTTGTTTTTTAGATGTTTCAGGAAACACCATACACTTCTCCCGAGTGGTTGTTTGCAATTTACATCCCGCCCATCAGCATAACAATTCTCCCAGTTCTCAATGGCCTGTTGCCTTTCTGGATTTTACACTTTTTTCAGATGGCCCTTTTGACCGGGGGGAAGTGAGACTTCATTGTAGTGCAGATTTCCTTTGCAAGCTTGCTTGGTTGGCCAAAAAGGGCGTATGCGTTTTTTCCTGAATATATTCAGGAAAAAACGCATACGCCCTTTTTGGCCAAGTGCATCACTGTGGACGTTCTGCCTCTTTTCCTATGCTTTCAATGCAATTCCAGTCTACCTCCTGAAATCGGTTTCCTGCAATTCTGCCCCGCTTTCAAGTCCTCTTGGCAGCCTTACTTCAGTCTATTTTTGGACGATAGCTGTCATTTATAACTCTGCATGTTTGTGAATTACAGTGCCCCTGAGCTCCTTTCTTCAACTCGCTTTCTTGTGACCTGGCCGCAACACCGCAGGATGGCTTCAGGCCCTAATCTGGTTCCGGCACGGCATGCTGAGCCTTTGGTTAATTCCTCTTCCTGGTGGGAAATGAGAGTTAAATTTGCCCGTCCAGACACCTCCAGCTAGCGTCTCATTGGTTCTCGCTATTCCTGTTCATCTTCCGCAGAAATTGCAAACTGGGCCAAACAGGAGGTTAAAGGGACTGACTCTCCAAGTCGGGAGAGTGTTAGTAAAGCGTCTGGAATGTTGCACCCGAGTACCAGGGGAGGAAAACTGAGACATATTTGAACACGTCTCCCGTTCACATGGCTGATCATACTCTGGGTTCCACATGCATGTTTTAGCTGAAGGAAGAATACCTTAAACCTGGAGAGTTGAGACCCGTGGAATGGGTACCATGCAATATGATTTCAAAGGGTCTTCATTTGCTCACCGAACCTCTCCAATCCTATCACTGCTGCGTTTATGCCCCTGTACACATGCTTGATTCTCTTTCGGAGACATTGCAATCCATAGGTTTTAAGATACTTACTAGTCAGGTACATTCTTAGGCATTTAATATGCGGTGTTGAGTCCATTTCGTTGAGCAAGGAGTAGCTCTTGTCTATTCCATATTTGGCTTAAGGAACTTTATCTGTGCTCATTTCAATCTCTGGTTTTATGCAGCACCCCAACTCACCTTTCCCCTTAAGCAAGCATAAGTTGGTTTTCTATATTTGAGACCCTGTTCTATCCTGTAATTCAGTTCCTGTGTAGCCAAGTTTCCATTCCGTGTATTACTGATATCTTATGATGTTTCTTTTTCTGTGTGACTTATTTCAGTTAGAATCATCATACCTGAATCCACTCATTGTGCTGCTAAGGGCCTGATGACATAGATTTCATTGCTGAGTGATATTGCTTTGTAAGTGAATACCACAACTTCTTTATCCATTTTTCACTTTCTGCGATGTTGAACTTGTACTGTAAACGAGGTTCTTGTAAACAGAGCCGTTCCAAACTTTGGGGTGGCTGTGTCTTTTTGATTTTAATTTCCCTAAGCTATAGGACCATAAGTGGAAGTGCCCTAGGCTCTGTTGCTTTGTTTTTTAGATGTTTCAGGAAACACCATACACTTCTCCCGAGTGTCTGTTGGCAATTTACATCCCGCCCATCAGCATAACAAGGCTCCCAGTTCTACATGGCCTGTCCTGCCTTTCTGGATTTTACACTTTTTTCAGATGGCCCTTTTGACCGGGGGGAAGTGAGACTTCATTGTAGTGCAGATTTCCTTTGCAAGCTTGCTTGGTTGGCCAAAAAGGGCGTATGCGTTTTTTCCTGAATATATTCAGGAAAAAACGCATACGCCCTTTTTGGCCAAGTGCATCATTGTGGACGTTCTGCCTCTTTTCCTATGCTTTCAATGCAATTCCAGTCTACCTCCTGAAATCGGTTTCCTGCAATTCTGCCCCGCTTTCAAGTCCTCTTGACAGCCTTACTTCAGTCTATTTTTGGACGATAGCTGTCATTTATAACTCTGCAGGTTTGTGAATTACAGTGTCCCTGAGCTCCTTTCTTCAACTCGCTTTCTTTTGAGCTGGCCGCAACACCGCAGGATGGCTTCAGGCCCTAATCTGGTTCCGGTACGGCACGCTGAGCCTTTGGTTATTTCCTCTTCCTGGTGGGAAATGAGAGTTAAATTTGCCCGTCCAGACACCTCCAGCTAGCCTCTCATTGGTTCTCGCTATTCCTGTTCATCTTCCGCACAAATTGCAAACTGTGCCAAAAAGGAGGTTAAAGGCGCTGACTCTCCAAGTGGGGAGAGTGTTAGTAAGGCGTCTGGAATGTTGCACCCGAGTACCAGGGGAGGAAAACTGAGACATATTTGAACACGTCTCCCTATCACATGGTTGATCCTACTCTGGGTTCCACATGCATGTTTTAGCTGAAGGAAGAATACCTAAAACCTGGGTAGTTGAAACCCGTGGAATGGGTACCATGCAATATGACTTCAAAGGGTCTTCATTTGCTCACGAACCTCTCCAATCCTATCACTGCTGCGTTTATGCCCCTGTACACATGCTTGATTCTCTTTCGGAGACATAGCAATCCATAGGTTTTAAGATACTTACTAGTCAGGTACATTCTTAGGCGTTTAATATGCGGTGTTGAGTCCATTTCGTTGAGCAAGGAGTAGCTCTTGTCTATTCCATATTTGGCTTAAGGAACTTTATCTGTGCTCATTTCAATCTCTGGTTTTATGCAGCACCCCAACTCACCTTTACCCTTAAGCAAGCATAAGTTGGTTTTCTAAATTTGAGACCCTGTTCTGTTCTGTAATTCAGTTCCTGTGTAGCCAAGTTTACATTCCGTGTATTACTGATATCTTATGATGTTTCTTTTTCTGTGTGACTTATTTCAGTTAGAATCATCATACCTGAATCCACTCATTGTGCTGCTAAGGGCCTGATGACATAGATTTCATTGCTGAGTGATATTGCTTTGTAAGTAAATACCACAACTTCTTTATCCATTTTTCACTTTGTGCGATGTTGAACTTGTACTGTAAACGAGGTTCTTGTAAACAGAGCCGTTCCAAACTTTCGGGTGGCTGTGTCTTTTTGATTTTAATTTCCCTAAGCTATAGGACCATAAGTGGCAGTGCCCTAGGCTCTGTTGCTTTGTTTTTTAGATGTTTCAGGAAACACCGTACACTTTTCCAGAGTGTCTTTTGGCAATATACATCCCGCCCATCAGCATAACAAGGCTCCCAGTTCTCCATGGCCTGTCCTGCCTTTCTGGATTTTACACTTTTTTCAGATGGCCCTTTTGACCGGGGGGAAGTGAGACTTCATTGTAGTGCAGATTTCCTTTGCAAGCTTGCTTGGTTGGCCAAAAAGGACGTATGCGTTTTTTCCTGAATATATTCAGGAAAAAACGCATACGCCCTTTTTGGCCAAGTGCATCATTGTGGACGTTCTGCCTCTTTTCCTATGCTTTCAATGCAATTCCAGTCTACCTCCTGAAATCGGTTTCCTGCAATTCTGCCCCGCTTTCAAGTCCTCTTGGCAGCCTTACTTCAGTCTATTTTTGGACGATAGCTGTCATTTATAACTCTGCAGGTTTGTGAATTACAGTGCCCCTGAGCTCCTTTCTTCAACTCGCTTTCTTTTGAGCTGGCCGCAACACCGCAGGATGGCTTCAGTCCCTAATCTGGTTCCGGCACGGCACGCTGAGCCTTTGGTTAATTCCTCTTCCTGGTGGGAAATGAGAGTTAAATTTGCCCGTCCAGACACCTCCAGCTAGTCTCTCATTGGTTCTCGCTATTCCTGTTCATCTTCCGCAGAAATTGCAAACTGGGCCAAACAGGAGGTTAAAGGGACTGACTCTCCAAGTCGGGAGAGTGTTAGTAAAGCATCTGGAATGTTGCACCCGAGTACCAGGGTACGAAAACTGAGACATATTTGAACACGTCTCCCGATCACATGGTTGATCATACTCTAGGTTCCACATGCATGTTTTAGCTGAAGGAAGAATACCTTAAACCTGGGTAGTTGAAACCCGTTTAATGGGTACCATGCAATATGACTTCAAGGGGTCTTCATTTGCTCACCGAACCTCTCCAATCCTATCACTGCTGCGTTTATGCCCCTGTACACATGCTTGATTCTCTTTTGGAGACATAGCAATCCATAGGTTTTACGATACTTACTAGTCAGGTACGTTGTTAGGCGTTTAATATGCGGTGTTGAGTCCATTTCGTTGAGCAAGGAGTAGCTCTTGTCTATTCCATATTTGGCTTAAGGAACTTTATCTGTGCTCATTTCAATCTCTGGTTTTATGCAGCACCCCAACTCACCTTTCCCCTTAAGCAAGCATAAGTTGGTTTTCTAAATTTGAGACCCTGTTCTGTTCTGTAATTCAGTTCCTGTGTAGCCAAGTTTACATTCCGTGTATTACTGATATCTTATGATGTTTCTTTTTCTGTGTGACTTATTTCAGTTAGAATCATCATAGCTGAATCCACTCATTGTGCTGCCAAAGTCCTGATGACACAGATTTCATTGCTGAGTGATATTGCTTTGTAAGTAAATACCACAATTTCTTTATCCATTTTTCACTTTCTGCGATGTTGAACTTGTACTGTAAACGAGGTTCTTGTAAACAGAGCCGTTCGAAACTTTGGGGTGGCTGTGTCTTTTTGATTTTAATTTCCCTAAGCTATAGGACCATAAGTGGAAGTGCCCTAGGCTCTGTTGCTTTGTTTTTTAGATGTTTCAGGAAACACCATACACTTCTCCCGAGTGTCTGTTGGCAATTTACATCCCGCCCATCAGCATAACAAGGCTCCCAGTTCTCCATGGCCTGTCCTGCCTTTCTGGATTTTACACTTTTTTCAGATGGCCCTTTTGACCGGGGGGAAGTGAGACTTCATTGTTGTGCAGATTTCCTTTGCAAGCTTGCTTGGTTGGCCAAAAAGGGCGTATGCGTTTTTTCCTGAATATATTCAGGAAAAAACGCATACGCCCTTTTTGGCCAAGTGCATCATTGTGGACGTTCTGCCTCTTTTCTTATGCTTTCAATGCAATTCCAGTGTACCTCCTGAAATCGGTTTCCTGCAATTCTGCCCCGCTTTCAAGTCCTCTTGGCAGCCTTACTTCAGTATATTTTTGGACGATAGCTGTCATTTATAACTCTGCAGGTTTGTGAATTACAGTGCCCCTGAGCTCCTTTCTTCAACTCGCTTTCTTTTGAGCTGGCAGCAACACCGCAGGATGTCTTCAGGCCCTAATCTGGTTCCGGCACGGCACACTGAGCCTTTGGTTATTTCCACTTCCTGGTGGGAAATGAGAGTTAAATTTGCCCGTCCAGACACCTCCAGCTAGCCTCTTATTGGTTCTCGCTATTTCTGTTCATCTTCCGCAGAAATTGCAAACTGGGCCAAACAGGAGGTTAAAGGCGCTGACTCTCTAAGTGGGGAGAGTGTTAGTAAAGCGTCTGCAATGTTGCACCCGAGTACCAGGGGAGGAAAACTGAGACATATTTGAACACGTCTCCCGTTCACATGGTTGATCATACTTGGGTTCCACATGCATGTTTTAGCTGAAGGAAGAATACCTTAAACCTGGAGAGTTGAGACCCGTGGAATGGGTACCATGCAATATGACTTCAAAGGGTCTTCATTTGCTCACCGAACCTCTCCAATCCTATCACTGCTGCGTTTATGCCCCTGTACACATGCTTGATTCTCTTTTGGAGACATAGCAATCCATAGGTTTTACGATACTTACTATTCAGGTACATTGTTAGGCGTTTAATATGCGGTGTTGCGTCCATTTCGTTGAGCAAGGAGTAGCTCTTGTCTATTCCATATTTGGCTTAAGGAACTTTATCTGTGCTCATTTCAATCTCTGGTTTTATGCAGCACCCCAACTCACCTTTCCCCTTAAGCAAGCATAAGTTGGTTTTCTAAATTTGAGACCCTGTTCTGTTCTGTAATTCAGTTCCTGTGTAGCCAAGTTTACATTCCGTGTATTACTGATATCTTATGATGTTTCTTTTTCTGTGTGACTTATTTCAGTTAGAATCATCATAGCTGAATCCACTCATTGTGCTGCCAAAGTCCTGATGACACAGATTTCATTGCTGAGTGATATTGCTTTGTAAGTAAATACCACAATTTCTTTATCCATTTTTCACTTTCTGCGATGTTGAACTTGTACTGTAAACGAGGTTCTTGTAAACAGAGCCGTTCGAAACTTTGGGGTGGCTGTGTCTTTTTGATTTTAATTTCCCTAAGCTATAGGACCATAAGTGGAAGTGCCCTAGGCTCTGTTGCTTTGTTTTTTAGATGTTTCAGGAAACACCATACACTTCTCCCGAGTGGTTGTTGGCAATTTACATCCCGCCCATCAGCATAACAAGGCTCCCAGTTCTCCATGGCCTGTCCTGCCTTTCTGGATTTTACACTTTTTTCAGATGGCCCTTTTGACCGGGGGGAAGTGAGACTTCATTGTAGTGCAGATTTCCTTTGCAAGCTTGCTTGGTTGGCCAAAAAGCGCGTATGCGTTTTTTCCTGAATATATTCAGGAAAAAACGCATACGCCCTTTTTGGCCAAGTGCATCATTGTGGACGTTCTGCCTCTTTTCCTATGCTTTCAATGCAATTCCAGTCTACCTCCTGAAATCGGTTTCCTGCAATTCTGCCCCGCCTTCAAGTCCTCTTGGCAGCCTTTCTTCAGTATATTTTTGGACGATAGCTCTCATTTATAACTCTGCAGGTTTGTGAATTACAGTGCCCCTGAGCTCCTTTCCTCAACTCGCTTTCTTGTGACCTGACCGCAACACCGCAGGATGTCTTCAGGCCCTAATCTGGTTCCGGCATGGCACACTGAGCCTTTGGTTAATTCCTCTTCCTGGTGGGAAATGAGAGTTAAATTTGCCCGTCCAGACACCTCCAGCTAGTCTCTCATTGGTTCTCGCTATTCCTGTTCATCTTCCGCAGAAATTGCAATCTGTGCAAAACAGGAGGTTAAAGGCGCTGACTCTCCAAGTGGGGAGAGTGTTAGTAAAGCGTCTGGAATGTTGCACCCGAGTACCAGGGGAGGAAAACTGAGACATATTTGAACACGTCTCCCGTTCACACAGTTGATCATACTCTGGGTTCCACATGCATATTTTAGCTGATGGAAGAATACCTTAAACCTGGAGAGTTGAGACCCGTGTAATGGGTACCATGCAATATGACTTCAAAGGGTCTTCATTTGGTCACCGAACCTCTTCAATCCTATCACTGCTGCGTTTATGCCCCTGTACACACGCTTGATTCTCTTTTGGAGACATAGCAATCCATAGGTTTTAAGATACTTACTAGTCAGGTACATTCTTAGGGGTTTAATATGCGGTGTTGAGTCCATTTCGTTGAGCAAGGAGTAGCTCTTGTCTATTCCATATTTGGCTTAAGGAACTTTATCTGTGCTCATTTCGATCTCTGGTTTTATGCAGCACCCCAACTCACCTTTCCCCTTAAGCAAGCATAAGTTGCTTTTCTAAATTTGAGACCCTGTTCTGTTTTGGAATGCAGTTCCTGTGTAGCCAAGTTTACATTCCGTGTATTAGTGATATCTTATGATGTTTCTTTTTCTGTGTGACTTATTTCAGTTAGAATCATCGTACCTGAATCCACTCATTATGCTGCTACGGGCCTGATGACATAGATTTCATTGCTGAGTGATACTGCATTGTACGTAAGTACCACAAGTTCTTTATCCAGTTTTCACTTTCTGTGATATTGAACTTGTACGGTAAACGAGGTTCTTGTAAACAGAGGCGTCCCAAACTTTGGGGTGGCTGTGTCTTTTTGATTTTAATTTCCCTAAGCTATAGGTCCATAAGTGGAAGTGCCCTAGGCTCTGCTGCTTTGTTTTTTAGATGTTTCAGGAAACACCATACACTTCTCCAGAGTGTCTGTTGGCAATTTACATCCCGCCCATCAGCATAACAAGGCTCCCAGTTCTCCATGGCCTGTCCTGCCTTTCTGGATTTTACACTTTTTTCAGATGGCCCTTTTGACCGGGGGGAAGTGAGACTTCATTGTAGTGCAGATTTCCTTTGCAAGTTTGCTTGGTTGGCCAAAAAGGGCGTATGCGTTTTTTCCTGAATATATTCAGGAAAAATCGCATACGCCCTTTTTGGCCAAGTGCATCATTGTGGACGTTCTGCCTCTTTTCCTATGCTTTCAATGCATTTCCAGTCTACCTCCTGAAATCAGTTTCCTGCAATTCTGCCCCGCTTTCTAGTTCTCTTGGCAGCCTTACTTCAGTATATTTTTGAACGATAGCTGTCATTTATAACTCTGCAGGTTTGTGAATTACAGTGCCCCTGAGCTCCTTTCTTCAACTCGCTTTCTTGTGACCTGGCCGCAACCCCGCATGGTGGCTTCAGGCCCTAATCTGGTTCCGGCACGGCACGCTGAGCCTTTGGTTAATTCCTCTTCCTGGTGGGATGTGAGTGTTAAATTTGCCCGTCCAGACACCTCCAGCTAGTCTCTCATTGCTTCTCGCTATTCCTGTTCATCTTCCGCAGAAATTGCAAACTGGGCCAAACAGGAGGTTAAAGGCACTGACTCTCCAAGTGGGGAGAGTGTTAGTAAAGCGTCTGGAATGTTGCACCCGAGTACCAGGGTACGAAAACTGAGACATATTTGAACACGTCTCCCGATCACATGGTTGATCATACTCTAGGTTCCACATGCATGTTTTAGCTGAAGGAAGAATACCTTAAACATGGGTAGTTGAAACCCGTGGAATGGGTACCATGCAATATGACCTCAAAGGGTCTTCATTTGCTCACCGAACCTCTCCAATCCTATCACTGCTGCGTTTATGTCCCTGTACACACGCTTGATTCTCTTTTGGAGACATAGCAATCCATAGGTTTTAAGATACTTACTAGTCAGGTACATTCTTAGGCGTTTAATATGGGGTGTTGAGTCCATTTCATTGAGCAAGGAGTAGCTCTTGTCTATTCCATATTTGGCTTAAGGAACTTTATCCATGCTCATTTCAATCTCTGGTTTTATGCAGCACCCCAACTCACCTTTACCCTTAAGCAAGCATAAGTTGCTTTTCTAAATTTGAGACCCTGTTCTGTTTTGTAATTCAGTTCCTGTGTAGCCAAGTTTACATTCTGTGTATTAGTGATATCTTATGATGTTTCTTTTTCTGTGTGACTTATTTCAGTTAGAATCATCGTACCTGAATCCACTCATTATGCTGCTATGGGCCTGATGACATAGATTTCATTGCTGAGTGATACTGCACTGTACGTAAGTACCACAAGTTCTTTATCCATTTTTCACTTTGTGTGATATTGAACTTGTACGGTAAACGAGGTTCTTGTAAACAGAGGCGTCCCAAACTTTGGGGTGGCTGTGTCTTTTTGATTTTAATTTCCCTAAGCTATAGGTCCATAAGTGGAAGTGCCCTAGGCTCTGTTGCTTTGTTTTTTAGATGTTTCAGGAAACACCATACACTTCTCCAGAGTGTCTGTTGGCAATTTACATCCCGCCCATCAGCATAACAAGGCTCCCAGTTCTCCATGGCCTGTCCTGCCTTTCTGGATTTTACACTTTTTTCAGATGGCCCTTTTGACCGGGGGGAAGTGAGACTTCATTGTAGTGCAGATTTCCTTTGCAAGCTTGCTTGGTTGGCCAAAAAGGGCGTATGCGTTTTTTCCTGAATATATTCAGGAAAAAACGCATACGCCCTTTTTGGCCAAGTGCATCATTGTGGACGTTCTGCCTCTTTTCCTATGCTTTCAATGCAATTCCAGTCTACCTCCTGAAATCGGTTTCCTGCAATTCTGCCCCGCTTTCAAGTCCTCTTGGCAGCCTTAATTCAGTGTATTTTTGGACGATAGCTGTCATTTATAACTCTGCAGGTTTGTGAATAACAGTGCCCCTGAGCTCCTTTCTTCAACTCGCTTTCTTGTGACCTGCCCGCAACACCGCAGCATGGCTTCTGGCCCTAATCTGGTTCCGGCACGGCACGCTGAGCGTTTGGTTAATTCCTCTTCCTGGTGGGAAATTAGAGTTAAATTTGCCCGTCCAGACACCTCCAGCTAGTCTCTCATTGGTTCTCCCTATTCCTGTTCATCTTCCGCAGAAATTGCAAACTGGGCCAAACAGGAGATTTAAGGGACTGACTCTCCAAGTCGGGAGAGTGTTAGTAAAGCGTCTGGAATGTTGCACCCGAGTACCAGGGGAGGAAAACTGAGACATATTTGAACACGTCTCCCATTCACACGGTTGATCGTACTCGGGGTTCCACATGCATGTTTTAGCTGAAGGAAGAATACCTTAAACCTGGAGAGTTGAGACCCGTGTAATGGGTACCATGCAATATGACTTCAAAGGGTCTTCATTTGCTCACCAAACCTCTCCAATCCTATCACTGCTGCGTTCATGCCCCTGTACACATGCGTGATTCTCTTTCGGAGACATAGCAATCCATAGGTTTTAAGATACTTACTAGTCAGGTACATTCTTAGGCGTTTAATATGCGGTGTTGAGTCCATTTCGTTGAGCAAGGAGTAGCTCTTGTCTATTCCATATTTGGCTTAAGGAACTTTATCTGTGCTCATTTCAATCTCTGGTTTTATGCAGCACCCCAACTCACCTTTACCCTTAAGCAAGCATAAGTTGGTTTTCTAAATTTGAGACCCTGTTCTGTTCTGTAATTCAGTTCCTGTGTAGCCAAGTTTACATTCCGTGTATTACTGATATCTTATGATGTTTCTTTTTCTGTGTGACTTATTTCAGTTAGAATCATCATACCTGAATCCACTCATTGTGCTGCTAAGGGCGTGATGACACAGATTTCATTGCTGAGTGATATTGCTTTGTAAGTAAATACCACAACTTCTTTATCCATTTTTCACTTTCTGCGATGTTGAACTTGTACTGTAAACGAGGTTCTTGTAAACAGAGCCGTCCCAAACTTTAGGGTGGCTGTGTCTTTTTGATTTTAATTTCCCTAAGCTATAGGACCATAAGTGGAAGTGGCCTAGGTTCTGTTGCTTTGTTTTTTAGATGTTTCAGGAAACACGATACACTTCTCCCGAGTGTCTGTTGGCAATTTACATCCCGCCCATCAGCATAACAAGGCTCCCAGTTCTCCATGGCCTGTCCTGCCTTTCTGGATTTTACACTTTTTTCAGATGACCCTTTTGACTGGGGGGAAGTGAGACTTCATTGTAGTGCAGATTTCCTTTGCAAGCTTGCTTGGTTGGCCAAAAAGGGCGTATGCGTTTTTTCCTGAATATATTCAGGAAAAAAACGCATACGCCCTTTTTGGCCAAGTGCATCATTGTGGACGTTCTGCCTCTTTTCCTATCCTTTCAATGCAATTCCAGTCTACCTCCTGAAATCGGTTTCCTGCAATTCTGCCCCGCTTTCAAGTCCTCTTGGCAGCCTTACTTCAGTCTATTTTTGGACGATAGCTGTCATTTATAACTCTGCAGGTTTGTGAATTACAGTGCCCCTGAGCTCCTTTCTTCAACACGCTTTCTTTTGAGCTGGCCGCAACACCGCAGGATGGCTTCAGGCCCTAATCTGGTTCCGGCACGGCACGCTGAGCCTTTGGTTTACTCCTCTTCCTGGTGGGAAATGAGAGTTAAATTTGCCCGTCCAGACACCTCCAGCTAGTCTCTCATTGGTTCTCCCTATTCCTGTTCATCTTCCGCAGAAATTGCAAACTGGGCCAAACAGGAGGTTAAAGGGACTGACTCTCCAAGTGGGGAGAGTGTTAGTAAAGCGTCTGGAATGTTGCACCCGAGTACCAGGGTACAAAAACTGAGACATATTTGAACACGTCTCCCGATCACATGGTTGATCATACTGTAGGTTCCACATGCATGTTTTAGCTGAAGGAAGAATACCTTAAACCTGGGTAGTTGAAACCCGTGGAATGGGTACCATGCACTATGACTTCAAAGGGTCTTCATTTGCTCACCGAACCTCTCCAATCCTATCACTGCTGCGTTTATGCCCTTGTACACATGCTTGATTCTCTTTCGGAGACATAGCAATCCATAGGTTTTAAGATACTTACTAGTCAGGTACATTCTTAGGCGTTTAATATGCGGTGTTGAGTCCATTTCGTTGAGCAAGGAGTAGCTCTTGTCTATTCCATATTTGACTTAAGGAACTTTATCTGTGCTCATTTCAATCTCTGGTTTTATGCAGCACCCCAACTCACCTTTCCCCTTAAGCAAGCATAAGTTGGTTTTCTAAATTTGAGACCCTGTTCTGTTCTGTAATTCAGTTCCTGTGTAGCCAAGTTTACATTCCGTGTATTACTGATATCTTATGATGTTTCTTTTTCTGTGTGACTTATTTCAGTTAGAATCATCATACCTGAATCCACTCATTGTGCTGCGAAGGGCGTGATGACACAGATTTCATTGCTGAGTGATATTGCTTTGTAAGTAAATACCACAACTTCTTTATCCATTTTTCACTTTCTGCGATGTTGAACTTGTACTGTAAACGAGGTTCTTGTAAACAGAGGCGTCCCAAACTTTAGGGTGGCTGTGTCTTTTTGATTTTAATTTCCCTAAGCTATAGGACCATAAGTGGAAGTGCCCTAGGTTCTGTTGCTTTGTTTTTTAGATGTTTCAGGAAACACCATACACTTCTCCCGAGTGGTTGTTGGCAATTTACATCCCGCCCATCAGCATAACAAGGCTCCCAGTTCTCCATGGCCTGTCCTGCCTTTCTGGATTTTACACTTTTTTCAGATGGCCCTTTTGACCGGGGGGAAGTGAGACTTCATTGTAGTGCAGATTTCCTTTGCAAGCTTGCTTGGTTGGCCAAAAAGGGCGTATGCGTTTTTTCCTGAATATATTCAGGAAAAAACGCATACGCCCTTTTTGGCCAAGTGCATCATTGTGGACGTTCTGCCTCTTTTCCTATGCTTTCAATGCAATTCCAGTCTACCTCCTGAAATCGGTTTCCTGCAATTCTGCCCCGCCTTCAAGTCCTCTTGGCAGCCTTACTTCAGTATATTTTTGGACGATAGCTCTCATTTATAACTCTGCAGGTTTGTGAATTACAGTGCCCCTGAGCTCCTTTCCTCAACTCGCTTTCTTGTGACCTGACCGCAACACCGCAGGATGTCTTCAGGCCCTAATCTGGTTCCGGCATGGCACACTGAGCCTTTGGTTAATTCCTCTTCCTGGTGGGAAATGAGAGTTAAATTTGCCCGTCCAGACACCTCCAGCTAGTCTCTCATTGGTTCTCGCTATTCCTGTTCATCTTCCGCAGAAATTGCAATCTGTGCAAAACAGGAGGTTAAAGGCGCTGACTCTCCAAGTGGGGAGAGTGTTAGTAAAGCGTCTGGAATGTTGCACCCGAGTACCAGGGGAGGAAAACTGAGACATATTTGAACACGTCTCCCGTTCACATGGTTGATCATACTTGGGTTCCACATGCATGTTTTAGCTGAAGGAAGAATACCTTAAACCTGGAGAGTTGAGACCCGTGTAATGGGTACCATGCAATATGACTTCAAAGGGTCTTCATTTGCTCACCGAACCTCTCCAATCCTATCACTGCTGCGTTTATGCCCCTGTACACATGCTTGATTCTCTTTTGGAGACATAGAAATCCATAGGTTTTACGATACTTACTAGTCAGGTACATTCTTAGGCGTTTAATATGCGGTGTTGAGTCCATTTCGTTGAGCAAGGAGTAGCTCTTGTCTATTCCATATTTGACTTAAGGAACTTTATCTGTGCGCATTTCAATCTCTGGTTTTATGCAGCACCCCAACTCACCTTTACCCTTAAGCAAGCATAAGTTGGTTTTCTAAATTTGAGACCCTGTTCTGTTCTGTAATTCAGTTCCTGTGTAGCCAAGTTTACATTCCGTGTATTACTGATATCTTATGATGTTTCTTTTTCTGTGTGACTTATTTCAGTTAGAATCAACATACCTGAATCCACTCATTGTGATGCTAAGGGCCTGATGACATAGATTTCATTGCTGAGTGATATTGCTTTGTAAGTAAATACCACTACTTCTTTATCCATTTTTCACTTTCTGCGATGTTGAACTTGTACTGTAAACGAGGTTCTTGTAAACAGAGGCGTCCCAATCTTTGGGGTGGCTGTGTCTTTTTGATTTTAATTTCCCTAAGCTATAGGACCATAAGTGGCAGTGCCCTAGGCTCTGTTGCTTTGTTTTTTAGTTGTATCAGGAAACACCATACACTTCTCCCGAGTGTCTGTTGGCAATTTACATCCCGCCCATCAGCATAACAAGGCTCCCAGTTCTCCATGGCCTGTCCTGCCTTTCTGGATTTTACACTTTTTTCAGATGGCCCTTTTGACCGGGGGGAAGTGAGACTTCATTGTAGTGCAGATTTCCTTTGCAAGCTTGCTTGGTTGGCCAAAAAGGGCGTATGCGTTTTTTCCTGAATATATTCAGGAAAAAACGCATACGCCCTTTTTGGCCAAGTGCATCATTGTGGACGTTCTGCCTCTTTTCCTATGCTTTCAATGCAATTCCAGTCTACCTCCTGAAATCGGTTTCCTGCAATTCTGCCCCGCTTTCAAGTCCTCTTGGCAGCCTTACTTCAGTCTATTTTTGGATGATAGCTGTCATTTATAACTCTGCAGGTTTGTGAATTACAGTGCCCCTGAGCTCCTTTCTTCAACTCGCTTTCTTGTGACCTGGCGGCAACACCGCAGGATGGCTTCAGGCCCTAATCTGGTTCCGGCCCGGCATGCTGAGCCTTTGGTTAATTCCTCTTCCTGGTGGGAAATGAGAGTTAAATTTGCCCGTCCAGACACCTCCAGCTAGCCTCTCATTGGTTCTCGGTATTTCTGTTCATCTTCCACAGAAATTGCAAACTGGGCCAAACAGGAGGTTAAAGGGAGTGACTCTCCAAGTGGGGAGAGTGTTAGTAAAGCGTCTGGAATGTTGCACCCGAGTACCAGGGGAGGAAAACTGAGACATATTTGAACACGTCTCCTGATCACATGGTTGATCATACTCTAGGTTCCACATGCATGTTTTAGCTGAAGGAAGAATACCTTAAACCTGGGTAGTTGAAACCCGTGGAATGGGTACCATGCAATATGACTTCAAAGGGTCTTCATTTGCTCACCGCACCTCTCCAATCCTATCACTGCTGCGTTTATGCCCCTGTACACATGCTTGATTCTCTTTTGGAGACATAGCAATCCATAGGTTTTACGATACTTACTAGTCAGGTACATTCTTAGGCGTTTAATATGGGGTGTTGAGTCCATTTCGTTGAGCAAGGAGTAGCTCTTGTCTATTCCATATTTGGCTTAAGGAACTTTATCTGTGCTCATTTCAATCTCTGGTTTTATGCAGCACCCCAACTCACCTTTACCCTTATGCAAGCATAAGTTGGTTTTCTAAATTTGAGACCCTGTTCTGTTCTGTAATTCAGTTCCTGTGTAGCCAAGTTTACATTCCGTGTATTACTGATATCTTATGATGTTTCTTTTTCTGTGTGACTTATTTCAGTTAGAATCATCATACCTGAATCCACTCATTGTGCTGCTAAGGGCCTGATGACATAGATTTCATTGCTGAGTGATATTGCTTTGTAAGTAAATACCAAAACTTCTTTATCGATTTTTCACTTTCTGCGATGTTGAACTTGTACTGTAAACAAGGTTCTTGTAAACAGAGGCGTCCCAAACTTTAGGGTGGCTGTGTCTTTTTGATTTTAATTTCCCTAAGCTATAGGACCATAAGTGGAAGTGGCCTAGGTTCTGTTGCTTTGTTTTTTAGATGTTTCAGGAAACACGATACACTTCTCCCGAGTGTCTGTTGGCAATTTACATCCCGCCCATCAGCATAACAAGGCTCCCAGTTCTCCATGGCCTGTCCTGCCTTTCTGGATTTTACACTTTTTTCAGATGACCCTTTTGACCGGGGGGAAGTGAGACTTCATTGTAGTGCAGATTTCCTTTGCAAGCTTGCTTGGTTGGCCAAAAAGGGCGTATGCGTTTTTTTCCTGAATATATTCAGGAAAAAAACGCATACGCCCTTTTTGGCCAAGTGCATCATTGTGGACGTTCTGCCTCTTTTCCTATGCTTTCAATGCAATTCCAGTCTACCTCCTGAAATCGGTTTCCTGCAATTCTGCCCCGCTTTCAAGTCCTCTTGGCAGCCTTACTTCAGTCTATTTTTGGACGATAGCTGTCATTTATAACTCTGCAGGTTTGTGAATTACAGTGCCCATGAGCTCCTTTCTTCAACACGCTTTCTTTTGAGCTGGCCGCAACACCGCAGGATGGCTTCAGGCCCTAAAGTGGTTCCGGCACGGCACACTGAGCCTTTGGTTAATTCCTCTTCCTGGTGGGAAATGAGAGTTAAATTTGCCCGTCCAGACACCTCCAGCTAGTCTCTCATTGGTTCTCGCTATTCCTGTTCATCTTCCGCAGAAATTGCAAACTGGGCCAAACAGGAGATTTAATGGACTGACTCTCCAAGTCGGGAGAGTGTTAGTAAAGCGTCTGGAATGTTGCACCCGAGTACCAGGATACGAAAACTGAGAAATATTTGAACACGTCTCCCGATCACATGGTTGATCATACTCTAGGTTCCACATGCAAGTTTTAGCTGAAGGAAGAATACCTTAAACCTGGGTAGTTAAAACCCGTGGAATGGGTACCATGTAATATGACTTCAAAGGGTCTTCTTTTGCTCACCGAACCTCTCCAATCGTTTCACTGCTGTGTTTATGCCCCTGTACACATGCTTCATTCTCTTTCGGAGACATAGCAATCCATAGGTTTTAAGATACTTACTAGTCAGGTACATTCTTAGGCGTTTAATATGCGGTGTTGGGTCCATTTCGTTGAGCAAGGAGTAGCTCTTGTCTATTCCATATTTGGCTTAAGGAACTTTATCTGTGCTCATTTCGATCTCTGGTTTTATGCAGCACCCCAACTCACCTTTCCCCTTAAGCAAGCATAAGTTGGTTTTCTAAATTTGAGACCCTTTTCTGTTCTGTAATTCAGTTCCTGTGTAGCCAAGTTTACATTCCGTGTATTACTGATATCTTATGATGTTTCTTTTTCTGTGTGACTTATTTCAGTTAGAATCATCATACCTGAATCCACTCATTGTGCTGCTAAGGGCCTGATGACATAGATTTCATTGCTGAGTGATATTGCTTTGTAAGTAAATACCACAACTTCTTTATCCATTTTTCACTTTCTGCGATGTTGAACTTGTACTGTAAATGAGGTTCTTGTAAACAGAGGCGTCCCAAGCTTTAGGGTGGCTGTGTCTTTTTGATTTTAATTTCCCTAAGCTATAGGACCATAAGTGGAAGTGGCCTAGGATCTGTTGCTTTGTTTTTTAGATGTTTCAGGAAACACGATACACTTCTCCCGAGTGTCTGTTGGCAATTTACATCCCGCCCATCAGCATAACAAGGCTCCCAGTTCTCAATGGCCTGTCCTGCCTTTCTGGATTTTACACTTTTTTCAGATGACCCTTTTGACCGGGGGGAAGTGAGACTTCATTGTAGTGCAGATTTCCTTTGCAAGCTTGCTTGGTTGGCCAAAAAGGGCGTATGCGTTTTTTCCTGAATATATTCAGGAAAAAAACGCATACGCCCTTTTTGGCCAAGTGCATCATTGTGGACGTTCTGCCTCTTTTCCTATGCTTTCAATGCAATTCCAGTCTACCTCCTGAAATCGGTTTCCTGCAATTCTGCCCCGCTTTCAAGTCCTCTTGGCAGCCTTACTTCAGTATATTTTTGGACGATAGCTGTCATTTATAACTCTGCAGGTTTGTGAATTACAGTGCCCCTGAGCTCCTTTCTTCAACACGCTTTCTTTTGAGCTGGCCACAACACCGCAGGATGGCTTCAGGCCCTAATCTGGTTCCGGCACGGCACACTGAGCCTTTGGTTAACTCCTCTTCCTGGTGGGAAATGAGAGTTAAATTTGCCCGTCCAGACACCTCCAGCTAGTCTCTCATTGGTTCTCCCTATTCCTGTTCATCTTCCGCAGAAATTGCAAACTGGGCCAAACAGGAGGTTAAAGGGACTGACTCTCCAAGTGGGGAGAGTGTTAGTAAAGCGTCTGGAATGTTGCACCCGAGTACCAGGGGAGGAAAACTGAGACATATTTGAACACGTCTCCCGATCACATGGTTGATCATACTCTAGGTTCCACATGCATGTTTTAGCTGAAGGAAGAATACCTTAAACCTGGGTAGTTGAAACCCGTGGAATGGGTACCATGCAATATGACTTCAAAGGGTCTTCATTTGCTCACCGAACCTCTCCAATCCTATCACTGCTGCATTTATGCCCCTGTACACATGCTTGATTCTCTTTCGGAGACATAGCAATCCATAGGTTTTAAGATACTTACTAGTCAGGTACATTCTTAGGTGTTTAATATGCGGTGTTGAGTCCATTTCGTTGAGCAAGGAGTAGCTCTTGTCTATTCCATATTTGGCTTAAGGAACTTTATCTGTGCTCATTTCAATCTCTGGTTTTATGCAGCACCCCAACTCACCTTTACCCTTAAGCAAGCATAAGTTGGTTTTCTAAATTTGAGACCCTGTTCTGTTCTGTAATTCAGTTCCTTTGTAGCCAAGTTTACATTCCGTGTATTACTGATATCTTATGATGTTTCTTTTTCTGTGTGACTTATTTCAGTTAGAATCATCATACCTGAATCCACTCATTGTTCTGCTAAGGGCCTGATGACACAGATTTCATTGCTTGGTGATATTGCTTTGTAAGTAAATACCACAACTTCTTTATCCATTTTTCACTTTCTGCGATGTTGAACTTGTACTGTAAACGAGGTTCTTGTAAACAGAGCCGTTCCAAACTTTGGGGTGGCTGTGTCTTTTTGATTTTAATTTCCCTAAGCTATAGGACCATAAGTGGAAGTGCCCTAGGCTCTGTTGCTTTGTTTTTTAGATGTTTCAGGAAACACCATACACTTCTCCCGAGTGGTTGTTGGCAATTTACATCCCGCCCATCAGCATAACAAGGCTCCCAGTTCTCCATGGCCTGTCCTGCCTTTCTGGATTTTACCCTTTTTTCAGATGGCCCTTTTGACCAGGGGGAAGTGAGACTTCATTGTAGTGCAGACTTCCTTTGCAAGCTTGCTTGGTTGGCCAAAAAGGGCGTATGCGTTTTTTCCTGAATATATTCAGGAAAAAACGCATACGCCCTTTTTGGCCAAGTGCATCATTGTGGACGTTCTGCCTCTTTTCCTATGCTTTCAATGCAATTCCAGTCTACCTCCTGAAATCGGTTTCCTGCAATTCTGCCCCGCTTTCAAGTCCTCTTGGCAGCCTTACTTCAGTCTATTTTTGGACGATAGCTGTCATTTATAACTCTGCAGGTTTGTGAATTACAGTGCCCCTGAGCTCCTTTCTTCAACTCGCTTTCTTGTGACCTGGCCGCAACACCGCAGGATGGCTTCAGGCCCTAATCTGGTTCCGGCATGGCACGCTGAGCCTTTGGTTATTTCCTCTTCCTGGTGGGAAATGAGAGTTAAATTTGCCCGTCCAGACACCTGCAGCTAGCCTCTCATTGGTTCTCGCTATTCCTGTTCATCTTCCGCAGAAATTGCAAACTGGGCCAAACAGGAGGTTAAAGGGACTGACTCTCCAAGTCGGGAGAGTGTTAGTAAAGCGTCTGGAATGTTGCACCCGAGTACCAGGGGAGGAAAACTGAGACATATTTGAACACGTCTCCCGATCACATGGTTGATCATACTCTAGGTTCCACATGCATGTTTTAGCTGAAGGAAGAATACCTTAAACCTGGGTAGTTGAAACCCGTGGAATGGGTACCATGCAATATGACTTCAAAGGGTCTTCATTTGCTCACCGAACCTCTCCAATCCTATCACTGCTGCGTTTATGCCCCTGTACACATGCTTGATTCTCTTTCGGAGACATAGCAATCCATAGGTTTTAAGATACTTACTAGTCAGGTACATTCTTAGGTGTTTAATATGCGGTGTTGCGTCCATTTCGTTGAGCAAGGAGTAGCTCTTGTCTATTCCATATTTGGCTTAAGGAACTTTATCTGTGCTCATTTCAATCTCTGGTTTTATGCAGCACCCCAACTCACCTTTACCCTTAAGCAAGCATAAGTTGGTTTTCTAAATTTGAGACCCTGTTCTGTTCTGTAATTCAGTTCCTGTGTAGCCAAGTTTACATTCCGTGTATTACTGATATCTTATGATGTTTCTTTTTCTGTGTGACTTATTTCAGTTAGAATCATCATACCTGAATCCACTCATTGTTCTGCTAAGGGCCTGATGACACAGATTTCATTGCTTGGTGATATTGCTTTGTAAGTAAATACCACAACTTCTTTATCCATTTTTCACTTTCTGCGATGTTGAACTTGTACTGTAAACGAGGTTCTTGTAAACAGAGCCGTTCCAAACTTTGGGGTGGCTGTGTCTTTTTGATTTTAATTTCCCTAAGCTATAGGACCATAAGTGGAACTGCCCTAGGTTCTGTTGCTTTGTTTTTTAGATGTTTCAGGAAACACCATACACTTCTCCCGAGTGGTTGTTGGCAATTTACATCCCGCCCATCAGCATAACAAGGCTCCCAGTTCTCCATGGCCTGTCCTGCCTTTCTGGATTTTACCCTTTTTTCAGATGGCCCTTTTGACCGGGGGGAAGTGAGACTTCATTGTAGTGCAGATTTCCTTTGCAAGCTTGCTTGGTTGGCCAAAAAGGGCGTATGCGTTTTTTCCTGAATATATTCAGGAAAAAACGCATACGCCCTTTTTGGCCAAGTGCATCATTGTGGACGTTCTGCCTCTTTTCCTATGCTTTCAATGCAATTCCAGTCTACCTCCTGAAATCGGTTTCCTGCAATTCTGCCCCGCTTTCAAGTCCTCTTGGCAGCCTTACTTCAGTCTATTTTTGGACGATAGCTGTCATTTATAACTCTGCAGGTTTGTGAATTACAGTGCCCCTGAGCTCCTTTCTTCAACTCGCTTTCTTGTGACCTGGCCGCAACACCGCAGGATGGCTTCAGGCCCTAATCTGGTTCCGGCATGGCACGCTGAGCCTTTGGTTATTTCCTCTTCCTGGTGGGAAATGAGAGTTAAATTTGCCCGTCCAGACACCTGCAGCTAGCCTCTCATTGGTTCTCGCTATTCCTGTTCATCTTCCGCAGAAATTGCAAACTGGGCCAAACAGGAGGTTAAAGGGACTGACTCTCCAAGTCGGGAGAGTGTTAGTAAAGCGTCTGGAATGTTGCACCCGAGTACCAGGGGAGGAAAACTGAGACATATTTGAACACGTCTCCCGATCACATGGTTGATCATACTCTAGGTTCCACATGCATGTTTTAGCTGAAGGAAGAATACCTTAAACCTGGGTAGTTGAAACCCGTGGAATGGGTACCATGCAATATGACTTCAAAGGGTCTTCATTTGCTCACCGAACCTCTCCAATCCTATCACTGCTGCGTTTATGCCCCTGTACACATGCTTGATTCTCTTTCGGAGACATAGCAATCCATAGGTTTTAAGATACTTACTAGTCAGGTACATTCTTAGGCGTTTTATATGCGGTGTTGAGTCCATTTCGTTGAGCAAGGAGTAGCTCTTGTCTATTCCATATTTGGCTTAAGGAACTTTATCTGTGCTCATTTCAATCTCTGGTTTTATGCAGCACCCCAACTCACCTTTACCCTTAAGCAAGCATAAGTTGGTTTTCTAAATTTGAGACCCTGTTCTGTTCTGTAATTCAGTTCCTGTGTAGCCAAGTTTACATTCCGTGTATTACTGATATCTTATGATGTTTCTTTTTCTGTGTGACTTATTTCAGTTAGAATCATCATACCTGAATCCACTCATTGTTCTGCTAAGGGCCTGATGACACAGATTTCATTGCTGAGTGATATTGCTTTGTAAGTAAATACCACAACTTCTTTATCCATTTTTCACTTTCTGCGATGTTGAACTTGTACTGTAAACGAGGTTCTTGTAAACAGAGCCGTTCCAAACTTTGGGGTGGCTGTGTCTTTTTGATTTTAATTTCCCTAAGCTATAGGACCATAAGTGGAACTGCCCTAGGTTCTGTTGCTTTGTTTTTTAGATGTTTCAGGAAACACCATACACTTCTCCCGAGTGGTTGTTGGCAATTTACATCCCGCCCATCAGCATAACAAGGCTCCCAGTTCTCCATGGCCTGTCCTGCCTTTCTGGATTTTACCCTTTTTTCAGATGGTCCTTTTGACCGGGGGGGAAGTGAGACTTCATTGTAGTGCAGATTTCCTTTGCAAGCTTGCTTGGTTGGCCAAAAAAGGCGTATGCGTTTTTTCCTGAATATATTCAGGAAAAAACGCATACGCCCTTTTTGGCCAAGTGCATCATTGTGGACGTTCTGCCTCTTTTCCTATGCTTTCAATGCAATTCCAGTCTACCTCCTGAAATCGGTTTCCTGCAATTCTGCCCCGCTTTCAAGTCCTCTTGGCAGCCTTACTTCAGTCTATTTTTGGACGATAGCTGTCATTTATAACTCTGCAGGTTTGTGAATTACAGTGCCCCTGAGCTCCTTTCTTCAACTTGCTTTCTTGTGACCTGGCCGCAACACCGCAGGATGGCTTCAGGCCCTAATCTGGTTCCGGCCCGGCATGCTGAGCCTTTGGTTATTTCCTCGTCCTGGTGGGAAATGAGAGTTAAATTTGCCCGTCCAGACACCTCCAGCTAGTCTCTCATTGGTTCTCGCTATTCCTGTTCATCTTCCGCAGAAATTGCAAACTGGGCCAAACAGGAGGTTAAAGACGCTGACTCTCCATGTGGGGAGAGTGTTAGTAAAGCGTCTGGAATGTTGCACCCGAGTACCAGGGGAGGAAAACTGAGACTTATTTGAACACGTCTCCCGATCACATGGTTGATCATACTCTGGGTTCCACATGCATGTTTTAGCTGAAGGAAGAATACCTAAAACCTGGGTAGTTGAAACCCGTGGAATGGGTACCATGCAATATGACTTCAAAGGGTCTTCATTTACTCACAGAACCTCTCCAATCCTATCACTGCTGCGTTTATGCCCCTGTACACATGCTTGATTCTCTTTCGGAGACATAGCAATCTATAGGTTTTAAGATACTTACTAGTCAGGTACATTCGTAGGCGTTTAATATGCGGTGTTGAGTCCATTTCGTTGAGCAAGGAGTAGCTCTTGTCTATTCCATATTTGGCTTAAGGAACTTTATCTGTGCTCATTTCAATCTCTGGTTTTATGCAGCACCCCAACTCACCTTTCCCCTTAAGCAAGCATAAGTTGGTTTTCTAAATTTGAGACCCTGTTCTGTTCTGCAATTCAGTTCCTGTGTAGCCAAGTTTACATTCCGTGTATTACTGATATCTTATGATGTTTCTTTTTCTGTGTGAATTATTTCAGTTAGAATCATCGTACCTGAATCCACTCATTATGCTGCTACGGGCCTGATGACATAGATTTCATTGCTGAGTGATACTGCATTGTACGTAAGTACCACAAGTTCTTTATCCATTTTTCACTTTCTGTGATATTGAACTTGTACGGTAAACGAGGTTCTTGTAAACAGAGGCATCTCAAACTTTGGGGTGGCTGTGTCTTTTTGATTTTAATTTCCCTAAGCTATAGGACCATAAGTGGAAGTGCCCTAGGCTCTGTTGCTTTGTTTTTTAGATGTTTCAGGAAACACCATACACTTCTCCCGAGTGTCTGTTGGCAATTTACATCCCGCCCATCAGCATAACAAGGCTCCCAGTTCTCCATGGCCTGTCCTGCCTTTCTGGATTTTACACTTTTTTCAGATGGACCTTTTGACCGGGGGGAAGTGAGACTTCAATGTCGTGCAGATTTCCTTTGCAAGCTTGCTTGGTTGGCCAAAAAGGGCGTATGCGTTTTTTCCTGAATATATTCAGGAAAAAACGCATACGCCCTTTTTGGCCAAGTGCATCATTGTGGACGTTCTGCCTCTTTTCCTATGCTTTCAATGCAATTCCAGTCTACCTCCTGAAATCGGTTTCCTGCAATTCTGCCCCGCTTTCAAGTCCTCTTGGCAGCCTTACTTCAGTCTATTTTTGGACGATAGCTGTCATTTATAACTCTGCAGGTTTGTGAATTACAGTGCCCCTGAGCTCCTTTCTTCAACTCGCTTTCTTGTGAGCTGGCCGCAACACCGCAGGATGGCTTCAGGCCCTAATCTGGTTCCGGTACGGCACGCTGAGCCTTTGGTTAATTCCTCTTCCTGGTGGGAAATGAGAGTTAAATTTGCCCGTCCAGACACCTCCAGCTAGTCTCTCATTGGTTCTCGCTATTCCTGTTCATCTTCCGCAGAAATTGCAAACTGGGCCAAACAGGAGGTTAAAGGGACTGACTCTCCAAGTGGGGAGAGTGTTAGTAAAGCGTCTGGAATGTTGCACCCGAGTACCAGGGTACGAAAACTGAGACATATTTGAACACGTCTCCCGATCACATGGTTGATCATACTCTAGGTTCCACATGCATGTTTTAGCTGAAGGAAGAATACCTTAAACCTGGGTAGTTGAAACCCGTGGAATGGGTACCATGAAATATGACTTCAAAGGGTCTTCATTTGCTCACCGAACCTCTCCAATCCTATCACTGCTGCGTTTATGCCCCTGTACACATGCTTGATTCTCTTTCGTAGACATAGCAATCCATAGGTTTTAAGATACTTACTAGTCAGGAACATTCTTAGGAGTTTAATATGGGGTGTTGAGTCCATTTCGTTGAGCAAGGAGTAGCTCTTGTCTATTCCATATTTGGCTTAAGGAACTTTAACTGTGCTCATTTCAATCTCTGGTTTTATGCAGCACCCCAACTCACCTTTACCCTTAAGCAAGCATAAGTTGGTTTTCTAAATTTGAGACCCTGTTCTGTTCTGTAATTCAGTTCCTGTGTAGCCAAGTTTACATTCCGTGTATTACTGATATCTTATGATGTTTCTTTTTCTGTGTGACTTATTTCAGTTAGAATCATCATACCTGAATCCACTCATTGTGATATTAAGGGCCTGATGACACAGATTTCATTGCTGAGTGATATTGCTTTGTAAGTACATACCACAACTTCTTTATCCATTTTTCACTTTCTGCGATGTTGAACTTGTACTGTAAACGAGGTTCTTGTAAACAGAGCCGTTCCAAACTTTGGGGTGGCTGTGTCTTTTTGATTTTAATTTCCCTAAGCTATAGGACCATAAGTGGAAGTGCCCTAGGTTCTGTTGCTTTGTTTTTTAGATGTTTCAGGAAACACCATACACTTCTCCCGAGTGTCTATTGGCAATTTACATCCCGCCCATCAGCATAACAAGGCTCCCGGTTCTCCATGGCCTGTCCTGCCTTTCTGGATTTTACACTTTTTTCAGATGGCCCGTTTGACCGGGGGGAAGTGAGACTTCATTGTAGTGCAGATTTCCTTTGCAAGCTTACTTGGTTGGCCAAAAAGGGCGTATGCGTTTTTTCCTGAATATATTCAGGAAAAAACGCATACGCCCTTTTTGGCCAAGTGCATCATTGTGGACGTTCTGCCTCTTTTCCTATGCTTTCAATGCAATTCCAGTCTACCTCCTGAAATCGGTTTCCTGCAATTCTGCCCCGCTTTCAAGTCCTCTTGGCAGCCTTACTTCAGTCTATTTTTGGACGATAGCTGTCATTTATAACTCTGCAGGTTTGTGAATTACAGTGCCCCTGAGCTCCTTTCTTCAACTCGCTTTCTTGTGACCTGGCCGCAACACCGCAGGATGGCTTCAGGCCCTAATCTGGTTCTGGCACGGCACGCTGAGCCTTTGGTTATTTCCGCCTCCTGGTGGGAAATGAGAGTTAAATTTGCCCGTCCAGACACCTCCAGCTAGCCTCTCATTGGTTCTCGCTATTCCTGTTCATCTTCCGCAGAAATAGCAAACTGGGCCAAACAGGAGGTTAAAGGCGCTGACTCTCCAAGTGGGGAGAGTGTTAGTAAAGCGTCTGGAATGTTGCACCCGAGTACCAGGGGAGGAAAACTGAGACATATTTGAACACGTCTCCCGATCACATGGTTGATCATACTCTGGGTTCCACATGCATGTTTTAGCTGAAGGAAGAATACCTAAAACCTGGGTAGTTGAAACCCGTGGAATGGGTACCATGCAATATGACTTCAAAGGGTCTTCATTTGCTCACCAAACCTCTCCAATCCTATCACTGCTGCGTTTATGCCCCTGTACACATGCTTGATTCTCTTTCAGAGACATAGCAATCCATAGGTTTTAAGATACTTACTAGTCAGGTACATTCTTAGGCGTTTAATATGGGGTTTTGAGTCCATTTCGTTGAGCAAGGAGTAGCTCTTGTCTATTCCATATTTGGCTTAAGGAACTTTATCTGTGCTCATTTCAATCTCTGGTTTTATGCAGCACCCCAACTCACCTTTCCCCTTAAGCAAGCATAAGTTGGTTTTCTAAATTTGAGACCCTGTTCTGTTTTGGAATGCAGTTCCTGTGTAGCCAAGTTTACATTCCGTGTATTAGTGATATCTTATGATGTTTCTTTTTCTGTGTGACTTATTTCAGTTAGAATCATCGTACCTGAATCCACTCATTATGCTGCTACGGGCCTGATGACATAGATTTCATTGCTGAGTGATACTGCATTGTACGTAAGTACCACAAGTTCTTTATCCATTTTTCACTTTCTGCGATGTTGAACTTGTACTATAAACGAGGTTCTTGTAAACAGAGGCGTCCCAAACTTTGGGGTGGCTGTGTCTTTTTGATTTTAATTTCCCTAAGCTATAGGACCATAAGCGGCAGTGCCCTAGGCTCTGTTGCTTTGTTTTTTAGATGTTTCAGGAGACACCATACACTTCTCCCGAGTGTCTGTTGGCAATTTACATCCCGCCCATCAGCATAACAAGGCTCCCAGTTCTCCATGGCCTGCCTTTCTGGATTTTACACTTTTTTCAGATGGCCCTTTTGACCGGGGGGAAGTGAGACTTCATTGTAGTGCAGATTTCCTTTGCAAGCTTGCTTGGTTGGCCAAAAAGGGCGTATGCGTTTTTTCCTGAATATATTCAGGAAAAAACGCATACGCCCTTTTTGGCCAAGTGCATCATTGTGGACGTTCTGCCTCTTTTCCTATGCTTTCAATGCAATTCCAGTCTACCTCCTGAAATTGGTTTCCTGCAATTCTGCCCCGCTTTCAAGTCCTCTTGGCAGCCTTACTTCAGTCTATTTTTGGACGATAGCTGTCATTTATAACTCTGCAGGTTTGTGAATTACAGTGCCCCTGAGCTCCTTTCTTCAACTCGCTTTCTTGTGACCTGGCCGCAACACCGCAGGATGGCTTCAGGCCCTAATCTGGTTCCGGCCCGGCACGCTGAGCCTTTGGTTAATTCCTCTTCCTGGTGGGAAATGAGAGTTAAATTTGCCCGTCCAGACACCTCCAGCTAGCCTCTCATTGGTTCTCGCTATTCCTGTTCATCTTCCGCAGAAATTGCAAACTGTGCCAAACAGGAGGTTAAAGGCGCTGACTCTCCAAGTGGGGAGAGTGTTAGTAAAGCGTCTGGAATGTTGCACCCGAGTACCAGGGGAGGAAAACTGAGACATATTTGAACACGTCTCCCGTTCACATGGTTGATCATACTCTGGGTTCCACATGCATGTTTTAGCTGAAGGAAGAATACCTAAAACCTGGGTAGTTGAAACCCGTGGAATGGGTACCATGCAATATGACTTCAAAGGGTCTTCATTTGCTCACCGAACCTCTCCAATCCTATCACTGCTGCGTTTATGCCCCTGTACACATGCTTGATTCTCTTTCGGAGACATAGCAATCCATAGGTTTTAAGATACTTACTAGTCAGGTACATTCTTAGGCATTTAATATGCGGTGTTGAGTCCATTTCGTTGAGCAAGGAGTAGCTCTTGTCTATTCCATATTTGGCTTAAGGAACTTTATCTGTGCTCATTTCAATCTCTGGTTTTATGCAGCAATCCAACTCACCTTTCCCCTTAAGCAAGCATAAGTTGGTTTTCTAAATTTGAGACCCTGTTCTGTTCTGTAATTCAGTTCCTGTGTAGCCAAGTTTACAGTCCGTGTATTACTGATATCTTATGATGTTTCTTTTTCTGTGTGACTTATTTCAGTTAGAATCATCATACCTGAATCCACTCATTATGCTGCTACGGGCCTGATGACATAGATTTCATTGCTGAGTGATACTGCATTGTACGTAAGTACCAAAAGTTCTTCATCCATTTTTTACTTTCTGCGATGTTGAACTTGTACTGTAAACGAGGTTCTTGTAAACAGAGGCGTCCCAAACTTTGGGGTGGCTGTGTCTTTTTGATTTTAATTTCCCTAAGCTATAGGACCATAAGTGGCAGTGCCCTAGGTTCTGTTGCTTTGTTTTTTAGATGTTTCAGGAGACACCGTACACTTCTCCCGAGTGTCTGTTAGCAATTTACATCCCGCCCATCAGCATAACAAGGCTCCCAGTTCTCCATGGCCTGTCCTGCCTTTCTGGATTTTACACTTTTTTCAGATGGCCCTTTTGACCGGGGGGAAGTGAGACTTCATTGTAGTGCAGATTTCCTTTGCAAGCTTGCTTGGTTGGCCAAAAAGGGCGTATGCGTTTTTTCCTGAATATATTCAGGAAAAAACGCATACGCCCTTTTTGGCCAAGTGCATCATTGTGGACGTTCTGCCTCTTTTCCTATGCTTTCAATGCAATTCCAGTCTACCTCCTGAAATCGGTTTCCTGCAATTCTGCCCCGCTTTCAAGTCCTCTTGGCAGCCTTACTTCAGTCTATTTTTGGACGATAGCTGTCATTTATAACTCTGCAGGTTTGTGAATTACAGTGCCCCTGAGCTCCTTTCTTCAACTCGCTTTCTTTTGAGCTGGCCGCAACACTGCAGGATGGCTTCAGGCCCTAATCTGGTTCCGGCACGGCACGCTGAGCGTTTGGTTAATTCCTCTTCCTGGTGGGAAATGAGAGTTAAATTTGCCCGTCCAGACACCTCCAGCTAGCCTCTCATTGGTTCTCGCTATTCCTGTTCATCTTCCGCAGAAATTGCAAACTGGGCCAAACAGGAGGTTAAAGGGACTGACTCTCCAAGTCGGGAGAGTGTTAGTAAAGCGTCTGGAATGTTGCACCCGAGTACCAGGGTACGAAAACTGAGACATATTTGAACACGTCTCCCGATCACATGGTTGATCATACTCTAGGTTCCACATGCATGTTTTAGCTGAAGGAAGAATACCTCAAACCTGGGTAGTTGAAACCCGTGGAATGGGTACAATGCAATATGACTTCAAAGGGTCTTCATTTGCTCACCGAACCTCTCCAATCCTATCACTGCTGCGTTTATTCCCCTGTACACATGCTTGATTCTCTTTCGGAGACATAGCAATCCATAGGTTTTAAGATACTTACTAGTCAGGTACATTCTTAGGCGTTTAATATGCGGTGTTGAGTCCATTTCGTTGAGCAAGGAGTAGCTCTTGTCTATTCCATATTTGACTTAAGGAACTTTATCTGTGCTCATTTCAATCTCTGGTTTTATGCAGGACCCCAACTCACCTTTCCCCTTAAGCAAGCATAAGTTGGTTTACTAAATTTGAGACCCTGTTCTGTTCTGTAATTCAGTTCCTGTGTAGCCAAGTTTACATTCCGTGTATTAGTGATATCTTATGATGTTTCTTTTTCTGTGTGACTTACTTCAGTTAGAATCATCATACCTGAATCCACTCATTGTGCTGCTAAGGGCCTGATGACACAGATTTCATTGCTGAGTGATATTGCTTTGTAAGTAAATACCACAACTTCTTTATCCATTTTTCACTTTCTGCGATGTTGAACTTGTACTGTAAACGAGGTTCTTGTAAACAGAGCCGTTCCAAACTTTGGGGTGGCTGTGTCTTTTTGATTTTAATTTCCCTAAGCTATAGGACCATAAGTGGAAGTGCCCTAGGTTCTGTTGCTTTGTTTTTTATATGTTTCAGGAAACACCATACACTTCTCCCGAGTGGTTGTTGGCAATTTACATCCCGCCCATCAGCATAACAAGGCTCCCAGTTCTCCATGGCCTGTCCTGCCTTTCTGGATTTTACCCTTTTTTCAGATGGCCCTTTTGACCGGGGGGAAGTGAGACTTCATTGTAGTGCAGATTTCCTTTGCAACCTTGCTTGGTTGGCCAAAAAGGGCGTATGCGTTTTTTCCTGAATATATTCAGGAAAAAACGCATACGCCCTTTTTGGCCAAGTGCATCATTGTGGACGTTCTGCCTCTTTTCCTATGCTTTCCATGCAATTCCAGTCTACCTCCTGAAATCGGTTTCCTGCAATTCTGCCCCGCTTTCAAGTCCTCTTGGCAGCCTTACTTCAGTCTATTTTTGGACGATAGCTGTCATTTATAACTGTGCAGGTTTGTGAATTACAGTGCCCCTGAGCTCCTTTCTTCAACTCGCTTTCTTTTGAGCTGGCCGCAACACCGCAGGATGGCTTCAGGCCCTAATCTGGTTCCGGTACGGCACGCTGAGCCTTTGGTTATTTCCTCTTCCTGGTGGGAAATGAGAGTTAAATTTGCCCGTCCAGACACCTCCAGCTAGCCTCTCATTGGTTCTCACTATTCCTGTTCATCTTCCGCAGAAATTGCAAACTGGGCCAAACAGGAGGTTAAAGGCTCTGACTCTCCAAGTGGGGAGAGTGTTAGTAAAGCGTCTGGAATGTTGCACCCGAGTACCAGGGGAGGAAAACTGAGACATATTTGAACACGTCTCCCGTTCACATGGTTGATCATACTTGGGTTCCACATGCATGTTTTAGCTGAAGGAAGAATACCTTAAACCTGGAGAGTTGAGACCCGTGTAATGGGTACCATGCAATATGACTTCAAAGGGTCTTCATTTGCTCACCGAACCTCTCCAATCCTATCACTGCTGCGTTTATGCCCCTGTACACATGCTTGATTCTCTTTCGGAGACATAGCAATCCATAGGTTTTAAGATACTTACTAGTCAGGTACATTCTTAGGCGTTTGATATGCGGTGTTGAGTCCATTTCGTTGAGCAAGGAGTAGCTCTTGTCTATTCCATATTTGACTTAAGGAACTTTATCTGTGCTCATTTCAATCAATGGTTTTATGCAGCACCCCAACTCACCTTTCCCCTTAAGCAAGCATAAGTTGGTTTTCTAAATTTCAGACCCTGTTCTGTTCTGTAATTCAGTTCCTGTGTAGCCAAGTTTACATTCCGTGTATTACTGATATCTTATGATGTTTCTTTTTCTGTGTGACTTACTTCAGTTAGAATCATCATACCTGAATCCACTCATTGTGCTGCTAAGGGCCTGATGACACAGATTTCATTGCTGAGTGATATTGCTTTGTAAGTAAATACCACAACTTCTTTATCCATTTTTCACTTTCTGCGATGTTGAACTTGTACTGTAAACGAGGTTCTTGTAAACAGAGCCGTTCCAAACTTTGGGGTGGCTGTGTCTTTTTGATTTTAATTTCCCTAAGCTATAGGACCATAAGTGGAAGTGCCCTAGGTTCTGTTGCTTTGTTTTTTAGATGTTTCAGGAAACACCATACACTTCTCCCGAGTGGTTGTTGGCAATTTACATCCCGCCCATCAGCATAACAAGGCTCCCAGTTCTCCATGGCCTGTCCTGCCTTTCTGGATTTTACACTTTTTTCAGATGGCCCTTTTGACCGGGGGGAAGTGAGACTTCATTGTAGTGCAGATTTCCTTTGCAAGTATGCTTGGTTGGCCAAAAAGGGCGTATGCGTTTTTTCCTGAATATATTCAGGAAAAAACGCATACGCCCTTTTTGGCCAAGTGCATCATTGTGGACGTTCTGCCTCTTTTCGTATGCTTTCAATGCAATTCCAGTCTACCTCCTGAAATCGGTTTCCTGCAATTCTGCCCCGCTTTCAAGTCCTCTTGGCAACCTTACTTCAGTCTATTTTTGGACGATAGCTGTCATTTATAACTCTGCAGGTTTGTGAATTACAGTGCCCCTGAGCTCCTTTCTTCAACTCGCTTTCTTGTGACCTGGCCGCAACACCGCAGGATGGCTTCAGGCCCTAATCTGGTTCCGGCACGGCACGCTGAGCCTTTGGTTAATTCCTCTTCCTGGTGGGAAATGAGAGTTAAATTTGCCCGTCCAGACACCTCCAGCTAGCCTCTCATTGGTTCTCGCTATTCCTGTTCATCTTCCGCAGAAATTGCAAACTGGGCCAAACAGGAGGTTAAAGGGACTGACTCTCCAAGTGGGGAGAGTGTTAGTAAAGCGTCTGGAATGTTGCACCCGAGTACCAGGGGAGGAAAACTGAGACATATTTGAACACGTCTCCCGATCACATGGTTGATCATACTCTAGGTTCCACATGCATGTTTTAGCTGAAGGAAGAATACCTTAAACCTGGGTAGTTGAAACCCGTGGAATGGGTACCATGCAATATGACTTCAAAGGGTCTTCATTTGCTCACCAAACCTCTCCAATCCTATCACTGCTGCGTTTATGCCCCTGTACACATGCTTGATTCTCTTTCGGAGACATAGCAATCCATAGGTTTTAAGATACTTACTAGTCAGATACATTCTTAGGCGTTTAATATGGGGTGTTGAGTCCATTTCGTTGAGCAAGGAGTAGCTCTTGTCTATTCCATATTTGACTTAAGGAACTTTATCTGTGCTCATTTCAATCTCTGGTTTTATGCAGCACCCCAACTCACCTTTCCCCTTAAGCAAGCATAAGTTGGTTTTCTAAATTTGAGACCCTGTTCTGTTCTGTAATTCAGTTCCTGTGTAGCCAAGTTTACATTCCGTGTATTACTGATATCTTATGATGTTTCTTTTTCTGTGTGACTTACTTCAGTTAGAATCATCATACCTGAATCCACTCATTGTGCTGCTAAGGGCCTGATGACACAGATTTCATTGCTGAGTGATACTGCATTGTACGTAAGTACCACAAGTTCTTTATCCATTTTTCACTTTCTGTGATATTGAACTTGTACGGTAAACGAGGTTCTTGTAAACAGAGCCGTCCCAAACATTGGGGTGGCTGTGTCTTTTTGATTTTAATTTCCCTAAGCTATAGGACCATAAGTGGAAGTGCCCTAGGCTCTGTTGCTTTGTTTTTTAGATGTTTCAGGAAACACCATACACTTCTCCGGAGTGTCTGTTGGCAATTTACATCCCGCCCATCAGCATAACAAGGCTCCCAGTTCTCCATGGCCTGTCCTGCCTTTCTGGATTTTACACTTTTTTCAGATGGCCCTTTTGACCGGGGGGAAGTGAGACTTCATTGTAGTGCAGATTTCCTTTGCAAGCTTGCTTGGTTGGCCAAAAAGGGCGTATGCGTTTTTTCCTGAATATATTCAGGAAAAAACGCATACGCCCTTTTTGGCCAAGTGCATCATTGTGGACGTTCTGCCTCTTTTCGTATGCTTTCAATGCAATTCCAGTCTACCTCCTGAAATCGGTTTCCTGCAATTCTGCCCCGCTTTCAAGTCCTCTTGGCAGCCTTACTTCAGTCTATTTTTGGACGATAGCTGTCATTTATAACTCTGCAGGTTTGTGAATTACAGTGCCCCTGAGCTCCTTTCTTCAACTCGCTTTCTTGTGACCTGGCCGCAACACCGCAGGATGGCTTCAGGCCCTAATCTGGTTCCGGCACGGCACGCTGAGCCTTTGGTTATTTCCTCTTCCTGGTGGGAAATGAGAGTTAAGTTTGCCCGTCCAGACACCTCCAGCTAGTCTCTCATTGGTTCTCGCTATTCCTGTTCATCTTCCGCAGAAATTGCAAACTGGGCCAAACAGGAGGTTAAAGGCGCTGACTCTCCAAGTGGGGAGAGTGTTAGTAAAGCGTCTGGAATGTTGCACCCGAGTACCAGGGGAGGAAAACTGAGACATATTTGAACACGTCTCCCGTTCACATGGTTGATCATACTTGGGTTCCACATGCATGTTTTAGCTGAAGGAAGAATACCTTAAACCTGGAGTGTTAAGACCCGTGTAATGGGTACCATGCAATATGACTTCAAAGGGTCTTCATTTGCTCACCGAACCTCTCCAATCCTATCACTGCTGCGTTTATGCCCCTGTACACATGCTTGATTCTCTTTCGGAGACATAGCAATCCATAGGTTTTAAGATACTTACTAGTCAGGTACATTCTTAGGCGCTTAATATGCGGTGTTGAGTCCATTTCATTGAGCAAGGAGTAGCTCTTGTCTATTCCATATTTGGCTTAAGGAACTTTATCTGTGATCATTTCAATCTCTGGTTTTATGCAGCACCCCAACTCACCTTTACCCTTAAGCAAGCATAAGTTGGTTTTCTAAATTTGAGACCCTGTTCTGTTCTGTAATTCAGTTCCTGTGTAGCCAAGTTTACATTCCGTGTATTACTGATATCTTATGATGTTTCTTTTTCTGTGTGACTTACTTCAGTTAGAATCATCATACCTGAATCCACTCATTGTGCTGCTAAGGGCCTGATGACACAGATTTCATTGCTGAGTGATATTGCTTTGTAAGTAAATACCACAACTTCTTTATCCATTTTTCACTTTCTGCGATGTTGAACTTGTACTGTAAACGAGGTTCTTGTAAACAGAGCCGTTCCAAACTTTGGGGTGGCTGTGTCTTTTTGATTTTAATTTCCCTAAGCTATAGGACCATAAGTGGAAGTGCCCTAGGTTCTGTTGCTTTGTTTTTTAGATGTTTCAGGAAACACCATACACTTCTCCCCAGTGGTTGTTGGCAATTTACATCCCGCCCATCAGCATAACAAGGCTCCCAGTTCTCCATGGCCTGTCCTGCCTTTCTGGATTTTACACTTTTTTCAGATGGCCCTTTTGACCGGGGGGAAGTGAGACTTCATTGTAGTGCAGATTTCCTTTGCAAGTTTGCTTGGTTGGCCAAAAAGGGCGTATGCGTTTTTTCCTGAATATATTCAGGAAAAAACGCATACGCCCTTTTTGGCCAAGTGCATCATTGTGGACGTTCTGCCTCTTTTCGTATGCTTTCAATGCAATTCCAGTCTACCTCCTGAAATCGGTTTCCTGCAATTCTGCCCCGCTTTCAAGTCCTCTTGGCAGCCTTGCTTCAGTCTATTTTTGGACGATAGCTGTCATTTATAACTCTGCAGGTTTGTGAATTACAGTGCCCCTGAGCTCCTTTCTTCAACTCGCTTTCTTGTGACCTGGCCGCAACACCGCAGGATGGCTTCAGGCCCTAATCTGGTTCCGGCACGGCACGCTGAGCCTTTGGTTAATTCCTCTTCCTGGTGGGAAATGAGAGTTAAATTTGCCCGTCCAGACACCTCCAGCTAGCCTCTCATTGGTTCTCGCTATTCCTGTTCATCTTCCGCAGAAATTGCAAACTGGGCCAAACAGGAGGTTAAAGGGACTGACTCTCCAAGTGGGGAGAGTGTTAGTAAAGCGTCTGGAATGTTGCACCCGAGTACCAGGGGAGGAAAACTGAGACATATTTGAACACGTCTCCCGATCACATGGTTGATCATACTCTAGGTTCCACATGCATGTTTTAGCTGAAGGAAGAATACCTTAAACCTGGGTAGTTGAAACCCGTGGAATGGGTACCATGCAATATGACTTCAAAGGGTCTTCATTTGCTCACCAAACCTCTCCAATCCTATCACTGCTGCGTTTATGCCCCTGTACACATGCTTGATTCTCTTTCGGAGACATAGCAATCCATAGGTTTTAAGATACTTACTAGTCAGATACATTCTTAGGCGTTTAATATGGGGTGTTGAGTCCATTTCGTTGAGCAAGGAGTAGCTCTTGTCTATTCCATATTTGACTTAAGGAACTTTATCTGTGCTCATTTCAATCTCTGGTTTTATGCAGCACCCCAACTCACCTTTCCCCTTAAGCAAGCATAAGTTGAGACCCTGTTCTGTTTTGGAATGCAGTTCCTGTGTAGCCAAGTTTACATTCCATGTATTAGTGATATCTTATGATGTTTCTTTTTCTGTGTGACTTATTTCAGTTAGAATCATCGTACCTGAATCCACTCATTATGCTGCTAAGGGCCTGATGACATAGATTTCATTGCTGAGTGATACTGCATTGTACATAAGTACCACAAGTTCTTTATCCATTTTTCACTTTCTGCGATGTTGAACTTGTACTGTAAACGAGGTTCTTGTAAACAGAGGCGTCCCAAACTTTGGGGTGGCTGTGTCTTTTTGATTTTAATTTCCCTAAACTATAGGACCATAAGTGGCAGTGCCCTAGGCTCTGTTGCTTTGTTTTTTAGATGTTTCAGGAAACACCATACACTTCTCCCGATTGTCTGTTGGCAATTTACATCCCGCCCATCAGCATAACAAGGCTCCCAGTTCTCCATGGCCTGTCCTGCCTTTCTGGATTTTACACTTTTTTCAGATGGCCCTTTTGACTGGGGGGAAGTGAGACTTCATTGTAGTGCAGAATTCCTTTGCAAGCTTGCTTGGTTGGCCAAAAAGGGCGTATGCGTTTTTTCCTGAATATATTCAGGAAAAAACGCATACGCCCTTTTTGGCCAAGTGCATCATTGTGGACGTTCTGCCTCTTTTCCTATGCTTTCAATGCAATTCCAGTCTACCTCCTGAAATCGGTTTCCTGCAATTCTGCCCCGCTTTCAAGTCCTCTTGGCAGCCTTACTTCAGTCTATTTTTGGACGATAGCTGTCATTTATAACTCTTCAGGTTTGTGAATTACAGTGCCCCTGAGCTCCTTTCTTCAACTCGCTTTCTTGTGACCTGGCCGCAACACCGCAGGATGGCTTCAGGCCCTAATCTGGTTCCGGCACGGCACGCTGAGCCTTTGGTTATTTCCGCCTCCTGGTGGGAAATGAGAGTTAAATTTGCCCGTCCAGACACCTCCAGCTAGCCTCTCATTGGTTCTCGCTATTCCTGTTCATCTTCCGCAGAAATTGCAAACTGGGCCAAACAGGAGGTTAAAGGCGCTGACTCTCCAAGTGGGGAGAGTGTTAGTAAAGCGTCTGGAATGTTGCACCCGAGTACCAGGGGAGGAAAACTGAGACATATTTGAACACGTCTCCCGTTCACATGGTTGATCATACTTGGGTTCCACATGCATGTTTTAGCTGAAGGAAGAATACCTAAAACCTGGGTAGTTGAAACGCGCGGAATGGGTACCATGCAATATGACTTCAAAGGGTCTTCATTTGCTCACCGAACCTCTCCAATCCTATCACTGCTGCGTTTATGCCCCTGTACACATGCTTGATTCTCTTTCGGAGACATAGCAATCCATAGGTTTTAAGATACTTACTAGTCAGGTACATTCTTAGGCTTTTAATATGGGGTTTTGAGTCCATTTCGTTGAGCAAGGAGTAGCTCTTGTCTATTCCATATTTGGCTTAAGGAACTTTATCTGTACTCATTTCAATCTCTGGTTTTATGCAGCACCCCAACTCACCTTTCCCCTTAAGCAAGCATAAGTTGGTTTTCTAAATTTGAGACCCTGTTCTGTTCTGTAATTCAGTTCCTGTGTAGCCAAGTTTACATTCCGTGTATTACTGATATCTTATGATGTTTCTTTTTCTGTGTGACTTATTTCACTTAGAATCATCATACCTGAATCCACTCATTGTGCTGCTAAGGGCCTGATGACACAGATTTCATTGCTGAGTGATATTGCTTTGTAAGTAAATACCACAACTTCTTTATCCATTTTTCACTTTCTGTGATGTTGAACTTGTACTGTAAACGAGGTTCTTGTAAACAGAGCCGTTCCAAACTTTGGGGTGGCTGTGTCTTTTTGATTTTAATTTCCCTAAGCTATAGGACCATAAGTGGAAGTGCCCTAGGTTCTGTTGCTTTGTTTTTTAGATGTTTCAGGAAACACCATACACTTCTCCCGAGTGTCTGTTGGCAATTTACATCCCGCCCATCAGCGTAACAAGGCTCCCAGTTCTCCATGGCCTGTCCTGCCTTTCTGGATTTTACACTTTTTTCAGATGGCCCTTTTGACCGGGGGGAAGTGAGACTTCATTGTAGTGCAGATTTCCTTTGCAAGCTTGCTTGGTTGGCCAAAAAGGGCGTATGCGTTTTTTCCTGAATATATTCAGGAAAAAACGCATACGCCCTTTTTGGCCAAGTGCATCATTGTGGACGTTCTGCCTCTTTTCCTATGCTTTCAATGCAATTCCAGTCTACCTCCTGAAATCGGTTTCCTGCAATTCTGCCCCGCTTTCAAGTCCTCTTGGCAGCCTTACTTCAGTCTATTTTTGGACGATAGCTGTCATTTATAACTCTGCAGGTTTGTGAATTACAGTGCCCCTGAGCTCCTTTCTTCAACTCGCTTTCTTTTGAGCTGGCCGCAACACCGCAGGATGGCTTCAGGCCCTAATCTGGTTCCGGCACGGCACGCTGAGCCTTTGGTTATTTCCTCTTCCTGGTGGGAAATGAGAGTTAAATTTGCCCGTCCAGACACCTCCAGCTAGCCTCTCATTGGTTCTCGCTATTCCTGTTCATCTTCCGCAGAAATTGCAAACTGTGCCAAACAGGAGGTTAAAGGCGCTGACTCTCCAAGTGGGGAGAGTGTTAGTAAAGCGTCTGGAATGTTGCACCCGAGTACCAGGGGAGGAAAACTGAGACATATTTGAACACGTCTCCCGATCACATGGTTGATCATACTCTGGGTTCCACATGCATGTTTTAGCTGAAGGAAGAATACCTAAAACCTGGGTAGTTGAAACGCGCGGAATGGGTACCATGCAATATGACTTCAAAGGGTCTTCATTTGCTCACCGAACCTCTCCAATCCTATCACTGCTGCGTTTATGCCCCTGTACACATGCTTGATTCTCTTTCGGAGACATAGCAATCCATAGGTTTTAAGATACTTACTAGTCAGGTACATTCTTAGGCTTTTAATATGGGGTTTTGAGTCCATTTCGTTGAGCAAGGAGTAGCTCTTGTCTATTCCATATTTGGCTTAAGGAACTTTATCTGTACTCATTTCAATCTCTGGTTTTATGCAGCACCCCAACTCACCTTTCCCCTTAAGCAAGCATAAGTTGGTTTTCTAAATTTGAGACCCTGTTCTGTTCTGTAATTCAGTTCCTGTGTAGCCAAGTTTACATTCCGTGTATTACTGATATCTTATGATGTTTCTTTTTCTGTGTGACTTACTTCAGTTAGAATCATCATACCTGAATCCACTCATTGTGCTGCTAAGGGCCTGATGACACAGATTTCATTGCTGAGTGATATTGCTTTGTAAGTAAATACCACAACTTCTTTATCCATTTTTCACTTTCTGTGATGTTGAACTTGTACTGTAAACGAGGTTCTTGTAAACAGAGCCGTTCCAAACTTTGGGGTGGCTGTGTCTTTTTGATTTTAATTTCCCTAAGCTATAGGACCATAAGTGGAAGTGCCCTAGGTTCTGTTGCTTTGTTTTTTAGATGTTTCAGGAAACACCATACACTTCTCCCCAGTGTCTGTTGGCAATTTACATCCCGCCCATCAGCATAACAAGGCTCCCAGTTCTCCATGGCCTGTCCTGCCTTTCTGGATTTTACACTTTTTTCAGATGGCCCTTTTGACCGGGGAGAAGTGAGACTTCATTGTAGTGCAGATTTCCTTTGCAAGCTTGCTTGGTTGGCCAAAAAGGGCGTATGCGTTTTTTCCTGAATATATTCAGGAAAAAACGCATACGCCCTTTTTGGCCAAGTGCATCATTGTGGACGTTCTGCCTCTTTTCCTATGCTTTCAATGCAATTCCAGTCTACCTCCTGAAATCGGTTTCCTGCAATTCTGCCCCGCTTTCAAGTCCTCTTGGCAGCCTTACTTCAGTCTATTTTTGGACGATAGCTGTCATTTATAACTCTGCAGGTTTGTGAATTACAGTGCCCCTGAGCTCCTTTCTTCAACTCGCTTTCTTTTGAGCTGGCCGCAACACCGCAGGATGGTTTCAGGCCCTAATCTGGTTCCGGTACGGCACGCTGAGCCTTTGGTTATTTCCTCTTCCTGGTGGGAAATGAGAGTTAAATTTGCCCGTCCAGACACCTCCAGCTAGCCTCTCATTGGTTCTCACTATTCCTGTTCATCTTCCGCAGAAATTGCAAACTGGGCCAAACAGGAGGTTAAAGGCGCTGACTCTCCAAGTGGGGAGAGTGTTAGTAAAGCGTCTGGAATGTTGCACCCGAATACCAGGGTAGCAAAACTGAGACATATTTGAACACGTCTCCCGTTCACATGGTTGATCATACTTGGGTTCCACATGCATATTTTAGCTGAAGGAAGAATACCTTAAACCTGGAGAGTTAAGACCCGTGTAATGGGTACCATGCAATATGACTTCAAAGGGTCTTCATTTGCTCACCGAACCTCTCCAATCCTATCACTGCTGCGTTTATGCCCCTGTACACATGCTTGATTCTCTTTTGGAGACATAGCAATCCATAGGTTTTAAGATACTTACTAGTCAGGTACATTCTTAGGCGCTTAATATGCGGTGTTGAGTCCATTTCATTGAGCAAGGAGTAGCTCTTGTCTATTCCATATTTGGCTTAAGGAACTTTATCTGTGATCATTTCAATCTCTGGTTTTATGCAGCACCCCAACTCACCTTTACCCTTAAGCAAGCATAAGTTGGTTTTCTAAATTTGAGACCCTGTTCTGTTCTGTAATTCAGTTCCTGTGTAGCCAAGTTTACATTCCGTGTATTACTGATATCTTATGATGTTTCTTTTTCTGTGTGACTTATTTCAGTTAGAATCATCATACCTGAATCCACTCATTGTGCTGCTAAGGGCCTGATGACACAGATTTCATTGCTGAGTGATATTGCTTTGTAAGTAAATACCACAACTTCTTTATCCATTTTTCACTTTCTGCGATGTTGAACTTGTACTGTAAACGAGGTTCTTGTAAACAGAGCCGTTCCAAACTTTGGGGTGGCTGTGTCTTTTTGATTTTAATTTCCCTAAGCTATAGGACCATAAGTGGAAGTGCCCTAGGTTCTGTTGCTTTGTTTTTTAGATGTTTCAGGAAACACCATACACTTCTCCCGAGTGGTTGTTGGCAATTTACATCCTGCCCATCAGCATAACAAGGCTCCCAGTTCTCCATGGCCTGTCCTGCCTTTCTGGATTTTACACTTTTTTCAGATGGCCCTTTTGACCGGGGGGAAGTGAGACTTTATTGTAGTGCAGATTTCCTTTGCAAGTTTGCTTGGTTGGCCAAAAAGGGCGTATGCGTTTTGTCCTGAATATATTCAGGAAAAAATGCATACGCCCTTTTTGGCCAAGTGCATCATTGTGGACGTTCTGCCTCTTTTCGTATGCTTTCAATGCAATTCCAGTCTACCTCCTGAAATCGGTTTCCTGCAATTCTGCCCCGCTTTCAAGTCCTCTTGGCAGCCTTACTTCAGTCTATTTTTGGACGATAGCTGTCATTTATAACTCTGCAGGTTTGTGAATTACAGTGCCCCTGAGCTCCTTTCTTCAACTTGCTTTCTTGTGACCTGGCCGCAACACCGCAGGATGACTTCAGGCCCTAATCTGGTTCCGGCACGGCACGCTGAGCCTTTGGTTATTTCCTCTTCCTGGTGGGAAATGAGAGTTAAGTTTGCCCGTCCAGACACCTCCAGCTAGTCTCTCATTGGTTCTCGCTATTCCTGTTCATCTTCCGCAGAAATTGCAAACTGGGCCAAACAGGAGGTTAAAGGGACTGACTCTCCAAGTCGGGAGAGTGTTAGTAAAGCGTCTGGAATGTTGCACCCGAGTACCAGGGGAGGAAAACTGAGACATATTTGAACACGTCTCCCATTCACATGGTTGATCATACTTGGGTTCCACATGCATGTTTTAGCTGAAGGAAGAATACCTTAAACCTGGAGAGTTGAGACCCGTGTAATGGGTACCATGCAATATGATTTCAAAGGGTCTTCATTTGCTCACCGAACCTCTCCAATCCTATCACTGCTGCGTTTATGCCCCTGTACACATGCTTGATTCTCTTTCGGAGACATAGCAATCCATAGGTTTTAAGATACTTACTAGTCAGGTACATTCTTTTCGTTTAATATGCGATGTTGAGTCCATTTCGTTGAGCAAGGAGTAGCTCTTGTCTATTCAGTATTTGACTTAAGGAACGTTATCTGTGCTCATTTCAATCTCTGGTTTTCTGCAGCACCCCAACTCACCTTTACCCTTAAGCAAGCATAAGTTGGTTTACTAAATTTGAGACCCTGTTCTGTTCTGTAATTCAGTTCCTGTGTAGCCAAGTTTACATTCCATGTATTACTGATATCTTATGATGTTTCTTTTTCTGTGTGACTTACTTCAGTTAGAATCATCATACCTGAATCCACTCATTGTGCTGCTAAGGGCCTGATGACACAGATTTCATTGCTGAGTGTTATTGCTTTGTAAGTAAATACCACAACTTCTTTATCCATTTTTCACTTTCTACGATGTTGAACTTGTACTGTAAACGAGGTTCTTGTAAACAGAGCCATTCCAAACTTTGGCGTGGCTGTGTCTTTTTGATTTTAATTTCCCTAAGCTATAGGACCATAAGTGGAAGTGCCCTAGGTTCTGTTGCTTTGTTTTTTAGATGTTTCAGGAAACACCATACACTTCTCCCGAGTGGTTGTTGACAATTTACATCCCGCCCATCAGCATAACAAGGCTCCCAGTTCTCCATGGCCTGTCCTGCCTTTCTGGATTTTACACTTTTTTCAGATGGCCCTTTTGACCGGAGGGAAGTGAGACTTCATTGTAGTGCAGATTTCCTTTGCAAGCTTGCTTGGTTGGCCAAAAAGGGCGTATGCGTTTTTTCCTGAATATATTCAGGAAAAAACGCATACGCCCTTTTTGGCCAAGTGCATCATTGTGGACGTTCTGCCTCTTTTCCTATGCTTTCCATGCAATTCCAGTCTACCTCCTGAAATCGGTTTCCTGCAATTCTGCCCCGCTTTCAAGTCCTCTTGGCAGCCTTACTTCAGTCTATTTTTGGACGATAGCTGTCATTTATAACTCTGCAGGTTTGTGAATTACAGTGCCCCTGAGCTCCTTTCTTCAACTCGCTTTCTTTTGAGCTGGCCGCAACACCGCAGGATGGCTTCAGGCCCTAATCTGGTTCCGGCACGGCACGCTGAGCGTTTGGTTAATTCCTCTTCCTGGTGGGAAATGAGAGTTAAATTTGCCCGTCCAGACACCTCCAGCTAGCCTCTCATTGGTTCTCGCTATTCCTGTTCATCTTCTGCAGAAATTGCAAACTGGGCCAAACAGGAGGTTAAAGGGACTGACTCTCCAAGTCGGGAGAGTGTTAGTAAAGCGTCTGGAATGTTGCACCCGAGTACCAGGGTACGAAAACTGAGACATATTTGAACACGTCTCCCGATCACATGGTTGATCATACTCTAGGTTCCACATGCATGTTTTAGCTGAAGGAAGAATACCTTAAACCTGGGTAGTTGAAACCCGTGGAATGGGTACTATGCAATATGACTTCAAAGGGTCTTCATTTGCTCACCGAACCTCTCCAATCCTATCACTGCTGCGTTTATTCCCCTGTACACATGCTTGATTCTCTTTCGGAGACATAGCAATCCATAGGTTTTAAGATACTTACTAGTCAGGTACATTCTTAGGCGTTTAATATGCGGTGTTGAGTCCATTTCGTTGAGCAAGGAGTAGCTCTTGTCTATTCCATATTTGACTTAAGGAACTTTATCTGTGCTCATTTCAATCTCTGGTTTTATGCAGCACCCCAACTCACCTTTCCCCTTAAGCAAGCATAAGTTGGTTTTCTAAATTTCAGACCCTGTTCTGTTCTGTAATTCAGTTCCTGTGTAGCCAAGTTTACATTCCGTGTATTACTGATATCTTATGATGTTTCTTTTTCTGTGTGACTTACTTCAGTTAGAATCATCATACCTGAATCCACTCATTGTGCTGCTAAGGGCCTGATGACACAGATTTCATTGCTGAGTGATATTGCTTTGTAAGTAAATACCACGACTTCCTTATCCATTTTTCACTTTCTGCGATGTTGAACTTGTACTGTAAACGAGGTTCTTGTAAACAGAGCCATTCCAAACTTTGGGGTGGCTGTGTCTTTTTGATTTTAATTTCCCTAAGCTATAGGACCATAAGTGGAAGTGCCCTAGGTTCTGTTGCTTTGTTTTTTAGATGTTTCAGGAAACACCATACACTTCTCCCGAGTGGTTGTTGGCAATTTACATCCCGCCCATCAGCATAACAAGGCTCCCAGTTCTCCATGGCCTGTCCTGCCTTTCTGGATTTTACACTTTTTTCAGATGGCCCTTTTGACCGGGGGGAAGTGAGACTTCATTGTAGTGCAGATTTCCTTTGCAAGCTTGCTTGGTTGGCCAAAAAGGGCGTATGCGTTTTTTCCTGAATATATTCAGGAAAAAACGCATACGCCCTTTTTGGCCAAGTGCATCATTGTGGACGTTCTGCCTCTTTTCCTATGCTTTCAATGCAATTCCAGTCTACCTCCTGAAATCGGTTTCCTGCAATTCTGCCCCGCTTTCAAGTCCTCTTGGCAGCCTTACTTCAGTCTATTTTTGGACGATAGCTGTCATTTATAACTCTGCAGGTTTGTGAATTACAGTGCCCCTGAGCTCCTTTCTTCAACTCGCTTTCTTTTGAGCTGGCCGCAACACCGCAGGATGGTTTCAGGCCCTAATCTGGTTCCGGTACGGCACGCTGAGCCTTTGGTTATTTCCTCTTCCTGGTGGGAAATGAGAGTTAAATTTGCCCGTCCAGACACCTCCAGCTAGCCTCTCATTGGTTCTCACTATTCCTGTTCATCTTCCGCAGAAATTGCAAACTGGGCCAAACAGGAGGTTAAAGGCGCTGACTCTCCAAGTGGGGAGAGTGTTAGTAAAGCGTCTGGAATGTTGCACCCGAATACCAGGGTAGCAAAACTGAGACATATTTGAACACGTCTCCCGTTCACATGGTTGATCATACTTGGGTTCCACATGCATATTTTAGCTGAAGGAAGAATACCTTAAACCTGGAGAGTTAAGACCCGTGTAATGGGTACCATGCAATATGACTTCAAAGGGTCTTCATTTGCTCACCGAACCTCTCCAATCCTATCACTGCTGCGTTTATGCCCCTGTACACATGCTTGATTCTCTTTTGGAGACATAGCAATCCATAGGTTTTAAGATACTTACTAGTCAGGTACATTCTTAGGCGCTTAATATGCGGTGTTGAGTCCATTTCATTGAGCAAGGAGTAGCTCTTGTCTATTCCATATTTGGCTTAAGGAACTTTATCTGTGATCATTTCAATCTCTGGTTTTATGCAGCACCCCAACTCACCTTTACCCTTAAGCAAGCATAAGTTGGTTTTCTAAATTTGAGACCCTGTTCTGTTCTGTAATTCAGTTCCTGTGTAGCCAAGTTTACATTCCGTGTATTACTGATATCTTATGATGTTTCTTTTTCTGTGTGACTTACTTCAGTTAGAATCATCATACCTGAATCCACTCATTGTGCTGCTAAGGGCCTGATGACACAGATTTCATTGCTGAGTGATATTGCTTTGTAAGTAAATACCACGACTTCCTTATCCATTTTTCACTTTCTGCGATGTTGAACTTGTACTGTAAACGAGGTTCTTGTAAACAGAGCCGTTCCAAACTTTGGGGTGGCTGTGTCTTTTTGATTTTAATTTCCCTAAGCTATAGGACCATAAGTGGAAGTGCCCTAGGTTCTGTTGCTTTGTTTTTTAGATGTTTCAGGAAACACCATACACTTCTCCCGAGTGGTTGTTGGCAATTTACATCCCGCCCATCAGCATAACAAGGCTCCCAGTTCTCCATGGCCTGTCCTGCCTTTCTGGATTTTACACTTTTTTCAGATGGCCCTTTTGACCGGGGGGAAGTGAGACTTCATTGTAGTGCAGATTTCCTTTGCAAGCTTGCTTGGTTGGCCAAAAAGGGCGTATGCGTTTTTTCCTGAATATATTCAGGAAAAAACGCATACGCCCTTTTTGGCCAAGTGCATCATTGTGGACGTTCTGCCTCTTTTCCTATGCTTTCAATGCAATTCCAGTCTACCTCCTGAAATCGGTTTCCTGCAATTCTGCCCCGCTTTCAAGTCCTCTTGGCAGCCTTACTTCAGTCTATTTTTGGACGATAGCTGTCATTTATAACTCTGCAGGTTTGTGAATTACAGTGCCCCTGAGCTCCTTTCTTCAACTCGCTTTCTTTTGAGCTGGCCGCAACACCGCAGGATGGTTTCAGGCCCTAATCTGGTTCCGGTACGGCACGCTGAGCCTTTGGTTATTTCCTCTTCCTGGTGGGAAATGAGAGTTAAATTTGCCCGTCCAGACACCTCCAGCTAGCCTCTCATTGGTTCTCACTATTCCTGTTCATCTTCCGCAGAAATTGCAAACTGGGCCAAACAGGAGGTTAAAGGCGCTGACTCTCCAAGTGGGGAGAGTGTTAGTAAAGCGTCTGGAATGTTGCACCCGAATACCAGGGTAGCAAAACTGAGACATATTTGAACACGTCTCCCGTTCACATGGTTGATCATACTTGGGTTCCACATGCATATTTTAGCTGAAGGAAGAATACCTTAAACCTGGAGAGTTAAGACCCGTGTAATGGGTACCATGCAATATGACTTCAAAGGGTCTTCATTTGCTCACCGAACCTCTCCAATCCTATCACTGCTGCGTTTATGCCCCTGTACACATGCTTGATTCTCTTTTGGAGACATAGCAATCCATAGGTTTTAAGATACTTACTAGTCAGGTACATTCTTAGGCGCTTAATATGCGGTGTTGAGTCCATTTCATTGAGCAAGGAGTAGCTCTTGTCTATTCCATATTTGGCTTAAGGAACTTTATCTGTGATCATTTCAATCTCTGGTTTTATGCAGCACCCCAACTCACCTTTACCCTTAAGCAAGCATAAGTTGGTTTTCTAAATTTGAGACCCTGTTCTGTTCTGTAATTCAGTTCCTGTGTAGCCAAGTTTCCATTCCGTGTATTACTGATATCTTATGATGTTTCTTTTTCTGTGTGACTTATTTCAGTTAGAATCATCATACCTGAATCCACTCATTGTGCTGCTAAGGGCCTGATGACACAGATTTCATTGCTGAGTGATATTGCTTTGTAAGTAAATACCACAACTTCTTTATCCATTTTTCACTTTCTGCGATGTTGAACTTGTACTGTAAACGAGGTTCTTGTAAACAGAGCCGTTCCAAACTTTGGGGTGGCTGTGTCTTTTTGATTTTAATTTCCCTAAGCTATAGGACCATAAGTGGAAGTGCCCTAGGTTCTGTTGCTTTGTTTTTTAGATGTTTCAGGAAACACCATACACTTCTCCCGAGTGGTTGTTGGCAATTTACATCCTGCCCATCAGCATAACAAGGCTCCCAGTTCTCCATGGCCTGTCCTGCCTTTCTGGATTTTACACTTTTTTCAGATGGCCCTTTTGACCGGGGGGAAGTGAGACTTCATTGTAGTGCAGATTTCCTTTGCAAGTTTGCTTGGTTGGCCAAAAAGGGCGTATGCGTTTTGTCCTGAATATATTCAGGAAAAAATGCATACGCCCTTTTTGGCCAAGTGCATCATTGTGGACGTTCTGCCTCTTTTCGTATGCTTTCAATGCAATTCCAGTCTACCTCCTGAAATCGGTTTCCTGCAATTCTGCCCCGCTTTCAAGTCCTCTTGGCAGCCTTACTTCAGTCTATTTTTGGACGATAGCTGTCATTTATAACTCTGCAGGTTTGTGAATTACAGTGCCCCTGAGCTCCTTTCTTCAACTTGCTTTCTTGTGACCTGGCCGCAACACCGCAGGATGACTTCAGGCCCTAATCTGGTTCCGGCACGGCACGCTGAGCCTTTGGTTATTTCCTCTTCCTGGTGGGAAATGAGAGTTAAGTTTGCCCGTCCAGACACCTCCAGCTAGTCTCTCATTGGTTCTCGCTATTCCTGTTCATCATCCGCAGAAATTGCAAACTGGGCCAAACAGGAGGTTAAAGGCGCTGACTCTCCAGTGGGGAGAGTGTTATTAAGGCGTCTGGAATGTTGCACCCGAGTACCAGGGGAGGAAAACTGAGACATATTTGAACACATCTCCCGATCACATGGTTGATCATACTCTGGGTTCGACATGCATGTTTTAGCTTAAGGAAGAATCCTAAAACCTGGGTAGTTGAAACCCGTGGAATGGGTACCATGCAATATGACTTCAAAGGGTCTTCATTTGCTCACCGAACCTCTCCAGTCCTATCACTGCTGCGTTTATGCCCCTGTACACACGCTTGATTCTCTTTTGGAGACATAGCAATCCATAGGTTTTAAGATACTTACTAGTCAGGTACATTCTTAGGCGTTTAATATGGGGTTTTGAGTCCATTTCGTTGAGCAAGGTGTAGCTCTTGTCTATTCCATATTTGGCTTAAGGAACTTTATCTGTGCTCATTTCAATCTCTGGTTTTATGCAGCACCCCAACTCACCTTTCCCCTTAAGCAAGCATAAGTTGGTTTTCTAAATTTGAGACCCTGTTCTGTTTTGGAATGCAGTTCCTGTGTAGCCAAGTTTACATTCCGTGTATTAGTGATATCTTATGATGTTTCTTTTTCTGTGTGACTTATTTCAGTTAGAATCATCGTACCTGAATCCACTCATTATGCTGCTACGGGCCTGATGACATAGATTTCATTGCTGAGTGATACTGCATTGTACGTAAGTACCACAAGTTCTTTATCCATTTTTCACTTTCTGTGATATTGAACTTGTATGGTAAACGAGGTTCTTGTAAACGGATGCGTCTCAAACTTCGGGGTGGCTGTGTCTTTTTGATTTTAATTTCCCTAAGCTATAGGACCATAAGTGGCAGTGCCCTAGGTTCTGTTGCTTTGTTTTTTAGATGTTTCAGGAAACACCATACACTTCTCCTGAGTGTCTGTTGGCAATTTACATCCCGCCCATCAGCATAACAAGGCTCCCAGTTCTCCATGGCCTGTCCTGCCTTTCTGGATTTTACACTTTTTTCAGATGGCCCTTTTGACCGGGGGGAAGTGAGACTTCATTGTAGTGCAGATTTCCTTTGCAAGCTTGCTTGGTTGGCCAAAAAGGGCGTATGCGTTTTTTCCTGAATATATTCAGGAAAAAACGCATACGCCCTTTTTGGCCAAGTGCATCATTGTGGAAGTTCTGCCTCTTTTCCTATGATTTCAATGCAATTCCAGTCTACCTCCTAAAATCGGTTTCCTGCAATTCTGCCCAGCTTTCAAGTCCTCTTGGCAACCTTACTTCAGTATATTTTTGGAAGATAGCTGTCATTTATAACTCTGCAGGTTTGTGAATTACAGTGCCCCTGAGCTCCTTTCTTCAACTCGCTTTCTTTTGAGCTGGCCGCAACACCGCAGGATGGCTTCAGGCCCTAATCTGGTTCCGGCACGGCACGCTGAGCCTTTGGTTAATTCCTCTTCCTGGTGGGAAATGAGAGTTAAATTTGCCCGTCCAGACACCTCCAGCTAGTCTCTCATTGGTTCTCGCTATTCCTGTTCATCTTCCACAGAAATTGCAAACTGGGCCAAACAGGAGGTTAAAGGCGCTGACTCTCCAAGTGGGGAGAGTGTTAGTAAAGCGTCTGGAATGTTGCACCCGAGTACCAGGGTACGAAAACTGAGACATATTTGAACACGTCTCCTGATCACATGGTTGATCATACTCTAGGTTCCACATGCATGTTTTAGCTGAAGGAAGAATACCTTAAACCTGGGTAGTTGAAACCCGTTTAATGGGTACCATGCAATATGACTTCAAAGGGTCTTCATTTGCTCACCGAACCTCTCCAATCCTATCACTGCTGCGTTTATGCCCCTGTACACATGCTTGATTCTCTTTCGGAGACATAGCAATCCATAGGTTTTAAGATACTTACTAGTCAGGTACATTCTTAGGCGTTTAATATGGGGTTTTGAGTCCATTTCGTTGAGCAAGGAGTAGCTCTTGTCTATTCCATATTTGCCTTAAGGAACTTTATCTGTGCTCATTTCAATCTCTGGTTTTATGCAGCACACCAACTCACCTTTCCCCTTAAGCAAGCATAAGTTGGTTTTCTAAATTTGAGACCCTGTTCTGTTTTGGAATGCAGTTCCTGTGTAGCCAAGTTTACATTCCGTGTATTAGTGATATCTTATGATGTTTCTTTTTCTGTGTGACTTATTTCAGTTAGAATCATCATACCTGAATCCACTTGTGCTGCTAAGGGCCTGATGACACAGATTTCATTGCTGAGTGATATTGCTTTGTAAGTAAATACCACAACTTCTTTATCCATTTTTCACTTTCTGCGATGTTGAACTTGTACTGTAAACGAGGTTCTTGTAAACAGAGCTGTTCCAAACTTTGGGGTGGCTGTGTCTTTTTGATTTTAATTTCCCTAAGCTATAGGACCATAAGTGGAAGTGCCCTAGGTTCTGTTGCTTTGTTTTTTAGATGTTTCAGGAAACACCATACACTTCTCCCAAGTGGTTGTTGGCAATTTACATCCCGCCCATCAGCATAACAAGGCTCCCAGTTCTCCATGGCCTGTCCTGCCTTTCTGGATTTTACACTTTTTTCAGATGGCCCTTTTGACCAGGGGGAAGTGAGACTTCATTGTAGTGCAGATTTCCTTTGCAAGCTTGCTTGGTTGGCCAAAAAGGGCGTATGCGTTTTTTCCTGAATATATTCAGGAAAAAACGCATACGCCCTTTTTGGCCAAGTGCATCATTGTGGACGTTCTGCCTCTTGTCCTATGCTTTCAATGCAATTCCAGTCTACCTCCTGAAATCGGTTTCCTGCAATTCTGCCCCGCTTTCAAGTCCTCTTGGCAGCCTTACTTCAGTCTATTTTTGGACGATAGCTGTCATTTATAACTCTGCAGGTTTGTGAATTACAGTGCCCCTGAGCTCCTTTCTTCAACTCGCTTTCTTTTGAGCAGGCCGCAACACCGCAGGATGGCTGCAGGCCCTAATCTGGTTCCGGCACGGCACGCTGAGCCTTTGGTTATTTCCTCTTCCTGGTGGGAAATGAGAGTTAAATTTGCCCATCCAGACACCTCCAGCTAGTCTCTCATTGGTTCTCGCTATTCCTGTTCATCTTCCACGCAAATTGCAAACTGGGCCAAACAGGAGGTTGAAGGGACTGACTCTCCAAGTGGGGAGAGTGTTAGTAAAGCATCTGGAATGTTGCACCCGAGTACCAGGGTACGAAAACTGAGACATATTTGAACACGTCTCCCGATCACATGGTTGATCATACTCTAGGTTCCACATGCATGTTTTAGCTGAAGGAAGAATACCTTAAACCTGGGTAGTTGAAACCCGTGGAATGGGTACCATGCAATATGACTTCAAAGGGTCTTCATTTGCTCACGAACCTCTCCAATCCTATCACTGCTGCGTTTATGCCCCTGTACACATCCTTGATTCTCTTTCAGAGACATAGCAATCCATAGGTTTTAAGATACTTACTAGTCAGGTACATTCTTAGGCGTTTAATATGCGGTGTTGAGTCCATTTCGTTGAGCAAGGAGTAGCTCTTGTCTATTCCATATTTGGCTTAAGGAACTTTATCTGTGCTCATTTCAATCTCTGGTTTTATGCAGCACCCCAACTCACCTTTACCCTTAAGCAAGCATAAGTTGGTTTTCTAAATTTGAGACCCTGTTCTGTTCTGTAATTCAGTTCCTGTGTAGCCAAGTTTCCATTCCGTGTATTACTGATATCTTATGATGTTTCTTTTTCTGTGTGACTTATTTCAGTTAGAATCATCATACCTGAATCCACTCATTGTGCTGCTAAGGGCCTGATGACATAGATTTCATTGCTGAGTGATATTGCTTTGTAAGTGAATACCACAACTTCTTTATCCATTTTTCACTTTCTGCGATGTTGAACTTGTACTGTAAACGAGGTTCTTGTAAACAGAGGCGTCCCAAACTTTGGGGTGGCTGTGTCTTTTTGATTTTAATTTCCCTAAGCTATAGGACCATAAGTGGAAGTGCCCTAGGCTCTGTTGCTTTGTTTTTTAGATGTTTCAGGAAACACCATACACTTCTCCTGAGTGTCTGTTGGCAATTTACATCCCGCCCATCAGCATAACAAGGCTCCCAGTTCTCCATGGCCTGTCCTGCCTTTCTGGATTTTACACTTTTTTCAGATGGCCCTTTTGACCGGGGGGAAGTGAGACTTCATTGTAGTGCAGATTTCCTTTGCAAGCTTGCTTGGTTGGCCAAAAAGGGCGTATGCGTTTTTTCCTGAATATATTCAGGAAAAAACGCATACGCCCTTTTTGGCCAAGTGCATCATTGTGGACGTTCTGCCTCTTTTCCTATGCTTTCAATGCAATTCCAGTCTACCTCCTGAAATCGGTTTCCTGCAATTCTGCCCCGCTTTCAAGTCCTCTTGGCAGCCTTACTTCAGTCTATTTTTGGACGATAGCTGTCATTTATAACTCTGCAGGTTTGTGAATTACAGTGCCCCCGAGCTCCTTTCTTCAACTCGCTTTCTTTTGAGCTAGCCGCAACACCGCAGGATGGCTGCAGGCCCTAATCTGGTTCCGGCACGGCATGCTGAGCCTTTGGTTAATTCCTCTTCCTGGTGTGAAATGAGAGTTAAATTTGCCCGTCCAGACACCTCCAGCTAGCCTCTCATTGGTTCTCGCTATTCCTGTTCATCTTCCGCAGAAATTGCAAACTGGGCCAAACAGGAGGTTAAAGGGACTGACTCTCCAAGTCGGGAGAGTGTTAGTAAAGCGTCTGGAATGTTGCACCCGAGTACCAGGGTACGAAAACTGAGACATATTTGAACACGTCTCCCGTTCACATGGTTGATCATACTCTAGGTTCCACATGCATGTTTTAGCTGAAGGCAGAATACCTTAAACCTGGGTAGTTGAAACCCGTGGAATGGGTACCATGCAATATGACTTCAAAGGGTCTTCATTTGCTCACCGAACCTCTCCAATCCTATCACTGCTGCGTTTATGCCCCTGTACACATGCTTGATTCTCTTTCGGAGACATAGCAATCCATAGGTTTTAAGATACTTACTAGTCAGGTACATTCTTAGGCGTTTAATATGCGGTGTTGAGTCCATTTCGTTGAGCAAGGAGTAGCTCTTGTCTATTCCATATTTGGCTTAAGGAACTTTATCTGTGCTCATTTCAATCTCTGGTTTTATGCAGCACCCCAACTCACCTTTACCCTTAAGCAAGCATAAGTTGGTTTTCTAAATTTGAGACCCTGTTCTGTTCTGTAATTCAGTTCCTGTGTAGCCAAGTTTACATTCCGTGTATTACTGATATCTTATGATGTTTCTTTTTCTGTGTGACTTATTTCAGTTAGAATCATCATACCTGAATCCACTTGTGCTGCTAAGGGCCTGATGACACAGATTTCATTGCTGAGTGATATTGCTTTGTAAGTAAATACCACAACTTCTTTATCCATTTTTCACTTTCTGCGATGTTGAACTTGTACTGTAAACGAGGTTCTTGTAAACAGAGCCGTTCCAAACTTTGGGGTGGCTGTGTCTTTTTGATTTTAATTTCCCCAAGCTATAGGACCATAAGTGGCAGTGCCCTAGGTTCTGTTGCTTTGTTTTTTAGATGTTTCAGGAAACACCATACACTTCTGCCAAGTGGTTGTTGGCAATTTACATCCCGCCCATCAGCATAACAAGGCTCCCAGTTCTCCATGGCCTGTCCTGCCTTTTTGGATTTTACACTTTTTTCAGATGGCCCTTTTGACCGGGGGGAAGTGAGACTTCATTGTAGTGCAGATTTCCTTTGCAAGCTTGCTTGGTTGGCCAAAAAGGGCGTATGCGATTTTTCCTGAATATATTCAGGAAAAAACGCATACGCCCTTTTTGGCCAAGTGCATCATTGTGGACGTTCTGCCTCTTTTCCTATGCTTTCAATGCAATTCCAGTCTACCTCCTGAAATCGGTTTCCTGCAATTCTGCCCCGCTTTCAAGTCCTCTTGGCAGCCTTACTTCAGTCTATTTTTGGACGATAGCTGTCATTTATAACTCTGCAGGTTTGTGAATTACAGTGCCCCTGAGCTCCTTTCTTCAACTCGCTTTCTTGTGACCTGGCCGCAACACCGCAGGATGGCTTCAGGCCCTAATCTGGTTCCGGCCCGGCATGCTGAGCCTTTGGTTAATTCCTCTTCCTGGTGGGAAATGAGAGTTAAATTTGCCCGTCCAGACACCTCCAGCTAGCCTCTCATTGGTTCTCGCTATTCCTGTTCATCTTCCGCAGAAATTGCAAACTGGGCCCAACAGGAGGTTAAAGGGACTGACTCTCCAAGTGGGGAGAGTGTTAGTAAAGCGTCTGGAATGTTGCACCCGAGTACCAGGGTACGAAAACTGAGACATATTTGAACACGTCTCCCGATCACATGGTTGATCATACTCTAGGTTCCACATGCATGTTTTAGCTGAAGGAAGAATACCTTAAACCTGGAGAGTTGAGACCCTTGGAATGGGTACCATGCAATATGACTTCAAAGGGTCTTCATTTGCTCACCGAACCTCTCCAATCCTATCACTGCTGCGTTTATGCCCCTGTACACATGCTTGATTCTCTTTCGGAGACATAGCAATCCATAGGTTTTAAGATACTTACTAGTCAGGTACATTCTTAGGCGTTTAATATGCGGTGTTGAGTCCATTTCGTTGAGCAAGGAGTAGCTCTTGTCTATTCCATATTTGACTTAAGGAACTTTATCTGTGCTCATTTCAATCTCTGGTTTTATGCAGCACCCCAACTCACCTTTCCCCTTAAGCAAGCATAAGTTGGTTTTCTAAATTTGAGACCCTGTTCTGTTCTGTAATTCAGTTCCTGTGTAGCCAAGTTTACATTCCGTGTATTACTGATATCTTATGATGTTTCTTTTTCTGTGTGACTTATTTCAGTTAGAATCATCATAGCTGAATCCACTCATTGTGCTGCCAAAGTCCTGATGACACAGATTTCATTGCTGAGTGATATTGCTTTGTAAGTAAATACCACAATTTCTTTATCCATTTTTCACTTTCTGCGATGTTGAACTTGTACTGTAAACGAGGTTCTTGTAAACAGAGCCGTTCGAAACTTTGGGGTGGCTGTGTCTTTTTGATTTTAATTTCCCTAAGCTATAGGACCATAAGTGGAAGTGCCCTAGGCTCTGTTGCTTTGTTTTTTAGATGTTTCAGGAAACACCATACACTTCTCCCGAGTGTCTGTTGGCAATTTACATCCCGCCCATCAGCATAACAAGGCTCCCAGTTCTCCATGGCCTGTCCTGCCTTTCTGGATTTTACACTTTTTTCAGATGGCCCTTTTGACCGGGGGGAAGTGAGACTTCATTGTTGTGCAGATTTCCTTTGCAAGCTTGCTTGGTTGGCCAAAAAGGGCGTATGGTTTTTTCCTGAATATATTCAGGAAAAAACGCATACGCCCTTTTTGGCCAAGTGCATCATTGTGGACGTTCTGCCTCTTTTCTTATGCTTTCAATGCAATTCCAGTGTACCTCCTGAAATCGGTTTCCTGCAATTCTGCCCCGCTTTCAAGTCCTCTTGGCAGCCTTACTTCAGTATATTTTTGGACGATAGCTGTCATTTATAACTCTGCAGGTTTGTGAATTACAGTGCCCCTGAGCTCCTTTCTTCAACTCGCTTTCTTTTGAGCTGGCAGCAACACCGCAGGATGTCTTCAGGCCCTAATCTGGTTCCGGCACGGCACACTGAGCCTTTGGTTATTTCCACTTCCTGGTGGGAAATGAGAGTTAAATTTGCCCGTCCAGACACCTCCAGCTAGCCTCTTATTGGTTCTCGCTATTTCTGTTCATCTTCCGCAGAAATTGCAAACTGGGCCAAACAGGAGGTTAAAGGCGCTGACTCTCTAAGTGGGGAGAGTGTTAGTAAAGCGTCTGCAATGTTGCACCCGAGTACCAGGGGAGGAAAACTGAGACATATTTGAACACGTCTCCCGTTCACATGGTTGATCATACTCTGGGTTCCACATGCATGTTTTAGCTGAAGGAAGAATACCTTAAACCTGGAGAGTTGAGACCCGTGGAATGGGTACCATGCAATATGATTTCAAAGGGTCTTCATTTGCTCACCGAACCTCTCCAATCCTATCACTGCTGCGTTTATGCCCCTGTACACATGCTTGATTCTCTTTCGGAGACATAGCAATCCATAGGTTTTAAGATACTTACTAGTCAGGTACATTCTTAGGCATTTAATATGCGGTGTTGAGTCCATTTCGTTGAGCAAGGAGTAGCTCTTGTCTATTCCATATTTGGCTTAAGGAACTTTATCTGTGCTCATTTCAATCTCTGGTTTTATGCAGCACCCCAACTCACCTTTCCCCTTAAGCAAGCATAAGTTGGTTTTCTAAATTTGAGACCCTGTTCTGTTCTGTAATTCAGTTCCTGTGTAGCCAAGTTTCCATTCCGTGTATTACTGATATCTTATGATGTTTCTTTTTCTGTGTGACTTATTTCAGTTAGAATCATCATACCTGAATCCACTCATTGTGCTGCTGAGGGCCTGATGACATAGATTTCATTGCTGAGTGATATTGCTTTGTATGTGAATACCACAACTTCTTTATCCATTTTTCACTTTCTGCGATGTTGAACTTGTACTGTAAACGAGGTTCTTGTAAACAGAGCCGTTCCAAACTTTGGGGTGGCTGTGTCTTTTTGATTTTAATTTCCCTAAGCTATAGGACCATAAGTGGAAGTGCCCTAGGCTCTGTTGCTTTGTTTTTTAGATGTTTCAGGAAACACCATACACTTCTCCCGAGTGGTTGTTGGCAATTTACATCCCGCCCATCAGCATAACAAGGCTCCCAGTTCTCCATGGCCTGTCCTGCCTTTCTGGATTTTACACTTTTTTCAGATGGCCCTTTTGACCGGGGGGAAGTGAGACTTCATTGTAGTGCAGATTTCCTTTGCAAGCTTGCTTGGTTGGCCAAAAAGGGCGTATGCGTTTTTTCCTGAATATATTCAGGAAAAAACGCATACGCCCTTTTTGGCCAAGTGCATCATTGTGGACGTTCTGCCTCTTTTCCTATGCTTTCAATGCAATTCCAGTCTACCTCCTGAAATCGGTTTCCTGCAATTCTGCCCCGCTTTCAAGTCCTCTTGGCAGCCTTACTTCAGTCTATTTTTGGACGATAGCTGTCATTTATAACTCTGCAGGTTTGTGAATTACAGTGCCCCTGAGCTCCTTTCTTCAACTCGCTTTCTTGTGACCTGGCCGCAACACCGCAGGATGGCTTCAGGCCCTAATCTGGTTCCGGCACGGCACGCTGAGCCTTTGGTTATTTCCTCTTCCTGGTGGGAAATGAGAGTTAAATTTGCCCGCCCAGACACCTCCAGCTAGCCTCTCATTGGTTCTCGCTATTCCTGTTCATCTTCCGCAGAAATTGCAAACTGGGCCAAACAGGAGGTTAAAGGGACTGACTCTCCAGGTCGGGAGTGTGTTAGTAAAGCGTCTGGAATGTTGCACCCGAGTACCAGGGGGGGAAAACTGAGACATATTTGAACACGTCTCCCGTTCACATGGTTGATCATACTCTGGGTTCCATATGCATGTTTTAGCTGAAGGAAGAATACCTTAAACCTGGGTAGTTGAAACCCGTTTAATGGGTACCATGCAATATGACTTCAAAGGGTCTTCATTTGCTCACCGAACCTCTCCAATCCTATCACTGCTGCGTTTATGCCCCTGTACACATGCTTGATTCTCTTTCGGAGACATAGCAATCCACAGGTTTTAAGATACTTACTAGTCAGGTACATTCTTAGGCGTTTAATATGCGGTGTTGAGTCCATTTCATTGAGCAAGGAGTAGCTCTTGTCTATTCCATATTTGGCTTAAGGAACTTTATCTGTGCTCATTTCAATCTCTGGTTTTATGCAGCTCCCCAACTCACCTTTCCCCTTAAGCAAGCATAAGTTGGTTTTCTAAATTTGAGACCCTGTTCTGTTCTGTAATTCAGTTCCTGTGTAGCCAAGTTTCCATTCCGTGTATTACTGATATCTTATGATGTTTCTTTTTCTGTGTGACTTATTTCAGTTAGAATCATCATACCTGAATCCACTCATTGTGCTGCTGAGGGCCTGATGACATAGATTTCATTGCTGAGTGATATTGCTTTGTATGTGAATACCACAACTTCTTTATCCATTTTTCACTTTCTGCGATGTTGAACTTGTACTGTAAACGAGGTTCTTGTAAACAGAGCCGTTCCAAACTTTGGGGTGGCTGTGTCTTTTTGATTTTAATTTCCCTAAGCTATAGGACCATAAGTGGAAGTGCCCTAGGCTCTGTTGCTTTGTTTTTTAGATGTTTCAGGAAACACCATACACTTCTCCCGAGTGGTTGTTGGCAATTTACATCCCGCCCATCAGCATAACAAGGCTCCCAGTTCTCCATGGCCTGTCCTGCCTTTCTGGATTTTACACTTTTTTCAGATGGCCCTTTTGACCGGGGGGAAGTGAGACTTCATTGTAGTGCAGATTTCCTTTGCAAGCTTGCTTGGTTGGCCAAAAAGGGCGTATGCGTTTTTTCCTGAATATATTCAGGAAAAAACGCATACGCCCTTTTTGGCCAAGTGCATCATTGTGGACGTTCTGCCTCTTTTCCTATGCTTTCAATGCAATTCCAGTCTACCTCCTGAAATCGGTTTCCTGCAATTCTGCCCCGCTTTCAAGTCCTCTTGGCAGCCTTACTTCAGTCTATTTTTGGACGATAGCTGTCATTTATAACTCTGCAGGTTTGTGAATTACAGTGCCCCTGAGCTCCTTTCTTCAACTCGCTTTCTTGTGACCTGGCCGCAACACCGCAGGATGGCTTCAGGCCCTAATCTGGTTCCGGCACGGCACGCTGAGCCTTTGGTTAATTCCTCTTCCTGGTGGGAAATGAGAGTTAAATTTGCCCGCCCAGACACCTCCAGCTAGCCTCTCATTGGTTCTCGCTATTCCTGTTCATCTTCCGCAGAAATTGCAAACTGGGCCAAACAGGAGGTTAAAGGGACTGACTCTCCAGGTCGGGAGTGTGTTAGTAAAGCGTCTGGAATGTTGCACCCGAGTACCAGGGGGGGAAAACTGAGACATATTTGAACACGTCTCCCGTTCACATGGTTGATCATACTCTGGGTTCCATATGCATGTTTTAGCTGAAGGAAGAATACCTTAAACCTGGGTAGTTGAAACCCGTTTAATGGGTACCATGCAATATGACTTCAAAGGGTCTTCATTTGCTCACCGAACCTCTCCAATCCTATCACTGCTGCGTTTATGCCCCTGTACACATGCTTGATTCTCTTTCGGAGACATAGCAATCCACAGGTTTTAAGATACTTACTAGTCAGGTACATTCTTAGGCGTTTAATATGCGGTGTTGAGTCCATTTCATTGAGCAAGGAGTAGCTCTTGTCTATTCCATATTTGGCTTAAGGAACTTTATCTGTGCTCATTTCAATCTCTGGTTTTATGCAGCTCCCCAACTCACCTTTACACTTAAGCAAGCATAAGTTGGTTTTCTAAATTTGAGACCCTGTTCTGTTCTGTAATTCAGTTCCTGTGTAGCCAAGTTTCCATTCCTTGTATTACTGATATCTTATGATGTTTCTTTTTCTGTGTGACTTATTTCAGTTAGAATCATCATACCTGAATCCACTCATTGTGCTGCTAAGGGCCTGATGACATAGATTTCATTGCTGAGTGATATTGCTTTGTAAGTAAATACCACAACTTCTTTATCCATTTTTCACTTTCTGCGATGTTGAACTTGTACTGTAAACGAGGTTCTTGTAAACAGAGGCGTCCCAAACTTTGGGGTGGCTGTGTCTTTTTGATTTTAATTTCCCTAAGCTATAGGACCATAAGTGGAAGTGCCCTAGGCTCTGTTGCTTTGTTTTTTAGATGTTTCAGGAAACACCATACACTTCTCCCGAGTGTCTGTTGGCAATTTACATCCCGCCCATCAGCATAACAAGGCTCCCAGTTCTCCATGGCCTGTCCTGCCTTTCTGGATTTTACACTTTTTTCAGATGGCCCTTTTGACCGGGGGGAAGTGAGACTTCATTGTAGTGCAGATTTCCTTTGCAAGCTTGCTTGGTTGGCCAAAAAGGGCGTATGCGTTTTTTCCTGAATATATTCAGGAAAAAACGCATACGCCCTTTTTGGCCAAGTGCATCATTGTGGACGTTCTGCCTCTTTTCCTATGCTTTCAATGCAATTCCAGTCTACCTCCTGAAATCGGTTTCCTGCAATTCTGCCCCGCTTTCAAGTCCTCTTGGCAGCCTTACTTCAGTCTATTTTTGGACGATAGCTGTCATTTATAACTCTGCAGGTTTGTGAATTACAGTGCCCCTGAGCTCCTTTCTTCAACTCGCTTTCTTGTGACCTGGCCGCAACACCGCAGGATGGCTTCAGGCCCTAATCTGGTTCCGGCCCGGCATGCTGAGCCTTTGGTTAATTCCTCTTCCTGGTGGGAAATGAGAGTTAAATTTGCCCGTCCAGACACCTCCAGCTAGCCTCTCATTGGTTCTCGCTATTCCTGTTCATCTTCCGCAGAAATTGCAAACTGGGCCCAACAGGAGGTTAAAGGGACTGACTCTCCAAGTCGGGAGAGTGTTAGTAAAGCGTCTGGAATGTTGCACCCGAGTACCAGGGTACGAAAACTGAGACATATTTGAACACGTCTCCCGATCACATGGTTGATCATACTCTAGGTTCCACATGCATGTTTTAGCTGAAGGAAGAATACCTTAAACCTGGAGAGTTGAGACCCTTGGAATGGGTACCATGCAATATGACTTCAAAGGGTATTCATTTGCTCACCGAACCTCTCCAATCCTATCACTGCTGCGTTTATGCCCCTGTACACATGCTTGATTCTCTTTCGGAGACATAGCAATCCATAGGTTTTAAGATACTTACTAGTCAGGTACATTCTTAGGCGTTTAATATGCGGTGTTGAGTCCATTTCGTTGAGCAAGGAGTAGCTCTTGTCTATTCCATATTTGACTTAAGGAACTTTATCTGTGCTCATTTCAATCTCTGGTTTTATGCAGCACCCCAACTCACCTTTCCCCTTAAGCAAGCATAAGTTGGTTTTCTAAATTTGAGACCCTGTTCTGTTCTGTAATTCAGTTCCTGTGTAGCCAAGTTTACATTCCGTGTATTACTGATATCTTATGATGTTTCTTTTTCTGTGTGACTTATTTCAGTTAGAATCATCATAGCTGAATCCACTCATTGTGCTGCCAAAGTCCTGATGACACAGATTTCATTGCTGAGTGATATTGCTTTGTAAGTAAATACCACAATTTCTTTATCCATTTTTCACTTTCTGCGATGTTGAACTTGTACTGTAAACGAGGTTCTTGTAAACAGAGCCGTTCGAAACTTTGGGGTGGCTGTGTCTTTTTGATTTTAATTTCCCTAAGCTATAGGACCATAAGTGGAAGTGCCCTAGGCTCTGTTGCTTTGTTTTTTAGATGTTTCAGGAAACACCATACACTTCTCCCGAGTGTCTGTTGGCAATTTACATCCCGCCCATCAGCATAACAAGGCTCCCAGTTCTCCATGGCCTGTCCTGCCTTTCTGGATTTTACACTTTTTTCAGATGGCCCTTTTGACCGGGGGGATGTGAGACTTCATTGTTGTGCAGATTTCCTTTGCAAGCTTGCTTGGTTGGCCAAAAAGGGCGTATGCGTTTTTTCCTGAATATATTCAGGAAAAAACGCATACGCCCTTTTTGGCCAAGTGCATCATTGTGGACGTTCTGCCTCTTTTCTTATGCTTTCAATGCAATTCCAGTGTACCTCCTGAAATCGGTTTCCTGCAATTCTGCCCCGCTTTCAAGTCCTCTTGGCAGCCTTACTTCAGTATATTTTTGGACGATAGCTGTCATTTATAACTCTGCAGGTTTGTGAATTACAGTGCCCCTGAGCTCCTTTCTTCAACTCGCTTTCTTTTGAGCTGGCAGCAACACCGCAGGATGTCTTCAGGCCCTAATCTGGTTCCGGCACGGCACACTGAGCCTTTGGTTATTTCCACTTCCTGGTGGGAAATGAGAGTTAAATTTGCCCGTCCAGACACCTCCAGCTAGCCTCTTATTGGTTCTCGCTATTTCTGTTCATCTTCCGCAGAAATTGCAAACTGGGCCAAACAGGAGGTTAAAGGCGCTGACTCTCTAAGTGGGGAGAGTGTAAGTAAAGCGTCTGGAATGTTGCACCCGAGTACCAGGGGAGGAAAACTGAGACATATTTGAACACGTCTCCCGTTCACATGGTTGATCATACTTGGGTTCCACATGCATGTTTTAGCTGAAGGAAGAATACCTTAAACCTGGAGAGTTGAGACCCGTGGAATGGGTACCATGCAATATGACTTCAAAGGGTCTTCATTTGCTCACCGAACCTCTCCAATCCTATCACTGCTGCGTTTATGACCCTGTACACATGCTTGATTCTCTTTCGGAGACATAGCAATCCATAGGTTTTAAGATACTTACTAGTCAGGTACATTCTTAGGCGTTTAATATGCGGTGTTGAGTCCATTTCGTTGAGCAAGGAGTAGCTCTTGTCTATTCCATATTTGGCTTAAGGAACTTTATCTGTGCTCATTTCAATCTCTGGTTTTATGCAGCACCCCAACTCACCTTTACCCTTAAGCAAGCATAAGTTGGTTTTCTAAATTTGAGACCCTGTTCTGTTCTGTAATTCAGTTCCTGTGTAGCCAAGTTTCCATTCCGTGTATTACTGATATCTTATGATGTTTCTTTTTCTGTGTGACTTATTTCAGTTAGAATCAACATACCTGAATCCACTCATTGTGCTGCTAAGGGCCTGATGACACAGATTTCATTGCTGAGTGATATTGCTTTGTAAGTAAATACCACAACTTCTTTATCCATTTTTCACTTTCTGCGATGTTGAACTTGTACTGTAAACGAGGTTCTTGTAAACAGATCCGTTCCAAACTTTGGGGTGACTGTGTCTTTTTGATTTTAATTTCCCTAAGCTATAGGACCATAAGTGGAAGTGCCCTAGGCTCTGTTGCTTTGTTTTTTAGATGTTTCAGGAAACACCATACACTTCTCCCAAGTGTCTGTTGGCAATTTACATCCCGCCCATCAGCATAACAAGGCTCCCAGTTCTCAATGGCCTGTTGCCTTTCTGGATTTTACACTTTTTTCAGATGGCCCTTTTGACCGGGGAGAAGTGAGACTTCATTGTAGTGCAGATTTCCTTTGCAAGTTTGCTTGGTTGGCCAAAAAGGGCGTATGCGTTTTTTCCTGAATATATTCAGGAAAAAACGCATACGCCCTTTTTGGCCAAGTGCATCATTGTGGACGTTCTGCCTCTTTTCCTATGCTTTCAATGCAATTCCAGTCTACCTCCTGAAATCGGTTTCCTGCAATTCTGCCCCGCTTTCAAGTCCTCTTGGCAGCCTTACTTCAGTCTATTTTTGGACGATAGCTGTCATTTATAACTCTGCAGGTTTGTGAATTACAGTGCCCCTGAGCTCCTTTCTTCAACTCGCTTTCTTGTGACCTGGCCGCAACACCGCAGGATGGCTTCAGGCCCTAATCTGGTTCCGGCACGGCATGCTGAGCCTTTGGTTAATTCCTCTTCCTGGTGGGAAATGAGAGTTAAATTTGCCCGTCCAGACACCTCCAGCTAGCGTCTCATTGGTTCTCGCTATTCCTGTTCATCTTCCGCAGAAATTGCAAACTGGGCCAAACAGGAGGTTAAAGGGACTGACTCTCCAAGTCGGGAGAGTGTTAGTAAAGCGTCTGGAATGTTGCACCCGAGTACCAGGGGAGGAAAACTGAGACATATTTGAACACGTCTCCCGTTCACATGGTTGATCATACTCTGGGTTCCACATGCATGTTTTAGCTGAAGGAAGAATACCTTAAACCTGGAGAGTTGAGACCCGTGGAATGGGTACCATGCAATATGATTTCAAAGGGTCTTCATTTGCTCACCGAACCTCTCCAATCCTATCACTGCTGCGTTTATGCCCCTGTACACATGCTTGATTCTCTTTCGGAGACATAGCAATCCATAGGTTTTAAGATACTTACTAGTCAGGTACATTCTTAGGCATTTAATATGCGGTGTTGAGTCCATTTCGTTGAGCAAGGAGTAGCTCTTGTCTATTCCATATTTGGCTTAAGGAACTTTATCTGTGCTCATTTCAATCTCTGGTTTTATGCAGCACCCCAACTCACCTTTCCCCTTAAGCAAGCATAAGTTGGTTTTCTAAATTTGAGACCCTGTTCTGTTCTGTAATTCAGTTCCTGTGTAGCCAAGTTTCCATTCCGTGTATTACTGATATCTTATGATGTTTCTTTTTCTGTGTGACTTATTTCAGTTAGAATCATCATACCTGAATCCACTCATTGTGCTGCTGAGGGCCTGATGACATAGATTTCATTGCTGAGTGATATTGCTTTGTAAGTGAATACCACAACTTCTTTATCCATTTTTCCACTTTCTGCGATGTTGAACTTGTACTGTAAACGAGGTTCTTGTAAACAGAGCCGTTCCAAACTTTGGGGTGGCTGTGTCTTTTTGATTTTAATTTCCCTAAGCTATAGGACCATAAGTGGAAGTGCCCTAGGCTCTGTTGCTTTGTTTTTTAGATGTTTCAGGAAACACCATACACTTCTCCCGAGTGGTTGTTGGCAATTTACATCCCGCCCATCAGCATAACAAGGCTCCCAGTTCTCCATGGCCTGTCCTGCCTTTCTGGATTTTACACTTTTTTCAGATGGCCCTTTTGACCGGGGGGAAGTGAGACTTCATTGTAGTGCAGATTTCCTTTGCAAGCTTGCTTGGTTGGCCAAAAAGGGCGTATGCGTTTTTTCCTGAATATATTCAGGAAAAAACGCATACGCCCTTTTTGGCCAAGTGCATCATTGTGGACGTTCTGCCTCTTTTCCTATGCTTTCAATGCAAATCCAGTCTACCTCCTGAAATCGGTTTCCTGCAATTCTGCCCCGCTTTCAAGTCCTCTTGGCAGCCTTACTTCAGTCTATTTTTGGACGATAGCTGTCATTTATAACTCTGCAGGTTTGTGAATTACAGTGCCCCTGAGCTCCTTTCTTCAACTCGCTTTCTTGTGACCTGGCCGCAACACCGCAGGATGGCTTCAGGCCCTAATCTGGTTCCGGTACGGCACGCTGAGCCTTTGGTTATTTCCTCTTCCTGGTGGGAAATGAGAGTTAAATTTGCCCGTCCAGACACCTCCAGCTAGCCTCTCATTGGTTCTCGCTATTCCTGTTCATCTTCCGCACAAATTGCAAACTGTGCCAAAAAGGAGGTTAAAGGCGCTGACTCTCCAAGTGGGGAGAGTGTTAGTAAGGCGTCTGGAATGTTGCACCCGAGTACCAGGGTACGAAAACTGAGACATATTTGAACACGTCTCCCGATCACATGGTTGATCATACTCTAGGTTCCACATGCATGTTTTAGCTGAAGGAAGAATACCTTAAACCTGGGTAGTTGAAACCCGTTTAATGGGTACCATGCAATATGACTTCAAAGGGTCTTCATTTGCTCACCGAACCTCTCCAATCCTATCACTGCTGCGTTTATGCCCCTGTACACATGCTTGATTCTCTTTCGGAGACATAGCAATCCATAGGTTTTAAGATACTTACTAGTCAGGTACATTCTTAGGCGTTTAATATGCGGTGTTGAGTCCATTTCGTTGAGCAAGGAGTAGCTCTTGTCTATTCCATATTTGGCTTAAGGAACTTTATCTGTGCTCATTTCAATCTCTGGTTTTATGCAGCACCCCAACTCACCTTTACCCTTAAGCAAGCATAAGTTGGTTTTCTAAATTTGAGACCCTGTTCTGTTCTGTAATTCAGTTCCTGTGTAGCCAAGTTTCCATTCCGTGTATTACTGATATCTTATGATGTTTCTTTTTCTGTGTGACTTATTTCAGTTAGAATCAACATACCTGAATCCACTCATTGTGCTGCTAAGGGCCTGATTACACAGATTTCATTGCTGAGTGATATTGCTTTGTAAGTAAATACCACAACTTCTTTATCCATTTTTCACTTTCTGCGATGTTCAACTTGTACTGTAAATGAGGTTCTTGTAAACAGAGCCGTTCCAAACTTTGGGGTGGCTGTGTCTTTTTGATTTTAATTTCCCTAAGCTATAGGACCATAAGTGGAAGTGCCCTAGGTTCTGTTGCTTTGTTTTTTAGATGTTTCAGGAAACACCATACACTTCTCCCGAGTGGTTGTAGGCAATTTACATCCCGCCCATCAGCATAACAAGGCTCCCAGTTCTCCATGGCCTGTCCTGCCTTTCTGGATTTTACACTTTTTTCAGATGGCCCTTTTGACCGGGGGGAAGTGAGACTTCATTGTAGTGCAGATTTCCTTTGCAAGCTTGCTTGGTTGGCCAAAAAGGGCGTATGCGTTTTTTCCTGAATATATTCAGGAAAAAACGCATACGCACTTTTTGGCCAAGTGCATCATTGTGGACGTTCTGCCTCTTTTCCTATGCTTTCAATGCAATTCCAGTCTACCTCCTGAAATCGGTTTCCTGCAATTCTGCCCCGCTTTCAAGTCCTCTTGGCAGCCTTACTTCAGTCTATTTTTGGACGATAGCTGTCATTTATAACTCTGCAGGTTTGTGAATTACAGTGCCCCTGAGCTCCTTTCTTCAACTCGCTTTCTTGTGACCTGGCCGCAACACCGCAGGATGGCTTCAGGCCCTAATCTGGTTCCGGCCCGGCATGCTGAGCCTTTGTTTAATTCCTCTTCCTGGTGGGAAATGAGAGTTAAATTTGCCCGTCCAGACACCTCCAGCTAGCCTCTCATTGGTTCTCGCTATTCCTGTTCATCTTCCACAGAAATTGCAAACTGGGCCAAACAGGAGGTTAAAGGGACTGACTCTCCAAGTCGGGAGAGTGTTAGTAAAGCGTCTGGAATGTTGCACCCGAGTACCAGGGTACGAAAACTGAGACATATTTGAACACGTCTCCCGATCACATGGTTGATCATACTCTAGGTTCCACATGCATGTTTTAGCTGAAGGAAGAATACCTTAAACCTGGAGAGTTGAGACCCGTGGAATGGGTACCATGCAATATGACTTCAAAGGGTCTTCATTTGCTCACCGAACCTCTCCAATCCTATCACTGCTGCGTTTATGCCCCTGTACACATGCTTGATTCTCTTTTGGAGACATAGCAATCCATAGGTTTTAAGATACTTACTAGTCAGGTACATTCTTAGGCGTTTAATATGGGGTTTTGAGTCCATTTCGTTGAGCAAGGAGTAGCTCTTGTCTATTCCATATTTGGCTTAAGGAACTTTATCTGTGCTCATTTCAATCTCTGGTTTTATGCAGCACCCCAACTCACCTTTCCCCTTAAGCAAGCATAAGTTGGTTTTCTAAATTTGAGAACCTGTTCTGTTTTGGAATTCAGTTCCTGTGTAGCCAAGTTTACATTCCGTGTATTAGTGATATCTTATGATGTTTCTTTTTCTGTGTGACTTATTTCAGTTAGAATCATCGTACCTGAATCTACTCATTATGCTGCTACGGGCCTGATGACATAGATTTCATTGCTGAGTGATACTGCATTGTACATAAGTACCACAAGTTCTTTATCCATTTTTCACTTTCTGTGATATTGAACTTGTACGGTAAACGACGTTCTTGTAAACAGAGGCGTCCCAAACTTTGGGGTGGCTGTGTCTTTTTGATTTTAATTTCCCTAAGCTATAGGACCATAAGTGGAAGTGCCCTAGGCTCTGTTGCTTTGTTTTTTAGATGTTTCAGGAAACACCATACACTTCTCCCAAGTGTCTGTTGGCAATTTACATCCCGCCCATCAGCATAACAAGGCTCCCAGTTCTCCATGGCCTGTCCTGCCTTTCTGGATTTTACACTTTTTTCAGATGGCCCTTTTGACCGGGGGGAAGTGAGACTTCATTGTAGTGCAGATTTCATTTGCAAGTTTGCTTGGTTGGCCAAAAAGGGCGTATGCGTTTTTTCCTGAATATATTCAGGAAAAAACGCATACGCCCTTTTTGGCCAAGTGCATCATTGTGGACGTTCTGCCTCTTTTCCTATGCTTTCAATGCAATTCCAGTCTACCTCCTGAAATCGGTTTCCTGCAATTCTGCCCCGCTTTCAAGTCCTCTTGGCAGCCTTACTTCAGTCTATTTTTGGACGATAGCTGTCATTTATAACTCTGCAGGTTTGTGAATTACAGTGCCCCTGATCTCCTTTCTTCAACTCGCTTTCTTGTGAGCTGGCCGCAACACCGCAGGATGTCTTCAAGCCCTAATCTGGTTCCGGCACGGCACGCTGAGCCTTTGGTTAATTCCTCTTCCTGGTGGGAAATGAGAGTTAAATTTGCCCGTCCAGACACCTCCAGCTAGTCTCCCATTGGTTCTCGCTATTCCTGTTCATCTTCCGCAGAAATTGCAAACTGGGCCAAACAGGAGGTTAAAGGGACTGACTCTCCAAGTCGGGAGAGTGTTAGTAAAGCGTCTGGAATGTTGCACCCGAATACCAGGGTACGAAAACTGAGACATATTTAAACACGTCTCCCAATCACATGGTTGATCATACTCTAGGTTCCACATACATGTTTTAGCTGAAAGAAGAATACCTTAAACCTGGGTAGTTGAAACCCGTGGAATGGGTACCATGCAATATGACTTCAAAGGGTCTTCATTTGCTCACCGAACCTCTCCAATCCTATCACTGCTGCGTTTATGCCCCTGTACACATGCTTGATTCTCTTTCGGAGACATAGCAATCCATAGGTTTTAAGATACTTACAAGTCAGATACATTCTTAGGCGTTTAATATGCGGTGTTGAGTCCATTTCATTGAGCAAGGAGTAGCTCTTGTCTATTCCATAATTGGCTTAAGGAACTTTATCTGTGCTCATTTCAATCTCTGGTTTTATGCAGCACCCCAACTCACCTTTACCCTTAAGCAAGCATAAGTTGTTTTTCTAAATTTGAGACCCGGTTCTGTTCTGTAATTCAGTTCCTGTGCAGCCAAGTTTACATTCCGTGTATTACTGATATCTTATGATGTTTCTTTTTCTGTGTGACTTATTTCAGTTAGAATCATCATACCTGAATCCACTCATTGTGCTGCTAAGGGCCTGATGACATAGATTTCATTGCTGAGTGATATTGCTTTGTAAGTAAATACCACAACTTCTTTATCCATTTTTCACTTTCTGCGATGTTGAACTTGTACTGTAAACGAGGTTCTTGTAAACAGAGGCGTCCCAAACTTTGGGGTGGCTGTGTCTTTTTGATTTTACATTCCCTAAGCTATAGGACCATAAGTGGCAGTGCCCTAAGCTCTGTTGCTTTGTTTTTTAGATGTTTCAGGAAACACCATACACTTCTCCCGAGTGTCTGTTGGCAATTTACATCCCGCCCATCAGCATAACAAGGCTCCCAGTTCTCCATGGCCTGTCCTGCCTTTCTGGATTTTACACTTTTTTCAGATGGCCCTTTTGACCGGGGGGAAGTGAGACTTCATTGTAGTGCAGATTTCCTTTGCAAGCTTGCTTGGTTGGCCAAAAAGGGCGTATGCGTTTTTTCCTGAATATATTCAGGAAAAAACGCATACGCCCTTTTTGGCCAAGTGCATCATTGTGGACGTTCTGCCTCTTTTCCTATGCTTTCAATGCAATTCCAGTCTACCTCCTGAAATCGGTTTCCTGCAATTCTGCCCCGCTTTCAAGTCCTCTTGGCAGCCTTACTTCAGTCTATTTTTGGACGATAGCTGTCATTTATAACTCTGCAGGTTTGTGAATTACAGTGTCCCTGAGCTCCTTTCTTCAACTCGCTTTCTTTTGAGCTGTCCGCAACACCGCAGGATGGCTTCAGGCCCTAATCTGGTTCCGGCACGACACACTGAGCCTTTGGTTATTTCCTCTTCCTGGTGGGAAATGAGAGTTAAATTTGCCCGTCCAGACACCTCCAGCTAGTCTCTCATTGGTTCTCGCTATTCCTGTTCATCTTCCGCAGAAATTGCAAGCTGGGCCAAACAGGAGGTTAAAGGGACTGACTCTCCAAGTCGGGAGAGTGTTAGTAAAGCATCTGGAATGTTGCACGCGAGTACCAGGGTACGAAAACTGAGACATATTTGAACACGTCTCCCGATCACATGGTTGATCATACTCTGGGTTCCACATGCATGTTTTAGCTGAAGGAAGAATACCTAAAACCTGGGTAGTTGAAACCCGTGGAATGGGTACCATGCAATATGACTTCAAAGGGTCTTCATTTGCTCGCGGAACCTCTCCAATCCTATCACTGCTGCGTTTATGCCCCTGTACACATGCTTGATCCTCTTTCGGAGACATAGCAATCCATAGGTTTTAAGATACTTACTAGTCAGGTACATTCTTAGGCGTTTAATATGCGGTGTTGAGTCCATTTCGTTGAGCAAGGAGTAGCTCTTGTCTATTCCATATTTGGCTTAAGGAACTTTATCTGTGCTCATTTCAATCTCTGGTTTTATGCAGCACCCCAACTCACCTTTCCCCTTAAGCAAGCATAAGTTGGTTTTCTAAATTTGAGACCCTGTTCTGTTTTGGAATGCAGTTCCTGTGTAGCCAAGTTTACATTCCGTGTATTACTGATATCTTATGATGTTTCCTTTTCTGTGTGCCTTATTTCAGTTAGAATCATCATACCTGAATCCACTCATTGTGCTGCTAAGGGCCTGATGACACAGTTTTCATTGCTGAGTGATATTGCTTTGTAAGTAAATACCACAACTTCTTTATCCATTTTTCACTTTCTGCGATGTTGAACTTGTACTGTAAACGAGGTTCTTGTAAACAGAGGCGTTCCAAACTTTGGGGTGGCTGTGTCTTTTTGATTTTAATTTCCCTAAGCTATAGGACCATAAGTGGAAGTGCCCTAGGTTCTGTTGTTTTGTTTTTTAGATGTTTCAGGAAACACCATACACTTCTCCCGAGTGGTTGTTGGCAATTTACATCCCGCCCGTCAGCATAACAAGGCTCCCAGTTCTCCATGGCCTGTCCTGCCTTTCTGGATTTTACACTTTTTTCAGATGGCCCTTTTGACCGGGGGGAAGTGAGACTTCATTGTAGTGCAGATTTCCTTTGCAAGCTTGCTTGGTTGGCCAAAAAGGGCGTATGCGTTTTTTCCTGAATATATTCAGGAAAAAACGCATACGCCCTTTTTGGCCAAGTGCATCATTGTGGACGTTCTGCCTCTTTTCCTATGCTTTGAATGCAATTCCAGTCTACCTCCTGAAATCGGTTTCCTGCAATTCTGCCCCGCTTTCAAGTCCTCTTGGCAGCCTTACTTCAGTAAATTTTTGGACGATAGCTGTCATTTATAACTCTGCAGGTTTGTGAATTACAGTGCCCCTGAGCTCCTTTCTTCAACTCGCTTTCTTGTGAGCTGGCTGAAACACCGCAGGATGGCTTCTGGCCCTAATCTGGTTCCAGCACGGCACGCTGAGCCTTTGGTTAATTCCTCTTCCTGGTGGGAAATGAGAGTTAAATTTGCCCGTCCAGAAACCTCCAGCTAGTCTCTCATTGGTTCTCGCTATTCCTGTTCATCTTCCACACAAATTGCAAACTGGGCCAAACAGGAGGTTAAAGGAACTGACTCTCCAAGTCGGGAGAGTGTTAGTAAAGCGTCTGGAATGTTGCACCCGAGTACCAGGGTACGAAAACTGAGACATATTTGAACACGTCTCCCGATCACATGGTTGATCATACTCTAGGTTCCACATGCATGTTTTAGCTGAAGGAAGAATACCTTAAACCTTGGTATTTGAAACCCGTGGAATGGGTACCATGCAATATGACTTCAAAGGGTCTTCATTTGCTCACCGAACATCTCCAATCCTATCACTGCTGCGTTTATGCCCCTGTACACATGCTTGATTCTCTTTCGGAGACATAGCAATCCATAGGTTTTAAGATACTTACTAGTCAGGTACATTCTTAGGCGTTTAATATGCGGTGTTGAGTCCATTTCGTTGAGCAAGGAGTAGCTCTTGTCTATTCCATATTCGGCTTAAGGAACTTTATCTGTGCTCATTTCAATCTCTGGTTTTATGCAGCACCCCAACTCACCTTTCCCCTTAAGCAAGCATAAGTTGGTTTTCTAAATTTGAGACCCTGTTCTGTTCTGTAATTCAGTTCCTGTGTAGCCAAGTTTCCATTCCGTGTATTACTGATATCTTATGATGTTTCTTTTTCTGTGTGACTTATTTCAGTTAGAATCAACATACCTGAATCCACTCATTGTGCTGCTAAGGGCCTGATGACACAGATTTCATTGATGAGTGATATTGCTTTGTAAGTAAATACCACAACTTTTTTATCCATTTTTCACTTTCTGCGATGTTGAACTTGTACTGTAAACGAGGTTCTTGTAAACGGAGGCTTTCAAAACTTTGGGGTGGCTGTGTCTTTTTGATTTTAAATTCCCTAAGCTATAAGACCATAAGTGGAAGTGCCCTAGGCTCTGTTGCTTTGTTTTTTGGATGTTTCAGGAAACACCATACACTTCTCCCGGGTGGTTGTTGGCAATTTACATCCCGCCCTTCAGCATAACAAGGCTCCCAGTTCTCCATGGCCTGTCCTGCCTTTCTGGATTTTACACTTTTTTCAGATGGCCCTTTTGACCGGGGGGAAGTGAGACTTCATTGTAGTGCAGATTTCCTTTGCAAGCTTGCTTGGTTGGCCAAAAAGGGCGTATGCGTTTTTTCCTGAATATATTCAGGAAAAAACGCATACGCCCTTTTTGGCCAAGTGCATCATTGTGGACGTTCTGCCTCTTTTCCTATGCTTTGAATGCAATTCCAGTCTACCTCCTGAAATCGGTTTCCTGCAATTCTGCCCCGCGTTCAAGTCCTCTTGGCAGCCTTACTTCAGTCTATTTTTGGACGATAGCTGTCATTTATAACTCTGCAGGTTTGTGAATTACAGTGCCCCTGAGCTCCTTTCTTCAACTCGCTTTCTTGTGAGCTGGCTGAAACACCGCAGGATGGCTTCTGGCCCTAATCTGGTTCCAGCACGCACGCTGAGCCTTTGGTTAATTCCTCTTCCTGGTGGGAAATGAGAGTTAAATTTGCCCGTCCAGACACCTCCAGCTAGTCTCTCATTGGTTCTCGCTATTCCTGTTCATCTTCCACAGAAATTGCAAACTGGGCCAAACAGGAGGTTAAAGGGACTGACTCTCCAAGTCGGGAGAGTGTTAGTAAAGCGTCTGGAATGTTGCACCCGAGTACCAGGGTACGAAAACTGAGACATATTTGAACACGTCTCCCGATCACATGGTTGATCATACTCTAGGTTCCACATGCATGTTTTAGCTGAAGGAAGAATACCTTAAACCTGGGTATTTGAAACCCGTGGAATGGGTACCATGCAATATGACTTCAAAGGGTCTTCATTTGCTCACCGAACCTCTCCAATCCTATCACTGCTGCGTTTTTGCCCCTGTACACATGCTTGATTCTCTTTCGGAGACATAGCAATCCATAGGTTTTAAGATACTTACTAGTCAGGTACATTCTTAGGCGTTTAATATGCGGTGTTGAGTCCATTTCGTTGAGCAAGGAGTAGCTCTTGTCTATTCCATATTTGACTTAAGGAACTTTATCTGTGCTCATTTCAATCTCTGGTTTTATGCAGCACCCCAACTCACCTTTACCCTTAAGCAAGCATAAGTTGGTTTTCTAAATTTGAGACCCTGTTCTGTTCTGTAATTCAGTTCCTGTGTAGCCAAGTTTACATTCCGTGTATTACTGATATCTTATGATGTTTCTTTTTCTGTGTGACTTACTTCAGTTAGAATCATCATACCTGAATCCACTCATTGTGCTGCTAAGGGCCTGATGACACAGATTTCATTGCTGAGTGATATTGCTTTGTAAGTAAATACCACAACTTCTTTATCCATTTTTCACTTTCTGCGATGCTGAACTTGTACTGTAAACGAGGTTCTTGTAAACAGAGCCATTCCAAACTTTGGGGTGGCTGTGTCTTTTTGATTTTAATTTCCCTAAGCTATAGGACCATAAGTGGAAGTGCCCTAGGTTCTGTTGCTTTGTTTTTTAGATGTTTCAGGAAACACCATACACTTCTCCCAAGTGGTTGTTGGCAATTTTAATCCCGCCCATCAGCATAACAAGGCTCCCAGTTCTCCATGGCCTGTCCTGCCTTTCTGGATTTTACACTTTTTTCAGATGGCCCTTTTGACCGGGGGGAAGTGAGACTTCATTGTAGTGCAGATTTCCTTTGCAAGCTTGCTTGGTTGGCCAAAAAGGGCGTATGCGTTTTTTCCTGAATATATTCAGGAAAAAACGCATACGCCCTTTTTGGCCAAGTGCATCATTGTGGACGTTCTGCCTCTTTTCCTATGCTTTCAATGCAATTCCAGTCTACCTCCTGAAATCGGTTTCCTGCAATTCTGCCCCGCTTTCAAGTCCTCTTGGCAGCCTTACTTCAGTCTATTTTTGGACGATAGCTGTCATTTATAACTCTGCAGGTTTGTGAATTACAGAGCCCCTGAGCTCTTTCTTCAACTCACTTTCTTGTGAGCTGGCCGCAACACCGCAGGATGGCTTCAGGCCCTAATCTGTTTCCGGCACGGCATGCTGAGCCTTTGGTTAATTCCTCTTCCTAGTGGTAAATGAGAGTTAAATTTGCCCGTTCAGACACCTCCAGCTAGTCTCTCATTGGTTCTCCCTATTCCTGTTCATCTTCCGCAGAAATTGCAAACTGGGTCAAACAGGAGGTTAAATACGCTGACTCTCCAAGTGGGGAGAGTGTTAGTAAAGCGTCTGGAATGTTGCACCCGAGTACCAGGGGAAGAAACCTGAGACATATTTGAACACGTCTCCCGATCACATGGTTGATCATACTCTAGGTTCCACATGCATGTTTTAGCTGAAGGAAGAATACCTGAAACCTTGGTAGTTGAAACCCGTGGAATGGGTACCATGCAATATGCTTCAAAGGGTCTTCATTTGCTCACCGAACCTCTCCAATCCTATCACTGCTGCGTTTATGCCCCTGTACACATGCTTGATTCTCTTTCAGAGACATAGCAATCCATAGGTTTTAAGATACTTACTAGTCAGGTACATTCTTAGGCGTTTAATATGCGGTGTTGAGTCCATTTCGTTGAGCAAGGAGTAGCTCTTGTCTATTCCATATTTGGCTTAAGGAACTTTATCTGTGCTCATTTCAATCTCTGGTTTTATGCAGCACCCCAACTCACCTTTCCCCTTAAGCAAGCATAAGTTGGTTTTCTAAATTTGAGAACCTGTTCTGTTTTGGAATTCAGTTCCTGTGTAGCCAAGTTTACATTCCGTGTATTAGTGATATCTTATGATGTTTCTTTTTCTGTGTGACTTATTTCAGTTAGAATCATCGTACCTGAATCCACTCATTATGCTGCTAAGGGCCTGATGACATAGAGTTCATTGCTGAGTGATACTGCATTGTACGTAAGTACCAAAATTTCTTTATCCATTTTTCACTTTCTGTGATATTGAACTTGTACGGTAAACGAGGTTCTTGTAAACAGAGGCGTCCCAAACTTTGAGGTGGCTGTGTCTTTTTGATTTTTATTTCCCTAAGCTATAGGACCATAAGTGGAAGTGCCCTAGGCTCTGTTGCTTTGTTTTTTAGATGTTTCAGGAAACACCATACACTTCTCCCGAGTGTCTGTTGGCAATTTACATCCCGCCCATCAGCATAACAAGGCTCCCAGTTCTCCATGGCCTGTTGCCTTTCTGGATTTTACACTTTTTTCAGATGGCCCTTTTGACCGGGGGGAAGTGAGACTTCATTGTAGTGCAGATTTCCTTTGCAAGCTTGCTTGGTTGGCCAAAAAGGGCGTATGCGTTTTTTCCTGAATATATTCAGGAAAAAACGCATACGCCCTTTTTGGCCAAGTGCATCATTATGGACGTTCTGCCTCTTTTCCTATGCTTTCAATGCAATTCCAGTCTACCTCCTGAAATCGGTTTCCTGCAATTCTGCCCCGCTTTCAAGTCCTCTTGGCAGCCTTACTTCAGTATATTTTTGGACGATAGCTGTCATTTATAACTCTGCAGGTTTGTGAATTACAGTGCCCCTGAGCTCCTTTCTTCAACTCGCTTTCTTGTGACCTGGCCGCAACACCGCAGGATGGCTTCAGGCCCTAATCTGGTTCCGGCCCGGCAAGCTGAGCCTTTGGTTAATTCCTCTTCCTGGTGGGAAATGAGAGTTAAATTTGCCCGTCCAGACACCTCCAGCTAGCCTCTCATTGGTTCTCGCTATTCCTGTTCATCTTCCGCAGAAATTGCAAACTGTGCCAAACAGGAGGTTAAAGGCGCTGACTCTCCAAGTCGGGAGAGTGTTAGTAAAGCATCTGGAATGTTGCACCCGAGTACCAGGGGAGGAAAACTGAGACATATTTGAACACGTCTCCCGTTCACACGGTTGATCATACTCTGGGTTGCACATGCATGTTTTAGCTGAAGGAAGAATACCTTAAACATGGAGAGTTGAGACCCGTGTAATGGGTACCATGCAATATGACTTCAAAGGGTCTTCATTTGCTCACCGAACCTCTCCAATCCTATCACTGCTGCGTTTATGCCCCTGTACACATGCTTGATTCTCTTTCAGAGACATAGCAATCCATAGGTTTTAAGATACTTACTAGTCAGGTACATTCTTAGGCGTTTAATATGCGGTGTTGAGTCCATTTCGTTGAGCAAGGAGTAGCTCTTGTCTATTCCATATTTGACTTAAGGAACTTTATCTGTGCTCATTTCAATCTCTGGTTTTATGCAGCACCCCAACTCACCTTTCCCCTTAAGCAAGCATAAGTTGGTTTTCTAAATTTGAGACCCTGTTCTGTTCTGTAATTCAGTTCCTGTGTAGCCAAGTTTACATTCCGTGTATTACTGATATCTTATGATGTTTCTTTTTCTGTGTGACTTATTTCAGTTAGAATCATCATACCTGAATCCACTCATTGTGCTGCTAAGGGCCTGATGACACAGATTTCATTGCTGAGTGATATTGCTTTGTAAGTAAATACCACAACTTCTTTATCCATTTTTCACTTTCTGCGATGTTGAACTTGTACTGTAAACGAGGTTCTTGTAAACAGAGCCGTTCCAAACTTTGGGGTGGCTGTGTCTTTTTGATTTTAATTTCCCTAAGCTATAGGACCATAAGTGGAAGTGCCCTAGGTTCTGTTGCTTTGTTTTTTAGATGTTTCAGGAAACACCATACACTTCTGCCAAGTGTCTGTTGGCAATTTACATCCCGCCCATCAGCATAACAAGGCTCCCAGTTCTCAATGGCCTGTTGCCTTTCTGGATTTTACACTTTTTTCAGATGGCCCTTTTGACCAGGGGGAAGTGAGACTTCATTGTAGTGCAGATTTCCTTTGCAAGCTTGCTTGTTTGGCCAAAAAGGGCGTATGCGTTTTTTCCTGAATATATTCAGGAAAAAACGCATACGCCCTTTTTGGCCAAGTGCATCATTGTGGACGTTCTGCCTCTTTTCCTATGCTTTCAATGCAATTCCAGTCTACCTCCTGAAATCGGTTTCCTGCAATTCTGCCCCGCTTTCAAGTCCTCTTGGCAGCCTTACTTCAGTCTATTTTTGGACGATAGCTGTCTTTTATAACTCTGCAGGTTTGTGAATTACAGTGCCCCTGAGCTCCTTTCTTCAACTCGCTTTCCTTTGAGCAGGCCGCATCACCGCAGGATGGCTTCAGGCCCTAATCTGGTTCCGGCACGGCACGCTGAGCCTTTGGTTAATTCCTCTTCCTGGTAGGAAATGAGAGTTAAATTTGCCCGTCCAGACACCTCCAGCTAGCCTCTCATTGGTTCTCGCTATTCCTGTTTATCTTCCGCAGAAATTGCAAACTGGGCCAAACAGGAGGTTAAAGGGACTGACTCTCCAAGTCGGGAGAGTGTTAGTAAAGCGTCTGGAATGTTGCACCCGAGTACCAGGGTACGAAAACTGAGACATATTTGAACACGTCTCCCGTTCACATGGTTGATCATACTTGGGTTCCACATGCATGTTTTAGCTGAAGGAAGAATACCTAAAACCTGGGTAGTTGAAACCCGTGGAATGGGTACCATGCAATATGACTTCAAAGGGTCTTCATTTGCTCACCGAACCTCTCCAATCCTATCACTGCTGCATTTATGCCCCTGTACACATGCTTGATTCTCTTTCGTAGACATAGCAATCCATAGGTTTTAAGATACTTACTAGTCAGGTACATTCTTAGGCGTTTAATATGGGGTGTTGAGTCCATTTCGTTGAGCAAGGAGTAGCTCTTGTCTATTCCATATTTGGCTTAAGGAACTTTATCTGTGCTCATTTCAATCTCTGGTTTTATGCAGCACCCCAACTCACCTTTACCCTTAAGCAAGAATAAGTTGGTTTTCTAAATTTGAGACCCTGTTCTGTTCTGTAATTCAGTTCCTGTGTAGCCAAGTTTACATTCCGTGTATTACTGATATCTTATGATGTTTCTTTTTCTGTGTGACTTATTTCAGTTAGAATCATCATACCTAAATCCACTCATTGTGCTGCTAAGGGCCTGATGACACAGATTTCATTGCTGAGTGATATTGCTTTGTAAGTAAATACCACAACTTCTTTCTCCATTTTTCACTTTCTGCGATGTTGAACTTGTACTGTAAACGAGGTTCTTGTAAACAGAGCCGTTCCAAACTTTGGGGTGGCTGTGTCTTTTTGATTTTAATTTCCCTAAGCTATAGGACCATAAGTGGAAGTGCCCTAGGTTCTGTTGCTTTGTTTTTTAGATGTTTCAGGAAACACCATACACTTCTCCCGAGTGGTTGTTGGCAATTTACATCCCGCCCATCACCATAACAAGGCTCCCAGTGCTCCATGGCCTGTCCTGCCTTTCTGGATTTTACACTTTTTTCAGATGGCCCTTTTGACCGGGGGGAAGTGAGACTTCATTGTAGTGCAGATTTCCTTTGCAAGCTTGCTTGGTTGGCCAAAAAGTGCGTATGCGTTTTTTCCTGAATATATTCAGGAAAAAACGCATACGCCCTATTTGGCCAAGTGCATCATTGTGGACGTTCTGCCTCTTTTCCTATGCTTTCAATGCAATTCCAGTCTACCTCCTGAAATCGGTTTCCTGCAATTCTGCCCCGCTTTCAAGTCCTCTTGGCAGCCTTACTTCAGTCTATTTTTGGACGATAGCTGTCATTTATAACTCTGCAGGTTTGTGAATTACAGTGCCCCTGAGCTCCTTTCTTCAACTCGCTTTCTTGTGACCTGGCCGCAACACCGCAGGATGGCTTCAGGCCCTAATCTGGTTCTGACACGGCACGCTGAGCCTTTGGTTATTTCCTCCTCCTGGTGGGAAATGAGAGTTAAATTTGCCCGTCCAGACACCTCCAGCTAGCCTCTCATTGGTTCTCGCTATTCCTGTTCATCTTCCGCAGAAATTGCAAACTGTGCCAAACAGGAGGTTAAAGGTGCTGACTCTCCAAGTGGGGAGAGTGTTAGTAAAGCGTCTGGAATGTTGCACCCGAGTACCAGGGGAGGAAAACTGAGACATATTTGAACACGTCTCCCGATCACATGGTTGATCATACTCTGGGTTCCACATGCATGTTTTAGCTGAAGGAAGAATACCTAAAACCTGGGTAGTTGAAACCCGTTGAATGGGTACCATGCAATATGACTTCAAAGGGTCTTCATTTGCTCACCGAACCTCTCCAATCCTATCACTGCTGCGTTTATGCCCCTGTACACATGCTTGATTCTCTTTCGGAGACATAGCAATCTATAGGTTTTAAGATACTTACTAGTCAGGTACATTCTTAGGGGTTTAATATGCGGTGTTGAGTCCATTTCATTGAGCAAGGAGTAGCTCTTGTCTATTCCATATTTGGCTTAAGGAACTTTATCTGTGCTCATTTCAATCTCTGGTTTTATGCAGCACCCCAACTCACCTTTACCCTTAAGCAAGCATAAGTTGCTTTTCTAAATTTGAGACCCTGTTCTGTTTTGGAATGCAGTTCCTGTGTAGCCAAGTTTACATTCCGTGTATTAGTGATATCTTATGATGTTTCTTTTTCTGTGTGACTTATTTCAGTTAGAATCATCGTACCTGAATCCACTCATTATGCTGCTACGGGCCTGATGACATAGATTTCATTGCTGAGTGATACTGCATTGTACGTAAGTACCACAAGTTCTTTATCCATTTTTCACTTTCTGTGATGTTGAACTTGTACTGTAAACGAGGTTGTTGTAAACAGAGCCGTTCCAAACTTTGGGGTGGCTGTGTCTTTTTGATTTTAATTTCCCTAAGCTATAGGACCATAAGTGGAAGTGCCCTAGGTTCTGTTGCTTTGTTTTTTAGATTTTTCAGGAAACACCATACACTTCTCCCGAGTGGTTGTTGGCAATTTACATCCCGCCCATCAGCATAACAAGGCTCCCAGTTCTCCATGTCCTGTCCTGCCTTTCTGGATTTTACACTTTTTTCAGATGGCCCTTTTGACCGGGGGGAAGTGAGACTTCATTGTAGTGCAGATTTCCTTTGCAAGCTTGCTTGGTTGGCCAAAAAGGGCGTATGCGTTTTTTCCTGAATATATTCAGGAAAAAACTCATACGCCCTTTTTGGCCAAGTGCATCATTGTGGACGTTCTGCCTCTTTTCCTATGCTTTCAATGCAATTCCAGTCTACCTCCTGAAATCGGTTTCCTGCAATTCTGCCCCGCTTTCAAGTCCTCTTGGCCGCCTTACTTCAGTCTATTTTTGGACGATAGCTGTCATTTATAACTCTGCAGTTTTGTGAATTACAGTGCCCCTGAGCTCCTTTCTTCAACTCGCTTTCTTTTGAGCTGGCCGCAACACCGCAGGATGGCTTCAGGCCCTAATCTGGTTCCGGCACGGCACGCTGAGCCTTTGGTTATTTCCTCTTCCTGGTGGGAAATGAGAGTTAAATTTGCCCGTCCAGACACCTCCAGCTAGCCTCTCATTGGTTCTCGCTATTCCTGTTCATCTTCCGCAGAAATTGCAAACTGTGCCAAACAGGAGGTTAAAGGCGCTGACTCTCCAAGTGGGGAGAGTGTTAGTAAAGCGTCTGGAATGTTGCACCCGAGTACCAGGGGAGGAAAACTGAGACATATTTGAACACGTCTCCCGATCACATGGTTGATCATACTCTGGGTTCCACATGCATGTTTTAGCTGAAGGAAGAATACCTAAAACCTGGGTAGTTGAAACCCGTGGAATGGGTACCATGCAATATGACTTCAAAGGGTCTTCATTTGCTCACCGAACCTCTCCAATCCTATCACTGCTGCGTTTATGCCCCTGTACACATGCTTGATTCTCTTTCGGAGACATAGCAATCCATAGGTTTTAAGATACTTACTAGTCAGGTACATTCTTAGGCGTTTAATATGGGGTTTTGAGTCCATTTCGTTGAGCAAGGAGTAGCTCTTGTCTATTCCATATTTGGCTTAAGGAACTTTATCTGTGCTCATTTCAATCTCTGGTTTTATGCAGCACCCCAACTCACCTTTACCCTTAAGCAAGCATAAGTTGGTTTTCTAAATTTGAGACCCTGTTCTGTTCTGTAATTCAGTTCCTGTGTAGCCAAGTTTACATTCCGTGTATTACTGATATCTTATGATGTTTCTTTTTCTGTGTGACTTACTTCAGTTAGAATCATCATACCTGAATCCACTCATTGTGCTGCTAAGGGCCTGATGACACAGATTTCATTGCTGAGTGATATTGCTTTGTAAGTAAATACCACAACTTCTTTATCCATTTTTCACTTTCTGCGATGCTGAACTTGTACTGTAAACGAGGTTCTTGTAAACAGAGCCATTCCAAACTTTGGGGTGGCTGTGTCTTTTTGATTTTAATTTCCCTAAGCTATAGGACCATAACTGGAAGTGCCCTAGGTTCTGTTGCTTTGTTTTTTAGATGTTTCAGGAAACACCATACACTTCTCCCGAGTGGTTGTCGGCAATTTACATCCCGCCCATCAGCATAACAAGGCTCCCAGTTCTCCATGGCCTGTCCTGCCTTTCTGGATTTTACACTTTTTTCAGATGGCCCTTTTGACCGGGGGGAAGTGAGACTTCATTGTAGTGCAGATTTCATTTGCAAGCTTGCTTGGTTGGCCAAAAAGGGCGTATGCGTTTTTTCCTGAATATATTCAGGAAAAAACGCATACGCCCTTTTTGGCCAAGTGCATCATTGTGGACGTTCTGCCTCTTTTCCTATGCTTTCAATGCAATTCCAGTCTACCTCCTGAAATCGGTTTCCTGCAATTCTGCCCCGCTTTCAAGTCCTCTTGGCAGCCTTACTTCAGTCTATTTTTGGACGATAGCTGTCATTTATAACTCTGCAGGTTTGTGAATTACAGTGCCCCTGAGCTCCTTTCTTCAACTTGCTTTCTTTTGACCTGGCCACAACACCGCAGGATGGCTTCAGGCCCTAATCTGGTTCTGGCACGGCACGCTGAGCCTTTGGTTATTTCCTCTTCCTGGTGGGAAATGAGAGTTAAATTTGCCCGTCCAGACACCTCCAGCTAGTCTCTCATTGGTTCTCGCTATTCCTGTTCATCTTCCGCAGAAATTGCAAACTGGGCCAAACAGGAGGTTAAAGGCGCTGACTCTCCAAGTGGGGAGAGTGTTAGTAAAGCGTCTGGAATGTTGCACCCGAGTACCAGGGGAGGAAAACTGAGACATATTTGAACACGTCTCCCGTTCACATGGTTGATCATACTTGGGTTCCACATGCATGTTTTAGCTGAAGGAAGAATACCTAAAACCTGGGTAGTTGAAACCCGTGGAATGGGTACCATGCAATATGACTTCAAAGGGTCTTCATTTGCTCACCGAACCTCTCCAATCCTATCACTGCTGCATTTATGCCCCTGTACACATGCTTGATTCTCTTTCGTAGACATAGCAATCCATAGGTTTTAAGATACTTACTAGTCAGGTACATTCTTAGGCGTTTAATATGGGGTGTTGAGTCCATTTCGTTGAGCAAGGAGTAGCTCTTGTCTATTCCATATTTGGCTTAAGGAACTTTATCTGTGCTCATTTCAATCTCTGGTTTTATGCAGCACCCCAACTCACCTTTCCCCTTAAGCAAGCATAAGTTGGTTTTCTAAATTTGAGACCCTGTTCTGTTCTGTAATTCAGTTCCTGTGTAGCCAAGTTTACATTCCGTGTATTACTGATATCTTATGATGTTTCTTTTTCTGTGTGACTTACTTCAGTTAGAATCATCATACCTGAATCCACTCATTGTGCTGCTAAGGGCCTGATGACACAGATTTCATTGCTGAGTGATATTGCTTTGTAAGTAAATACCACAACTTCTTTATCCATTTTTCACTTTCTGCGATGTTGAACTTGTACTGTAAACGAGGTTCTTGTAAACAGAGCCGTTCCAAACTTTGGGGTGGCTGTGTCTTTTTGATTTTAATTTCCCTAAGCTATAGGACCATAAGTGGAAGTGCCCTAGGTTCTGTTGCTTTGTTTTTTAGATGTTTCAGGAAACACCATACACTTCTCCCGAGTGGTTGTTGGCAATTTACATCCCGCCCATCACCATAACAAGGCTCCCAGTGCTCCATGGCCTGTCCTGCCTTTCTGGATTTTACACTTTTTTCAGATGGCCCTTTTGACCGGGGGGAAGTGAGACTTCATTGTAGTGCAGATTTCCTTTGCAAGCTTGCTTGGTTGGCCAAAAAGGGCGTATGCGTTTTTTCCTGAATATATTCAGGAAAAAACGCATACGCCCTATTTGGCCAAGTGCATCATTGTGGACGTTCTGCCTCTTTTCCTATGCTTTCAATGCAATTCCAGTCTACCTCCTGAAATCGGTTTCCTGCAATTCTGCCCCGCTTTCAAGTCCTCTTGGCAGCCTTACTTCAGTCTATTTTTGGACGATAGCTGTCATTTATAACTCTGCAGGTTTGTGAATTACAGTGCCCCTGAGCTCCTTTCTTCAACTTGCTTTCTTTTGACCTGGCCACAACACCGCAGGATGGCTTCAGGCCCTAATCTGGTTCTGGCACGGCACGCTGAGCCTTTGGTTATTTCCTCTTCCTGGTGGGAAATGAGAGTTAAATTTGCCCGTTCAGACACCTCCAGCTAGTCTCTCATTGTTTCTCGCTATTCCTGTTCATCCTCCGCAGAAATTGCAAACTGGGCCAAACAGGAGGTTAAAGGGACTGACTCTCCAAGTCGGGAGAGTGTTAGTAAAGCGTCTGGAATGTTGCACCCGAGTACCAGGGGAGGAAAACTGAGACATATTTGAACACGTCTCCCTATCACATGGTTGATCATACTCTGGGTTCCACATGCATGTTTTAGCTGAAGGAAGAATACCTTAAACCTGGAGAGTTGAGCCCCGTGTAATGGGTACCATGCAATATGACTTCAAAGGGTCTTCATTTGCTCACCGAACCTCTCCAATCCTATCACTGCTGCGTTTATGCCCCTGTACACACGCTTGATTCTCTTTTGGAGACATAGCGATCCATAGGTTTTTAGATACTTACTAGTCAGGTACATTCTTAGGCGTTTAATATGGGGTGTTGAGTCCATTTCGTTGAGCAAGGAGTAGCTCTTCTCTATTCCATATTTGGCTTAAGGAACTTTATCTGTGCTCATTTCAATCTCTGGTTTTATGCAGCACCCCAACTCACCTTTCCCCTTAAGCAAGCATAATTTGGTTTTCTAAATTTGAGACCCTGTTCTGATTTGGAATGCAGTTCCTGTGTAGCCAAGTTTAAATTCCGTGTATTAGTGATATCTTATGATGTTTCTTTTTCTGTGTGACTTATTTCAGTTAGAATCATCGTACCTGAATCCACTCATTATGCTGCTACGGGCCTGATGACATAGATTTCATTGCTGAGTGATACTGCATTGTACGCAAGTACCACAAGTTCTTTATCCATTTTTCACTTTCTGTGATATTGAACTTGTACGGTAAACGAGGTTCTTGTAAACGGAGGCGTCCCAAACTTTGGGGTGGCTGTGTCTTTTTGATTTTAATTTCCCTAAGCTATAGGACCATAAGTGGAAGTGCCCTAGGCTCTGTTGCTTTGTTTTTTAGATGTTGCAGGAAACACCATACACTTCTCCCAAGTGGTTGTTGGCAATTTACATCCCGCCCATCAGCATAACAAGGCTCCCAGTTCTCCATGGCCTGTCCTGCCTTTCTGGATTTTACACTTTTTTCAGATGGCCCTTTTGACCGGGGGGAAGTGAGACTTCATTGTAGTGCAGATTTCCTTTGCAAGCTTGCTTGGTTGGCCAAAAAGGGCGTATGCGTTTTTTCCTGAATATATTCAGGAAAAAACGCATACGCCCTTTTTGGCCAAGTGCATCATTGTGGACGTTCTGCCTCTTTTCCTATGCTTTCAATGCAATTCCAGTCTACCTCCTGAAATCGGTTTCCTGCAATTCTGCCCCGCTTTCAAGTCCTCTTGGCAGCCTTACTTCAGTCTATTTTTGGACGATAGCTGTCATTTATAACTCTGCAGGTTTGTGAATTACAGTGCCCCTGAGCTCCTTTCTTCAACTTGCTTTCTTTTGACCTGGCCACAACACCGCAGGATGGCTTCAGGCCCTAATCTGGTTCTGGCACGGCACGCTGAGCCTTTGGTTATTTCCTCTTCCTGGTGGGAAATGAGAGTTAAATTTGCCCGTCCAGACACCTCCAGCTAGTCTCTCATTGGTTCTCGCTATTCCTGTTCATCTTCCGCAGAAATTGCAAACTGGGCCAAACAGGAGGTTAAAGGCGCTGACTCTCCAAGTGGGGAGAGTGTTAGTAAAGCGTCTGGAATGTTGCACCCGAGTACCAGGGGAGGAAAACTGAGACATATTTGAACACGTCTCCCGTTCACATGGTTGATCATACTTGGGTTCCACATGCATGTTTTTAGCTGAAGGAAGAATACCTAAAACCTGGGTAGTTGAAACCCGTGGAATGGGTACCATGCAATATGACTTCAAAGGGTCTTCATTTGCTCACCGAACCTCTCCAATCCTATCACTGCTGCATTTATGCCCCTGTACACATGCTTGATTCTCTTTCGTAGACATAGCAATCCATAGGTTTTAAGATACTTACTAGTCAGGTACATTCTTAGGCGTTTAATATGGGGTGTTGAGTCCATTTCGTTGAGCAAGGAGTAGCTCTTGTCTATTCCATATTTGGCTTAAGGAACTTTATCTGTGCTCATTTCAATCTCTGGTTTTATGCAGCACCCCAACTCACCTTTACCCTTAAGCAAGAATAAGTTGGTTTTCTAAATTTGAGACCCTGTTCTGTTCTGTAATTCAGTTCCTGTGTAGCCAAGTTTACATTCCGTGTATTACTGATATCTTATGATGTTTCTTTTTCTGTGTGACTTACTTCAGTTAGAATCATCATACCTGATCCACTCATTGTGCTGCTAAGGGCCTGATGACACAGATTTCATTGCTGAGTGATATTGCTTTGTAAGTAAATACCACAACTTCTTTATCTATTTTTCACTTTCTGCGATGTTGAACTTGTACTGTAAACGAGGTTCTTGTAAACAGAGCCGTTCCAAACTTTGGGGTGGCTGTGTCTTTTTGATTTTAATTTCCCTAAGCTATAGGACCATAAGTGGAAGTGCCGTAGGTTCTGTTGCTTTGTTTTTTAGATGTTTCAGGAAACACCATACACTTCTCCCGAGTGGTTGTTGGCAATTTACATCCCGCCCATCAGCATAACAAGGCTCCCAGTGCTCCATGGCCTGTCCTGCCTTTCTGGATTTTACACTTTTTTCAGATGGCCCTTTTGACCGGGGGGAAGTGAGACTTCATTGTAGTGCAGATTTCCTTTGCAAGCTTGCTTGGTTGGCCAAAAAGGGCGTTGCGTTTTTTCCTGAATATATTCAGGAAAAAACGCATACGCCCTATTTGGCCAAGTGCATCATTGTGGACGTTCTGCCTCTTTTCCTATGCTTTCAATGCAATTCCAGTCTACCTCCTGAAATCGGTTTCCTGCAATTCTGCCCCGCTTTCAAGTCCTCTTGGCAGCCTTACTTCAGTCTATTTTTGGACGATAGCTGTCATTTATAACTCTGCAGGTTTGTGAATTACAGTGCCCCTGAGCTCCTTTCTTCAACTTGCTTTCTTTTGACCTGGCCACAACACCGCAGGATGGCTTCAGGCCCTAATCTGGTTCTGGCACGGCACGCTGAGCCTTTGGTTATTTCCTCTTCCTGGTGGGAAATGAGAGTTAAATTTGCCCGTTCAGACACCTCCAGCTAGTCTCTCATTGTTTCTCGCTATTCCTGTTCATCCTCCGCAGAAATTGCAAACTGGGCCAAACAGGAGGTTAAAGGGACTGACTCTCCAAGTCGGGAGAGTGTTAGTAAAGCGTCTGGAATGTTGCACCCGAGTACCAGGGGAGGAAAACTGAGACATATTTGAACACGTCTCCCGTTCACATGGTTGATCATACTCTGGGTTCCACATGCATGTTTTAGCTGAAGGAAGAATACCTTAAACCTGGAGAGTTGAGCCCCGTGTAATGGGTACCATGCAATATGACTTCAAAGGGTCTTCATTTGCTCACCGAACCTCTCCAATCCTATCACTGCTGCGTTTATGCCCCTGTACACACGCTTGATTCTCTTTTGGAGACATAGCGATCCATAGGTTTTTAGATACTTACTAGTCAGGTACATTCTTAGGCGTTTAATATGGGGTGTTGAGTCCATTTCGTTGAGCAAGGAGTAGCTCTTGTCTATTCCATATTTGGCTTAAGGAACTTTATCTGTGCTCATTTCAATCTCTGGTTTTATGCAGCACCCCAACTCACCTTTCCCCTTAAGCAAGCATAATTTGGTTTTCTAAATTTGAGACCCTGTTCTGATTTGGAATGCAGTTCCTGTGTAGCCAAGTTTAAATTCCGTGTATTAGTGATATCTTATGATGTTTCTTTTTCTGTGTGACTTATTTCAGTTAGAATCATCGTACCTGAATCCACTCATTATGCTGCTACGGGCCTGATGACATAGATTTCATTGCTGAGTGATACTGCATTGTACGCAAGTACCACAAGTTCTTTATCCATTTTTCACTTTCTGTGATATTGAACTTGTACGGTAAACGAGGTTCTTGTAAACGGAGGCGTCCCAAACTTTGGGGTGGCTGTGTCTTTTTGATTTTAATTTCCCTAAGCTATAGGACCATAAGTGGAAGTGCCCTAGGCTCTGTTGCTTTGTTTTTTAGATGTTACAGGAAACACCATACACTTCTCCCAAGTGGTTGTTGGCAATTTACATCCCGCCCATCAGCATAACAAGGCTCCCAGTTCTCCATGGCCTGTCCTGCCTTTCTGGATTTTACACTTTTTTCAGATGGCCCTTTTGACCGGGGGGAAGTGAGACTTCATTGTAGTGCAGATTTCCTTTGCAAGCTTGCTTGGTTGGCCAAAAAGGGCGTATGCGTTTTTTCCTGAATATATTCAGGAAAAAACGCATACGCCCTTTTTGGCCAAGTGCATCATTGTGGACGTTCTGCCTCTTTTCCTATGCTTTCAATGCAATTCCAGTCTACCTCCTGAAATTGGTTTCCTGCAATTCTGCCCTGCTTTCAAGTCCTCTTGGCGGCCTTACTTCAGTCTATTTTTGGACGATAGCTGTCATTTATAACTCTGCAGGTTTGTGAATTACAGTGCCCCTGAGCTCCTTCCTTCAACTCGCTTTCTTGTGACCTGGCCGCAACACCTCAGGATGGCTTCAGGCCCTAATCTGGTTCCGGCCGGCATGCTGAACCTTTGGTTAATTCCTCTTCCTGGTGGGAAATGAGAGTTAAATTTGCCCGTTCAGAAACCTCCAGCTAGTCTCTCATTGTTTCTCGCTATTCCTGTTCATCCTCCGCAGAAATTGCAAACTGGGCCAAACAGGAGGTTAAAGGGACTGACTCTCCAAGTCGGGAGAGTGTTAGTAAAGAGTCTGGAATGTTGCACCCGAGTACCAGGGGAGGAAAACTGAGACATATTTGAACACGTCTCCCGTTCACATGGTTGATCATACTCTGGGTTCCACATGCATGTTTTAGCTGAAGGAAGAATACCTTAAACCTGGAGAGTTGAGACCCGTGTAATGGGTACCATGCAATATGACTTCAAAGGGTCTTCATTTGCTCACCGAACCTCTCCAATCCTATCACTGCTGCGTTTATGCCCCTGTACACACGCTTGATTCTCTTTTGGAGACATAGCAATCCATAGGTTTTTAGATACTTACTAGTCAGGTACATACTTAGGCGTTTAATATGGGGTGTTGAGTCCATTTCGTTGAGCAAGGAGTAGATCTTGTCTATTCCATATTTGGCTTAAGGAACTTTATCTGTGCTCATTTCAATCTCTGGTTTTATGCAGCACCCCAACTCACCTTTCCCCTTAAGCAAGCATAAGTTGGTTTTCTAAATTTGAGACCCTGTTCTGATTTGGAATGCAGTTCCTGTGTAGCCAAGTTTAAATTCCGTGTATTAGTGATATCTTATGATGTTTCTTTTTCTGTGTGACTTATTTCAGTTAGAATCATCGTACCTGAATCCACTCATTATACTGCTACGGGCCTGATGACATAGATTTCATTGCTGAGTGATACTGCATTGTACGTAAGTACCACAAGTTCTTTATCCATTTTTCACTTTCTCTGATATTGAACTTGTACGGTAAACGAGGTTCTTGTAAACGGAGGCGTCCCAAACTTTGGGGTGGCTGAGTCTTTTTGATTTTAATTTCCCTAAGCTATAGGACCATAAGTGGAAGTGCCCTAGGCTCTGTTGCTTTGTTTTTTAGATGTTTCAGGAAACACCATACACTTCTCCCGAGTGGTTGTTGGCAATTTACATCCCGCCCATCAGCATAACAAGGCTCCCAGTTCTCCATGGCCTGTCCTGCCTTTCTGGATTTTACACTTTTTTCAGATGGCCCTTTTGACCGGGGGGAAGTGAGACTTCATTGTAGTGCAGATTTCCTTTGCAAGCTTGCTTGGTTGGCCAAAAAGGGCGTATGCGTTTTTTCCTGAATATATTCAGGAAAAAACGCATACGCCCTTTTTGGCCAAGTGCATCATTGTGGACGTTCTGCCTCTTTTCCTATGCTTTCAATGCAATTCCAGTCTACCTCCTGAAATCGGTTTCCTGCAATTCTGCCCTGCTTTCAAGTCCTCTTGGCGGCCTTACTTCAGTCTATTTTTGGACGATAGCTGTCATTTATAACTCTGCAGGTTTGTGAATTACAGTGCCCCTGAGCTCCTTTCTTCAACTCGCTTTCTTGTGACCTAGCCGCAACACCGCAGGATGGCTTCAGGCCCTAATCTGGTTCCAGCCAGGCATGCTGAGCCTTTGGTTAATTCCTCTTCCTGGTGGGAAATGAGAGTTAAATTTGCCCGTCCAGACACCTCCAGCTAGCCTCTCATTGGTTCTCGCTATTCCTGTTCATCTTCCGCAGAAATTGCAAACTGGGCCAAACAGGAGGTTAAAGGGACTGACTCTCCAAGTGGGGAGAGTGTTAGTAAAGCGTCTGGAATGTTACACCCGAGTACCAGGGGAGGAAAACTGAGACATATTTGAACACGTCTCCCGATCACATGGTTGATCATACTCTAGGTTCCACATGCATGTTTTAGCTGAAGGAAGAATACCTAAAACCTGGGTAGTTGAAACCCGTGGAATGGGTACCATGCAATATGACTTCAAAGGGTCTTCATTTGCTCACCGAACCTCTCCAATCCTATCACTGCTGCGTTTATGCCCCTGTACACATGCTTGATTCTCTTTCGGAGACATAGCAATCCATAGGTTTTAAGATACTTACTAGTCAGGTACATTCTTAGGCGTTTAATATGGGGTGTTGAGTCCATTTCGTTGAGCAAGGAGTAGCTCTTGTCTATTCCATATTTGGCTTAAGGAACTTTATCTGTGCTCATTTCAATCTCTGGTTTTATGCAGCACCCCAACTCACCTTTACCCTTAAGCAAGAATAAGTTGGTTTTCTAAATTTGAGACCCTGTTCTGTTCTGTAATTCAGTTCCTGTGTAGCCAAGTTTACATTCCGTGTATTACTGATATCTTATGATGTTTCTTTTTCTGTGTGACTTATTTCAGTTAGAATCATCATACCTGAATCCACTCATTGTGCTGCTAAGGGCCTGATGACACAGATTTCATTGCTGAGTGATATTGCTTTGTAAGTAAATACCACAACTTCTTTATCCATTTTTCACTTTCTGCGATGTTGAACTTGTACTGTAAATGAGGTTCTTGTAAACAGAGCAGTTCCAAACTTTGGGGTGGCTGTGTCTTTTTGATTTTAATTTCCCTAAGCTATAGGACCATAAGTGGAAGTGCCCTAGGTTCTGTTGCTTTGTTTTTTAGATGTTTGAGGAAACACCATACACTTCTCCCAAGTGATTGTTGGCAATTTACATCCCGCCCATCAGCATAACAAGGCTCCCAGTTCTCCATGGCCTGTCCTGCCTTTCTGGATTTTACACTTTTTTCAGAAGGCCCTTTTGACCGGGGGGAAGCGAGACTTCATTGTAGTGCAGATTTCCTTTGCAAGCTTGCTTGGTTGGCCAAAAAGGGCGTATGCGTTTTTTCCTGAATATATTCAGGAAAAAACGCATACGCCCTTTTTGGCCAAGTGCATCATTGTGGACGTTCTGCCTCTTTTCCTATGCTTTCAATGCAATTCCAGTCTACCTCCTGAAATCGGTTTCCTGCAATTCTGCCCCGCTTTCAAGTCCTCTTGGCAGCCTTACTTCAGTCTATTTTTGGACGATAGCTGTCATTTATAACTCTGCAGGTTTGTGAATTACAGTGCCCCTGAGCTCCTTTCTTCAACTCGCTTTCTTGTGACCTGGCCGCAACACCGCAGGATGGCTTCAGGCCCTAATCTGGTTCCGGCCCAGCATGCTGAGCCTTTGGTTAATTCCTCTTCCTGGTGGGAAATGAGAGTTAAATTTGCCCGTCCAGACACCTCCAGCTAGCCTCTCATTGGTTCTCGCTATTCCTGTTCATCTTCCGCAGAAATTGCAAACTGGGCCAAACAGGAGGTTAAAGGGACTGACTCTCCAAGTGGGGAGAGTGTTAGTAAAGCGTCTGGAATGTTGCACCCGAGTACCAGGGGAGGAAAACAGACATATTTGAACACGTCTGCCATTCACATGGTTGATCATACTCTGGGTTCCACATGCATGTTTTAGCTGAAGGAAGAATACCTTATACATGGAGAGTTGAGACCCGTGGAATGGGTACCATGCAATATGACTTCAAAGGGTCTTCATTTGCTCACCGAACCTCTCCAATCCTATCACTGCTGCGTTTATGCCCCTGTACACACGCTTGATTCTCTTTTGGAGACATAGCAATCCATAGGTTTTTAGATACTTACTAGTCAGGTACATACTTAGGCGTTTAATATGGGGTGTTGAGTCCATTTCGTTGAGCAAGGAGTAGCTCTTGTCTATTCCATATTTGGCTTAAGGAACTTTATCTGTGCTCATTTCAATCTCTGGTTTTATGCAGCACCCCAACTCACCTTTCCCCTTAAGCAAGCATAAGTTGGTTTTCTAAATTTGAGACCCTGTTCTGTTTTGGAATGCAGTTCCTGTGTAGCCAAGTTTACATTCCGTGTATTAGTGATATCTTATGATGTTTCTTTTTCTGTGTGACTTATTTCAGTTAGAATCATCGTACCTGAATCCACTCATTATGCTGCTATGGGCCTGATGACATAGATTTCATTGCTGAGTGATACTGCATTGTACGTAAGTACCACAAGTTCTTTATCCATTTTTCACTTTCTCTGATATTGAACTTGTACGGTAAACGAGGTTCTTGTAAACGGAGGCGTCCCAAACTTTGGGGTGGCTGTGTCTTTTTGATTTTAATTTCCCTAAGCTATAGGACCATAAGTGGAAGTGCCCTAGGCTCTGTTGCTTTGTTTTTTAGATGTTTCAGGAAACACCATACACTTCTCCCGAGTGGTTGTTGGCAATTTACATCCTGCCCATCAGCATAACAAGGCTCCCAGTTCTCCATGGCCTGTCCTGCCTTTCTGGATTTTACACTTTTTTCAGATGGCCCTTTTCACTGGGGGGAAGTGAGACTTCATTGTAGTGCAGATTTCCTTTGCAAGCTTGCTTGGTTGGCCAAAAAGGGCGTATGCGTTTTTTCCTGAATATATTCAGGAAAAAACGCATACGCCCTTTTTGGCCAAGTGCATCATTGTGGACGTTCTGCCTCTTTTCCTATGCTTTCAATGCAATTCCAGTCTACCTCCTGAAATCGGTTTCCTGCAATTCTGCCCTGCTTTCAAGTCCTCTTGGCGGCCTTACTTCAGTCTATTTTTGGACGATAGCTGTCATTTATAACTCTGCAGGTTTGTGAATTACAGTGCCCCTGAGCTCCTTTCTTCAACTCGCTTTCTTGTGACCTAGCCGCAACACCGCAGGATGGCTTCAGGCCCTAATCTGGTTCCAGCCAGGCATGCTGAGCCTTTGGTTAATTCCTCTTCCTGGTAGGAAATGAGAGTTAAATTTGCCCGTCCAGACACCTCCAGCTAGCCTCTCATTGGTTCTCGCTATTCCTGTTCATCTTCCGCAGAAATTGCAAACTGGGCCAAACAGGACGTTAAAGGGACTGACTCTCCAAGTGGGGAGAGTGTTAGTAAAGCGTCTGAAATGTTGCACCCGAGTACCAGGGGAGGAAAACTGAGACATATTTGAACACGTCTCCCGATCACATGGTTGATCATACTCTAGGTTCCACATGCATGTTTTAGCTGAAGGAAGAATACCTTAAACCTGGGTAGTTGAAACCCGTGGAATGGGTACCATGCAATATGACTTCAAAGGGTCTTCATTTGCTCACCGAACCTCTCCAATCCTATCACTGCTGCGTTTATGCCCCTGTACACATGCTTGATTCTCTTTCGGAGACATAGCAATCCATAGATTTTAAGATACTTACTAGTCAGGTACATTCTTAGGCATTTAATATGGGGTGTTGAGTCCATTTCGTTGAGCAAGGAGTAGCTCTTGTCTATTCCATATTTGGCTTAAGGAACTTTATCTGTGCTCATTTCAATCTCTGGTTTTATGCAGCACCCCAACTCACCTTTACCCTTAAGCAAGAATAAGTTGGTTTTCTAAATTTGAGACCCTGTTCTGTTCTGTAATTCAGTTCCTGTGTAGCCAAGTTTACATTCCGTGTATTACTGATATCTTATGATGTTTCTTTTTCTGTGTGACTTATTTCAGTTAGAATCATCATACCTGAATCCACTCATTGTGCTGCTAAGGGCCTGATGACACAGATTTCATTGCTGAGTGATATTGCTTTGTAAGTAAATACCACAACTTCTTTATCCATTTTTCACTTTCTGCGATGTTGAACTTGTACTGTAAACGAGGTTCTTGTAAACAGAGCAGTTCCAAACTTTGGGGTGGCTGTGTCTTTTTGATTTTAATTTCCCTAAACTATAGGACCATAAGTGGAAGTGCCCTAGGTTCTGTTGCTTTGTTTTTTAGATGTTTCAGGAAACACCATACACTTCTCCCGAGTGATTGTTGGCAATTTACATCCCGCCCATCAGCATAACAAGGCTCCCAGTTCTCCATGGCCTGTCCTGCCTTTCTGGATTTTACACTTTTTTCAGATGGCCCTTTTGACCGGGGGGAAGCGAGACTTCATTGTAGTGCAGATTTCCTTTGCAAGCTTGCTTGGTTGGCCAAAAAGGGCGTATGCGTTTTTTCCTGAATATATTCAGGAAAAAACGCATACGCCCTTTTTGGCCAAGTGCATCATTGTGGACGTTCTGCCTCTTTTCCTATGCTTTCAATGCAATTCCAGTCTACCTCCTGAAATCGGTTTCCTGCAATTCTGCCCCGCTTTCAAGTCCTCTTGGCAGCCTTACTTCAGTCTATTTTTGGACGATAGCTGTAATTTATAACTCTGCAGGTTTGTGAATTACAGTGCCCCTGAGCTCCTTTCTTCAACTCGCTTTCTTGTGACCTGGCCGCAACACCGCAGGATGGCTTCAGGCCCTAATCTGGTTCTGGCACGGCACGCTGAGCCTTTGGTTAATTCCTCTTCCTGGTGGGAAATGAGAGTTAAATTTGCCCGTCCAGACACCTCCAGCTAGTCTCTCATTGGTTCTCGCTATTTCTGTTCATCCTCCACAGAAATTGCAAACTGGGCCAAACAGGAGGTTAAAGGGACTGACTCTCCAAGTGGGGAGAGTGTTAGTAAAGCGTCTGGAATGTTGCACCCGAGTACCAGGGGAGGAAAACTGAGACATATTTGAACACGTCTCCCATTCACATGGTTGATCATACTCTGGGTTCCACATGCATGTTTTAGCTGAAGGAAGAATACCTTAAACATGGAGAGTTGAGACCCGTGGAATGGGTACCATGCAATATGACTTCAAAGGGTCTTCATTTGCTCACCGAACCTCTCCAATCCTATCACTGCTGCGTTTATGCCCCTGTACACACGCTTGATTCTCTTTTGGAGACATAGCAATCCATAGGTTTTTAGATACTTACTAGTCAGGTACATACTTAGGCTTTTAATATGGGGTGTTGAGTCCATTTCGTTGAGCAAGGAGTAGCTCTTGTCTATTCCATATTTGGCTTAAGGAACTTTATCTGTGCTCATTTCAATCTCTGGTTTTATGCAGCACCCCAACTCACCTTTCCCCTTAAGCAAGCATAAGTTGGTTTTCTAAATTTGAGACCCTGTTCTGTTTTGGAATGCAGTTCCTGTGTAGCCAAGTTTACATTCCGTGTATTACTGATATCTTATGATGTTTCTTTTTCTGTGTGACTTATTTCAGTTAGAATCATCGTACCTGAATCCACTCATTATGCTGCTACGGGCCTGATGACATAGATTTCATTGCTGAGCGATACTGAATTGTACGTAGGTACCACAAGTTCTTTATCCATTTTTCACTTTCTGTGATATTGAACTTGTACGGTAAACGAGGTTCTTGTAAACGGAGGCGTCCCAAACTTTGGGGTGGCTGTGTCTTTTTGATTTTAATTTCCCTAAGCTATAGGACCATAAGTGGAAGTGCCCTAGGCTCTGTTGCTTTGTTTTTTAGATGTTTCAGGAAACACCATACACTTCTCCCGAGTGGTTGTTGGCAATTTACATCCCGCACATCAGCATAACAAGGTTCCCAGTTCTCCATGGCCTGTCCTGCCTTTCTGGATTTTACACTTTTTTCAGATGGCCCTTTTGACCGGGGGGAAGTGAGACTTCATTGTAGTGCAGATTTCCTTTGCAAGCTTGCTTGGTTGGCCAAAAAGGGCGTATGCGTTTTTTCCTGAATATATTCAGGAAAAAACGCATACGTCCTTTTTGGCCAAGTGCATCATTGTGGACGTTCTGCCTCTTTTCCTATGCTTTCAATGCAATTCCACTCTACCTCCTGAAATCGGTTTCCTGCAATTCTGCCCTGCTTTCAAGTCCTCTTGGCGGCCTTACTTCAGTCTATTTTTGGACGATAGCTGTCATTTATAACTCTGCAGGTTTGTGAATTACAGTGCCCCTGAGCTCCTTTCTTCAACTCGCTTTCTTGTGACCTAGTCGCAACACCGCAGGATGGCTTCAGGCCCTAATCTGGTTCCGGCCCGGCATGCTGAGCCTTTGGTTAATCCCTCTTCCTGGTGGGAAATGAGAGTTAAATTTGCCCGTCCAGACACCTCCAGCTAGCCTCTCATTGGTTCTCGCTATTCCTGTTCATCTTCCGCAGAAATTGCAAACTGGGCCAAACAGGAGGTTAAAGGGACTGACTCTCCAAGTGGGGAGAGTGTTAGTAAAGCGTCTGGAATGTTGGACCCGAGTACCAGGGGAGGAAAACTGAGACATATTTGAACACGTCTCCCGATCACATGGTTGATCATACTCTAGGTTCCACATGCATGTTTTAGCTGAAGGAAGAATACCTTAAACATGGAGAGTTGAGACCCGTGGAATGGGTACCATGCAATATGACTTCAAAGGGTCTTCATTTGCTCACCGAACCTCTCCAATCCTATCACTGCTGCGTTTATTCCCCTGTACACAGGCTTGATTCTCTTTTGCAGACATAGCAATCCATAGGTTTTAAGATACTTACTAGTCAGGTACATTCTTAGGGGTTTAATATTGGGTTTTGAGTCCATTTCATTGAGCAAGGAGTAGCTCTTGTCTATTCCATATTTGGCTTAAGGAACTTTATCTGTGCTCATTTCAATCTCTGGTTTTATGCAGCACCCCAACTCACCTTTACCCTTAAGCAAGCATAAGTTGGTTTTCTAAATTTGAGACCCTGTTCTGTTCTGTAATTCAGTTCCTGTGTAGCCAAGTTTACATTCCGTGTATTACTGATATCTTATGATGTTTCTTTTTCTGTGTGACTTACTTCAGTTAGAATCATCATACCTGAATCCACTCATTGTGCTCCTAAGGGCCTGATGACACAGATTTCATTGCTGAGTGATATTGCTTTGTAAGTAAATACCACAACTTCTTTATCCATTTTTCACTTTCTGCGATGTTGAACTTGTACTGTAAACGAGGTTCTTGTAAACAGAGCCATTCCAAACTTTGGGGTGGCTGTGTCTTTTTGATTTTAATTTCCCTAAGCTATAGGACCATAAGTGGAAGTGCCCTAGGTTCTGTTGCTTTGTTTTTTAGATGTTTCAGGAAACACCATACACTTCTCTCGAGTGGTTGTTGGCAATTTACATCCCGCCCATCAGCATAACAAGGCTCCCAGTTCTCCATGGCCTGTCCTGCCTTTCTGGATTTTACACTTTTTTCAGATGGCCCTTTTGACCGGGGGGAAGTGAGACTTCATTGTAGTGCAGATTTCCTTTGCAAGCTTGCTTGGTTGGCCAAAAAGAGCGTATGCGTTTTTTCCTGTATATATTCAGGAAAAAACTCATACGCCCTTTTTGGCCAAGTGCATCATTGTGGACGTTCTGCCTCTTTTCCTATGCTTTCAATGCAATTCCAGTCTACCTCCTGAAATCGGTTTCCTGCAATTCTGCCCCGTTTTCAAGTCCTCTTGGCAGCCTTACTTCAGTCTATTTTTGGACGATAGCTGTCATTTATAACTCTGCAGGTTTGTGAATTACAGTGCCCCTGAGCTCCTTTCTTCAACTCGCTTTCTTTTGAGCTGGCCGCAACACCGCAGGATGGCTTCAGGCCCTAATCTGGTTCCGGCACGGCACGCTGAGCCTTTGGTTATTTCCTCTTCCTGGTGGGAAATGAGAGTTAAATTTGCCCGTCCAGACACCTCCAGCTAGCCTCTCATTGGTTCTCGCTATTCCTGTTCATCTTCCGCAGAAATTGCAAACTGGGCCAAAGAGGAGGTTAAAGGCGCTGACTCTCCAAGTGGGGAGAGTGTTAGTAAAGCGTCTGGAATGTTGCACCCGAGTACCAGGGGAGGAAAACTGAGACTTATTTGAACACGTCTCCCATTCACATGGTTGATCATACTTGGGTTCCACATGCATGTTTTAGCTGAAGGAAGAATACCTTAAACCTGGGTAGTTGAAACCCGTGGAATGGGTACCATGCAATATGACTTCAAAGGGTCTTCATTTGCTCACCGAACCTCTCCAATCCTATCACTGCTGCGTTTATGCCACTGTACACATGCTTGATTCTCTTTCGGAGACATAGCAATCCATAGGTTTTAAGATACTTACTAGTCAGGTACATTCTTAGGCGTTTAATATGGGGTGTTGAGTCCATTTCGTTGAGCAAGGAGTAGCTCTTGTCTATTCCATATTTGGCTTAAGGAACTTTATCTGTGCTCATTTCAATCTCTGGTTTTATGCAGCACCCCAACTCACCTTTACCCTTAAGCAAGCATAAGTTGGTTTTCTAAATTTGAGACCCTGTTCTGTTCTGTAATTCAGTTCCTGTGTAGCCAAGTTTACATTCCGTGTATTAGTGATATCTTATGATGTTTCTTTTTCTGTGTGACTTATTTCAGTTAGAATCATCGTACCTGAATCCACTCATTATGCTGCTACGGGCCTGATGACATAGATTTCATTGCTGAGTGATACTGCATTGTACGTAAGTACCACAAGTTCTTTATCCATTTTTCACTTTCTGCGATGTTGAACTTGTACTGTAAACGAGGTTCTTGTAAACAGAGGCGTCCCAAACTTTGGGGTGGCTGTGTCTTTTTGATTTTAATTTCCCTAAGCTATAGGACCATAAGTGGCAGTGCCCTAGGCTCTGTTGTTTTGATTTTTAGATGTTTCAGGAAACACCATACACTTCTCCCGAGTGTCTGTTGGCAATTTACATCCCGCCCATCAGCATAACAAGGCTCCCAGTTCTCCATGGCCTGTCCTGCCTTTCTGGATTTTACACTTTTTTCAGATGGCCCTTTTGACCGGGGGGAAGTGAGACTTCATTGTAGTGCAGATTTCCTTTGCAAGCTTGCTTGGTTGGCCAAAAAGGGCGTATGCGTTTTTTCCTGAATATATTCAGGAAAAAACGCATACGCCCTTTTTGGCCAAGTGCATCATTGTGGACGTTCTGCCTCTTTTCCTATGCTTTCAATGCAATTCCAGTCTACCTCCTGAAATCGGTTTCCTGCAATTCTGCCCCGCTCTCAAGTCCTCTTGGCAGCCTTACTTCAGTCTATTTTTGGACGATAGCTGTCATTTATAACTCTGCAGGTTTGTGAATTACAGTGCCTCTGAGCTCCTTTCTTCAACTCGCTTTCTTTTGAGCTGGCCGCAACACCGCAGGATGGCTTCAGGCCCTAATCTGGTTCCGGTACGGCACGCTGAGCCTTTGGTTATTTCATCTTCCTGGTGGGAAATGAGAGTTAAATTTGCCCGTCCAGACACCTCCAGCTAGCCTCTCATTGGTTCTCACTATTCCTGTTCATCTTCCGCAGAAATTGCAAACTGGGCCAAACAGGAGGTTAAAGGCGCTGACTCTCCAAGTGGGGAGAGTGTTAGTAAAGCGTCTGGAATGTTGCACCCGAGTACCAGGGGAGGAAAACTGAGACATATTTGAACACGTCTCCCGTTCACATGGTTGATCATACTTGGGTTCCACATGCATGTTTTAGCTGAAGGAAGAATACCTTAAACCTGGAGAGTTGAGACCCGTGGAATGGGTACCATGCAATATGACTACAAAGGGTCTTCATTTGCTCACCGAACCTCTCCAATCCTATCACTGCTGCGTTTATGCCCCTGTACACATGCTTGATTCTCTTTCGGAGACATACCAATCCATAGGTTTTAAGATACTTACTAGTCAGGTACATTCTTAGGTGTTTAATATGCGGTGTTGAGTCCATTTCGTTGAGCAAGGAGTAGCTCTTGTCTATTCCATATTTGACTTAAGGAACTTTATCTGTGCTCATTTCAATCTCTGGTTTTATGCAGCACCCCAGCTCACCTTTACCTTTAAGCAAGCATAAGTTGGTTTTCTAAATTTGAGTCCCTGTTCTGTTCTGTAATTCAGTTCCTGTGTAGCCAAGTTTACATTCCGTGTATTACTGATATCTTATGATGTTTCTTTTTCTGTGTGACTTATTTCAGTTAGAATCATCATACCTGAATCCACTCATTGTGATGCTAAGGGCCTGATGACATAGATTTCATTGCTGAGTGATATTGCTTTGTAAGTAAATACCACAACTTCTTTATCCATTTTTCACTTTCTGCGATGTTGAACTTGTACTGTAAACGAGGTTCTTGTAAACGGAGGCTTTCAAAACTTTGGGGTGGCTGTGTCTTTTTGATTTTAAATTCCCTAAGCTATAGGACCATAAGTGGAAGTGCCCTAGGTTCTCTTGCTTTGTTTTTTAGATGTTTCAGGAAACACCATACACTTCTCCCCAGTGATTGTTGGCAATTTACATCCCGCCCATCAGCATAACAAGGCTCCCAGTTCTCCATGGCCTGTCCTGCCTTTCTGGATTTTACACTTTTTTCAGATGGCCCTTTTGACCGGGGGGAAGTGAGACTTCATTGTAGTGCAGATTTCCTTTGCAAGCTTGCTTGGTTGGCCAAAAAGGGCGTATGCGTTTTTTCCTGAATATATTCAGGAAAAAACGCATACGCCCTTTTTGGCCAAGTGCATCATTGTGGACGTTCTGCCTCTTTTCCTATGCTTTCAATGCAATTCCAGTCTACCTCCTGAAATCGGTTTCCTGCAATTCTGCCCCGCTTTCAAGTCCTCTTGGCAGCCTTACTTCAGTCTATTTTTGGACGATAGCTGTCATTTATAACTCTGCAGGTTTGTGAATTACAGTGCCCCTGAGCTCCTTTCTTCAACTCGCTTTCTTGTGACCTGGCCGCAACACCGCAGGATGGCTTCAGGCCCTAATCTGGTTCCGGCCCGGCATGCTGAGCCTTTGGTTAATTCCTCTTCCTGGTGGGAAATGAGAGTTAAATTTGCCCGTCCAGACACCTCCAGCTAGCCTCTCATTGGTTCTCGCTATTCCTGTTCATCTTCCGCGGAAATTGCAAACTGGGCCAAATAGGAGGTTAAAGTGACTGACTCTCCAAGTGGGGAGAGTGTTAGTAAAGCGTCTGGAATGTTGCACCCGAGTACCAGGGGAGGAAAACTGAGACATATTTGAACACGTCTCCCATTCACATGGTTGATCATACTCTGGGTTCCACATGCATGTTTTAGCTGAAGGAAGAATACCTTAAACATGGAGAGTTGAGACCCGTGGAATGGGTACCATGCAATATGACTTCAAAGGGTCTTCATTTGCTCACCGAACCTCTCCAATCCTATCACTGCTGCGTTTATTCCCCTGTACACACGCTTGATTCTCTTTTGGAGACGTAGCAATCCATAGGTTTTAAGATACTTACTAGTCAGGTACATTCTTAGGGGTTTAATATGGGGTTTTGAGTCCATTTCGTTGAGCAAGGAGTAGCTCTTGTCTATTCCATATTTGGCTTAAGGAACTTTATCTGTGCTCATTTCAATCTCTGGTTTTATGCAGCACCCCAACTCACCTTTACCCTTAAGCAAGCATAAGTTGGTTTTCTAAATTTGAGACCCTGTTCTGTTTTGGAATGCAGTTCCTGTGTAGCCAAGTTTACATTCCGTGTATTAGTGATATCTTATGATGTTTCTTTTTCTGTGTGACTTATTTCAGTTAGAATCATCGTACCTGAATCCACTCATTATGCTGCTACGGGCCTGATGACATAGATTTCATTGCTGAGTGATACTGCATTGTACGTAAGTACCACAAATTCTTTATCCATTTTTCACTTTCTGTGATGTTGAACTTGTACTGTAAACGAGGTTCTTGTAAACAGAGGCGTCCCAAACTTTGAGGTGGCTGTGTCTTTTTGATTTTAATTTCCCTAAGCTATAGGACCATAAGTGGAAGTGCCCTAGGTTCTGTTGCTTTGTTTTTTAGATGTTTCAGGAAACACCATACACTTCTCCCGAGTGGTTGTTGGCAATTTACATCCCGCCCATCAGCATAACAAGGCTCCCAGTTCTCCATGGCCTGTCCTGCCTTTCTGGATTTTACACTTTTTTCAGATGGCCCTTTTGACCGGGGGGAAGTGAGACTTCATTGTAGTGCAGATTTCCTTTGCAAGCTTGCTTGGTTGGCCAAAAAGGGCGTATGCGTTTTTTCCTGAATATATTCAGGAAAAAACGCATACGCCCTTTTTGGCCAAGTGCATCATTGTGGACGTTCTGCCTCTTTTCCTATGCTTTCAATGCAATTCCAGTCTACCTCCTGAAATCGGTTTCCTGCAATTCTGCCCTGCTTTCAAGTCCTCTTGGCGGCCTTACTTCAGTCTATTTTTGGACGATAGCTGTCATTTATAACTCTGCAGGTTTGTGAATTACAGTGCCCCTGAGCTCCTTTCTTCAACTCGCTTTCTTGTGACATGGCCGCAACACCGCAGGATGGCTTCAGGCCCTAATCTGGTTCCGGCACGGCATGCTGAGCCTTTGGTTAATTCCTCTTCCTGGTGGGAAATGAGAGTTAAATTTGCCCGCCCAGACACCTCCAGCTAGCCTCTCATTGGTTCTCACTATTCCTGTTCATCTTCCGCAGAAATTGCAAACTGGGCCAAACAGGAGGTGAAAGGGACTGACTCTCCAAGTGGGGAGAGTGTTAGTAAAGCGTCTGGAATGTTGCACCCGAGTACCAGGGGAGGAAAACTGAGACATATTTGAACACGTCTCCCGATCACATGGTTGATCATACTCTAGGTTCCACATGCATGTTTTAGCTGAAGGAAGAATACCTTAAACCTGGGTAGTTGAAACCCGTGGAATGGGTACCATGCAATATGACTTCAAAGGGTCTTCATTTGCTCACCGAACCTCTCCAATCCTATCACTGCTGCGTTTATGCCCCTGTACACATGCTTGATTCTCTTTCGGAGACATAGCAATCCATAGGTTTTAAGATACTTACTAGTCAGGTACATTCTTAGGCGTTTAATATGGGGTGTTGAGTCCATTTCGTTGAGCAAGGAGTAGCTCTTGTCTATTCCATATTTGGCTTAAGGAACTTTATCTGTGCTCATTTCAATCTCTGGTTTTATGCAGCACCCCAACTCACCTTTACCCTTAAGCAAGCATAAGTTGGTTTTCTAAATTTGAGACCCTGTTCTGTTTTGGAATGCAGTTCCTGTGTAGCCAAGTTTACATTCCGTGTATTAGTGATATCTTATGATGTTTCTTTTTCTGTGTGACTTATTTCAGTTAGAATCATCGTACCTGAATCCACTCATTATGCTGCCATGGGCCTGATGACATAGATTTCATTGCTGAGTGATACTGCATTGTACGTAAGTACCACAAGTTCTTTATCCATTTTTCACTTTCTGTGATGTTGAACTTGTACTGTAAACGAGGTTCTTGTAAACAGAGGCGTCCCAAACTTTGGGGTGGCTGTGTCTTTTTGATTTTAATTTCCCTAAGCTATAGGACCATAAGTGGAAGTGCCCTAGGTTCTGTTGCTTTGTTTTTTAGATGTTTCAGGAAACACCATACACTTCTCCCGAGTGGTTGTTGGCAATTTACATCCCGCCCATCAGCATAACAAGGCTCCCAGTTCTCCATGGCCTGTCCTGCCTTTCTGGATTTTACACTTTTTTCAGATGGCCCTTTTGACCGGGGGGAAGTGAGACTTCATTGTAGTGCAGATTTCCTTTGCAAGCTTGCTTGGTTGGCCAAAAAGGGCGTATGTGTTTTTTCCTGAATATATTCAGGAAAAAACGCATACGCCCTTTTTGGCCAAGTGCATCATTGTGGACGTTCTGCCTCTTTTCCTATGCTTTCAATGCAATTCCAGTCTACCTCCTGAAATTGGTTTCCTGCAATTCTGCCCCGCTTTCAAGTCCTCTTGGCAGCCTTACTTCAGTCTATTTTTGGACGATAGCTGTCATTTATAACTCTGCAGGTTTGTGAATTACAGTGCCCCTGAGCTCCTTTCTTCAACTCACTTTCTTTTGAGCTGGCCGCAACACCGCAGGATGGCTTCAGGCCCTAATCTGGTTCCGGTACGGCACGCTGAGCCTTTGGTTATTTCCTCTTCCTGGTGGGAAATGAGAGTTAAATTTGCCCGTCCAGACACCTCCAGCTAGCCTCTCATTGGTTCTCGCTATTCCTGTTCATCTTCCGCAGAAATTGCAAACTGGGCCAAACAGGAGGTTAAAGGCGCTGACTCTCCAAGTGGGGAGAGTGTTAGTAAAGCGTCTGGAATGTTGCACCCGAGTACCAGGGTAGGAAAACTGAGACATATTTGAACACGTCTCCCGTTCACATGGTTGATCATACTTGGGTTCCACATGCATGTTTTAGCTGAAGGAAGAATACCTTAAACCTGGAGAGTTGAGACCCGTGTAATGGGTACCATGCAATATGACTTCAAAGGGTCTTCATTTGCTCACCGAACCTCTCCAATCCTATCACTGCTGTGTTTATGCCGCTGTACACATGCTTGATTCTCTTTCGGAGACATAGCAATCCATAGGTTTTAAGATACTTACTAGTCAGGTACATTCTTAGGCGTTTAATATGCGGTGTTGAGTCCATTTCGTTGAGCAAGGAGTAGCTCTTGTCTATTCCATATTTGACTTAAGGAACTTTATCTGTGCTCATTTCAATCTCTGGTTTTATGCAGCACCCCAACTCACCTTTACCCTTAAGCAAGCATAAGTTAGTTTTCTAAATTTGAGACCCTGTTCTGTTCTGTAATTCAGTTCCTGTGTAGCCAAGTTTACATTCCGTGTATTACTGATATCTTATGATGTTTCTTTTTCTGTGTGACTTATTTCAGTTAGAATCATCATACCTGAATCCACTCATTGTGATGCTAAGGGCCTGATGACATAGATTTCATTGCTGAGTGATATTGCTTTGTAAGTAAATACCACAAGTTCTTTATCCATTTTTCACTTTCTGCGATGTTGAACTTGTACTGTAACCGAGGTTCTTGTAAACAGAGGCGTCCCAAACTTTGGGGTGGCTGTGTCTTTTTGATTTTAATTTCCCTAAGCTATAGGACCATAAGTGGCAGTGCCCTAGGCTCTGTTGCTTTGTTTTTTAGATGTTTCAGGAAACACCATACACTTCTCCGGAGTGTCTGGTGGCAATTTACATCCCGCCCATCAGCATAACAAGGCTCCCAGTTCTCCATGGCCTGTCCTGCCTTTCTGGATTTTACACTTTTTTCAGATGGCCCTTTTGACCGGGGGTAAGTGAGACTTCATTGTAGTGCAGATTTCCTTTGCAAGCTTGCTTGGTTGGCCAAAAAGGGCGTATGCGTTTTTTCCTGAATATATTCAGGAAAAAACGCATACGCCCTTTTTGGCCAAGTGCATCATTGTGGACGTTCTGCCTCTTTTCCTATGCTTTCAATGCAATTCCAGTCTACCTCCTGAAATCGGTTTCCTGCAATTCTGTCCCGCTTTCAAGTCCTCTTGGCAGCCTAACTTCAGTCTATTTTTGGACGATAGCTGTCATTTATAACTCTGCAGGTTTGTGAATTACAGTGCCCCTGAGCTCCTTTCTTCAACTCGCTTTCTTGTGACCTGGCCGCAACACCGCAGGATGGCTTCAGGCCCTAATCTGGTTCTGGCACGGCACGCTGAGCCTTTGGTTAATTCCTCTTCCTGGTGGGAAATGAGAGTTAAATTTGCCCGTCCAGACACCTCCAGCTAGTCTCTCATTGGTTCTCGCTATTTCTGTTCATCCTCCACAGAAATTGCAAACTGGGCCAAACAGGAGGTTAAAGGGACTGACTCTCCAAGTCGGGAGAGTGTTAGTAAAGCATCTGGAATGTTGCACCCGAGTACCAGGGGAGGAATATTGAGACATATTTGAACACGTCTCCCGTTCACATGGTTGATCATACTCTGGGTTCCACATGCATGTTTTAGCTGAAGGAAGAATACCTTAAACCTGGAGAGTTGAGACCCGTGGAATGGGTACCATGCAATATGACTTCAAAGGGTCTTCATTTGCTCACCGAACCTCTCCAATCCTATCACTGCTGTGTTTATGCCCCTGTACACACGCTTGATTCTCTTTTGGAACATAGCAATCCATAGGTTTTAAGATACTTACTAGTCAGGTACATTCTTAGGCGTTTAATATGGGGTGTTGAGTCCATTTCGTTGAGCAAGGAGTAGCTCTTGTCTATTCCATATTTGGCTTAAGGAACTTTATCTGTGCTCATTTCAATCTCTGGTTTTATGCAGCACCCCAACTCACCTTTCCCCTTAAGCAAGCATAAGTTGGTTTTCTAAATTTGAGACCCTGTTCTGTTTTGGAATGCAGTTCCTGTGTAGCCAAGTTTACATTCCGTGTATTAGTGATATCTTATGATGTTTCTTTTTCTGTGTGACTTATTTCAGTTAGAATCATCGTACCTGAATCCACTCATTATGCTGCTACGGGCCTGATGACATAGATTTCATTGCTGAGTGATACTGCATTGTACGTAAGTACCACAAGTTCTTTATCCATTTTTCACTTTCTGTGATATTGAACTTGTACGGTAAACGAGGTTCTTGTAAACGGAGGCGTCCCAAACATTGGGGTGGCTGTGTCTTTTTGATTTTAATTTCCCTAAGCTATAGGACCATAAGTGGAAGTGCCCTAGGCTCTGTTGCTTTGTTTTTTAGATGTTTCAGGAAACACCATACACTTCTCCCGAGTGGTTGTTGGCAATTTACATCCCGCCCATCAGCATAACAACGCTCCCAGTTCTCCATGGCCTGTCCTGCCTTTCTGGATTTTACACTTTTTTCAGATGGCCCTTTTGACCGGGGGGAAGTGAGACTTCATTGTAGTGCAGATTTCCTTTGCAAGCTTGCTTGGTTGGCCAAAAAGGGCGTATGCGTTTTTTCCTCAATATATTCAGGAAAAAACGCATACGCCCTTTTTGGCCAAGTGCATCATTGTGGACGTTCTGCCTCTTTTCCTATGCTTTCAATGCAATTCCAGTGTACCTCCTGAAATCGGTTTCCTGCAATTCTGCCCCGCTTTCAAGTCCTCTTGGCAGCCTTACTTCAGTCTATTTTTGGACGATAGCTGTCTTTTATAACTCTGCAGGTTTGTGAATTACAGTGCCCCTGAGCTCCTTTCTTCAACTCGCTTTCTTGTGACCTGGCCGCAACACCGCAGGATGGCTTCAGGCCCTAATCTGGTTCCGGCCCGGCATGCTGAGCCTTTGGTTAATTCCTCTTCCTGGTGGGAAATGAGAGTTAAATTTGCCCGTCCAGACACCTCCAGCTAGCCTCTCATTGGTTCTCGCTATTCCTGTTCATCTTCCGCAGAAATTGCAAACTGGGCCAAACAGGAGGTTAAAGGGACTGACTCTCCAAGTGGGGAGAGTGTTAGTAAAGCGTCTGGAATGTTGCACCCGAGAACCAGGGTAGGAAAACTGAGACATATTTGAACACGTCTCCCGATCACATGGTTGGTCATACTCTAGGTTCCACATGCATGTTTTAGCTGAAGGAAGAATACCTTAAACCTGGGTAGTTGAAACCCGTGGAATGGGTACCATGCAATATGACTTCAAAGGGTCTTCATTTGCTCACCGAATCTCTCCAATCCTATCACTGCTGCGTTCATGCCCCTGTACACATGCTTGATTCTCTTTCGGAGACATAGCAATCCATAGGTTTTAAGATACTTACTAGTCAGGTACATTCTTAGGCGTTTAATATGCGGTGTTGAGTCCATTTCGTTGAGCAAGGAGTAGCTCTTGTCTATTCCATATTTGACTTAAGGAACTTTATCTGTGCTCATTTCAATCTCTGGTTTTATGCAGCACCCCAACTCACCTTTACCCTTAAGCAAGCATAAGTTGGTTTTCTAAATTTGAGACCCTGTTCTGTTCTGTAATTCAGTTCCTGTGTAACCAAGTTTACATTCCGTGTATTACTGATATCTTATGATGTTTCTTTTTCTGTGTGACTTACTTCAGTTAGAATCATCATACCTGAATCCACTCATTGTGCTGCTAAGGGCCTGATGACACAGATTTCATTGCTGAGTGATATTGCTTTGTAAGTAAATACCACAACTTCTTTATCCATTTTTCACTTTCTGCGATGTTGAACTTGTACTGTAAACGAGGTTCTTGTAAACAGAGCCGTTCCAAACTTTGGGGTGGCTGTGTCTTTTTGATTTTAATTTCCCTAAGCTATAGGACCATAAGTGGAAGTGCCCTAGGTTCTGTTGCTTTGTTTTTTAGATGTTTCAGGAAACACCATACACTTCTCCCGAGTGGTTGTTGGCAATTTACATCCCGCCCATCAGCATAACAAGGCTCCCAGTTCTCCATGGCCTGTCCTGCCTTTCTGGATTTTACACTTTTTTCAGATGGCCCTTTTGACCGGGGGGAAGTGAGACTTCATTGTAGTGCAGATTTCCTTTGCAAGCTTGCTTGGTTGGCCAAAAAGGGCGTATGCGTTTTTTCCTGAATATATTCAGGAAAAAACGCATACGCCCTTTTTGGCCAAGTGCATCATTGTGGACGTTCTGCCTCTTTTCCTATGCTTTCAATGCAATTCCAGTCTACCTCCTGAAATAGGTTTCCTGCAATTCTGCCCCGCTTTCAAGTCCTCTTGGCAGCCTTACTTCAGTCTATTTTTGGACGATAGCTGTCATTTATAACTCTGCAGGTTTGTGAATTACAGTGCCCCTGAGCTCCTTTCTTCAATTCGCTTTCTTTTGAGCTGGCCGCAACACCGCAGGATGGCTTCAGGCCCTAATCTGGTTCCGGTACGGCACGCTGAGCCTTTGGTTATTTCCTCTTCCTGGTGGGAAATGAGAGTTAAATTTGCCCGTCCAGACACCTCCAGCTAGCCTCTCATTGGTTCTCGCTATTCCTGTTCATCTTCCGCAGAAATTGCAAACTGGGCCAAACAGGAGGTTAAAGGCGCTGACTCTCCAAGTGGGGAGAGTGTTAGTAAAGCGTCTGGAATGTTGCACCCGAGTACCAGGGGAGGAAAGCTGAGACATATTTGAACACGTCTCCCGTTCACATGGTTGATCATACTTGGGTAATACATGCATGTTTTAGCTGAAGGAAGAATACCTTAAACCTGGAGAGTTGAGACCCGTGTAATGGGTACCATGCAATATGACTTCAAAGGGTCTTCATTTGCTCACCGAACCTCTCCAATCCTATCACTGCTGTGTTTATGCCCCTGTACACATGCTTGATTCTCTTTCGGAGACATAGCAATCCATAGGTTTTAAGATACTTACTAGTCAGGTACATTCTTAGGCGTTTAATATGCGGTGTTCAGTCCATTTCGTTGAGCAAAGAGTAGCTCTTGTCTATTCCATATTTGACTTAAGGAACTTTATCTGTGCTCATTTCAATCTCTGGTTTTATGCAGCACCCCAACTCACCTTTACCCTTAAGCAAGCATAAGTTAGTTTTCTAAATTTGAGACCCTGTTCTGTTCTGTAATTCAGTTCCTGTGTAGCCAAGTTTACATTCCGTGTATTACTGATATCTTATGATGTTTCTTTTTCTGTGTGACTTATTTCAGTTAGAATCATCATACCTGAATCCACTCATTGTGATGCTAAGGGCCTGATGACATAGATTTCATTGCTGAGTGATATTGCTTTGTAAGTAAATACCACAAGTTCTTTATCCATTTTTCACTTTCTGTGATGTTGAACTTGTACTGTAAACGAGGTTCTTGTAAACAGAGGCGTCCCAAACTTTGGGGTGGCTGTGTCTTTTTGATTTTAATTTCCCTAAGCTATAGAACCATAAGTGGCAGTGCCCTAGGCTCTGTTGCTTTGTTTTTTAGATGTTTCAGGAAACACCATACACTTCTCCCGAGTGTCTGTTGGCAATTTACATCCCGCCCATCAGCATAACAAGGCTCCCAGTTCTCCATGGCCTGTCCTGCCTTTCTGGATTTTACACTTTTTTCAGATGGCCCTTTTGACCGGGGGGAAGTGAGACTTCATTGTAGTGCAGATTTCCTTTGCAAGCTTGCTTGGTTGGCCAAAAAGGGCGTATGCGTTTTTTCCTGAATATATTCAGGAAAAAACGCATACGCCCTTTTTGGCCAAGTGCATCATTGTGGACGTTCTGCCTCTTTTCCTATGCTTTCAATGCAATTCCAGTCTACCTCCTGAAATCGGTTTCCTGCAATTCTGTCCCGCTTTCAAGTCCTCTTGGCAGCCTTACTTCAGTCTATTTTTGGACGATAGCTATCATTTATAACTCTGCAGGTTTGTGAATTACAGTGCCCCTGAGCTCCTTTCTTCAACTCGCTTTCTTGTGACCTGGCCGCAACACCGCAGGATGGCTTCAGGCCCTAATCTGGTTCCGGTACGGCACGCTGAGCCTTTGGTTATTTCCTCTTCCTGGTGGGAAATGAGAGTTAAATTTGCCCGTCCAGACACCTCCAGCTAGTCTCTCATTGGTTCTCGCTATTCCTGTTCATCCTCCGCAGAAATTGCAAACTGGGCCAAACAGGAGGTTAAAGGGACTGACTCTCCAAGTGGGGAGAGTGTTAGTAAAGCGTCTGGAATGTTGCACCCGAGTACCAGGGGAGGAAAATTGAGACATATTTGAACACGTCTCCCATTCACATGGTTGATCATACACTGGGTTCCACATGCATGTTTTAGCTGAAGGAAGAATACCTTAAACCTGGAGAGTTGAGACCCGTGGAATGGGTACCATGCAATATGACTTCAAAGGGTCTTCATTTGCTCTCCGAACCTCTCCAATCCTATCACTGCTGCGTTTATGCCCCTGTACACATGCTTGATTCTCTTTCGGAGACATAGCAATCCATAGGTTTTAAGATACTTACTAGTCAGGTACATTCTTAGGTGTTTAATATGCGGTGTTGAGTCCATTTCGTTGAGCAAGGAGTAGCTCTTGTCTATTCCATATTTGACTTAAGGAACTTTATCTGTGCTCATTTCAATCTCTGGTTTTATGCAGCACCCCAACTCACCTTTCCCCTTAAGCAAGCATAAGTTGGTTTTCTAAATTTGAGACCCTGTTCTGTTTTGGAATGCAGTTCCTGTGTAGCCAAGTTTACATTCCGTGTATTAGTGATATCTTATGATGTTTCTTTTTCTGTGTGACTTATTTCAATTAGAATCATCGTACCTGAATCCACTCATTATGCTGCTATGGGCCTGATGACATAGATTTCATTGCTGAGTGATACTGCATTGTACGTAAGTACCACAAGTTCTTTATCCATTTTTCACTTTCTGTGATATTGAACTTTTACGGTAAACGAGGTTCTTGTATATGGAGGCGTCCCAAACTTTGGGGTGGCTGTGTCTTTTTGATTTTAATTTCCCTAAGCTATAGGACCATAAGTGGAAGTGCCCTAGGCTCTGTTGCTTTGTTTTTTAGATGTTTCAGGAAACACCATACACTTCTCCCGAGTGGTTGTTGGCAATTTACATCCCGCCCATCAGCATAACAAGGCTCCCAGTTCTCCATGGCCTGTCCTGCCTTTCTGGATTTTACACTTTTTTCAGATGGCCCTTTTGACCGGGGGGGAAGTGAGACTTCATTGTAGTGCAGATTTCCTTTGCAAGCTTGCTTGGTTGGCCAAAAAGGGCGTATGCGTTTTTTCCTGAATATATTCAGGAAAGAACGCATACGCCCATTTTGGCCAAGTGCATCATTGTGGACGTTCTGCCTCTTTTCCTATGCTTTCAATGCAATTCCAGTCTACCTCCTGAAATTGGTTTCCTGCAATTCTGCCCCGCTTTCAAGTCCTCTTGGCAGCCTTACTTCAGTCTATTTTTGGACGATAGCTGTCATTTATAACTCTGCAGGTTTGTGAATTACAGTGCCCCTGAGCTCCTTTCTTCAATTCGCTTTCTTTTGAGCTGGCCGCAACACCGCAGGATGGCTTCAGGCCCTAATCTGGTTCCGGTGCGGCACGCTGAGCCTTTGGTTATTTCCTCTTCCTGGTGGGAAATGAGAGTTAAATTTGCCCGTCCAGACACCTCCAGCTAGCCTCTCATTGGTTCTCGCTATTCCTGTTCATCTTCCGCAGAAATTGCAAACTGGGCCAAACAGGAGGTTAAAGGCGCTGACTCTCCAAGTGGGGAGAGTGTTAGTAAGCGTCTGGAATGTTGCACCCGAGTACCAGGGGAGGAAAGCTGAGACATATTTGAACACGTCTCCCGTTCACATGGTTGATCATACTTGGGTTCCACATGCATGTTTTAGCTGAAGGAAGAATACCTTAAACCTGGAGAGTTGAGACCCGTGTAATGGGTACCATGCAATATGACTTCAAAGGGTCTTCATTTGCTCACCGAACCTCTCCAATCCTATCACTGCTGTGTTTATGCCCCTGTACACATGCTTGATTCTCTTTCGGAGACATAGCAATCCATAGGTTTTAAGATACTTACTAGTCAGGTACATTCTTAGGCGTTTAATATGCGGTGTTCAGTCCATTTCGTTGAGCAAGGAGTAGCTCTTGTCTATTCCATATTTGACTTAAGGAACTTTATCTGTGCTCATTTCAATCTCTGGTTTTATGCAGCACCCCAACTCACCTTTACCCTTAAGCAAGCATAAGTTAGTTTTCTAAATTTGAGACCCTGTTCTGTTCTGTAATTCAGTTCCTGTGTAGCCAAGTTTACATTCCGTGTATTACTGATATCTTATGATGTTTCTTTTTCTGTGTGACTTATTTCAGTTAGAATCATCATACCTGAATCCACTCATTGTGATGCTAAGGGCCTGATGACATAGATTTCATTGCTGAGTGATATTGCTTTGTAAGTAAATACCACAAGTTCTTTATCCATTTTTCACTTTCTGCGATGTTGAACTTGTACTGTAAACGAGGTTCTTGTAAACAGAGGCGTCCCAAACTTTGGGGTGGCTGTGTCTTTTTGATTTTAATTTCCCTAAGCTATAGAACCATAAGTGGCAGTGCCCTAGGCTCTGTTGCTTTGTTTTTTAGATGTTTCAGGAAACACCATACACTTCTCCCGAGTGTCTGTTGGCAATTTACATCCCGCCCATCAGCATAACAAGGCTCCCAGTTCTCCATGGCCTGTCCTGCCTTTCTGGATTTTACACTTTTTTCAGATGGCCCTTTTGACCGGGGGGAAGTGAGACTTCATTGTAGTGCAGATTTCCTTTGCAAGCTTGCTTGGTTGGCCAAAAAGGGCGTATGCGTTTTTTCCTGAATATATTCAGGAAAAAACGCATACGCCCTTTTTGGCCAAGTGCATCATTGTGGACGTTCTGCCTCTTTTCCTATGCTTTCAATGCAATTCCAGTCTACCTCCTGAAATCGGTTTCCTGCAATTCTGTCCCGCTTTCAAGTCCTCTTGGCAGCCTTACTTCAGTCTATTTTTGGACGATAGCTATCATTTATAACTCTGCAGGTTTGTGAATTACAGTGCCCCTGAGCTCCTTTCTTCAACTCGCTTTCTTGTGACCTGGCCACAACACCGCAGGATGGCTTCAGGCCCTAATCTGGTTCCGGTACGGCACGCTGAGCCTTTGGTTATTTCCTCTTCCTGGTGGGAAATGAGAGTTAAATTTGCCCGTCCAGACACCTCCAGCTAGTCTCTCATTGGTTCTCGCTATTCCTGTTCATCCTCCGCAGAAATTGCAAACTGGGCCAAACAGGAGGTTAAAGGGACTGACTCTCCAAGTGGGGAGAGTGTTAGTAAAGCGTCTGGAATGTTGCACCCGAGTACCAGGGGAGGAAAATTGAGACATATTTGAACACGTCTCCCATTCACATGGTTGATCATACACTGGGTTCCACATGCATGTTTTAGCTGAAGGAAGAATACCTTAAACCTGGAGAGTTGAGACCCGTGGAATGGGTACCATGCAATATGACTTCAAAGGGTCTTCATTTGCTCTCCGAACCTCTCCAATCCTATCACTGCTGCGTTTATGCCCCTGTACACATGCTTGATTCTCTTTCGGAGACATAGCAATCCATAGGTTTTAAGATACTTACTAGTCAGGTACATTCTTAGGTGTTTAATATGCGGTGTTGAGTCCATTTCGTTGAGCAAGGAGTAGCTCTTGTCTATTCCATATTTGACTTAAGGAACTTTATCTGTGCTCATTTCAATCTCTGGTTTTATGCAGCACCCCAACTCACCTTTACCCTTAAGCAAGCATAAGTTGGTTTTCTAAATTTGAGACCCTGTTCTGTTCTGTAATTCAGTCCCTGTGTAGCCAAGTTTACATTCCGTGTATTACTGATATCTTATGATGTTTCTTTTTCTGTGTGACTTACTTCAGTTAGAATCATCATACCTGAATCCACTCATTGTGCTGCTAAGGGCCTGATGACACAGATTTCATTGCTCAGTGATATTGCTTTGTAAGTAAATACCACAACTTCTTTATCCATTTTTCACTTTCTGCAATGTTGAACTTGTACTGTAAACGAGGTTTTTGTAAACAGAGCCGTTCCAAACTTTGGGGTGGCTGTGTCTTTTTGATTTTAATTTCCCTAAGCTATAGGACCATAAGTGGAAGTGCCCTAGGTTCTGTTGCTTTGTTTTTTAGATGTTTCAGGAAACACCATACACTTCTCCCGAGTGGTTGTTGGCAATTTACATCCCGCCCATCAGCATAACAAGGCTCCCAGTTCTCCATGGCCTGTCCTGCCTTTCTGGATTTTACACTTTTTTCAAATGGCCCTTTTGACCGGGGGGAAGTGAGACTTCATTGTAGTGCAGATTTCCTTTGCAAGCTTGCTTGGTTGGCCAAAAAGTGCGTATGAGTTTTTTCCTGAATATATTCAGGAAAAAACTCATACGCACTTTTTGGCCAAGTGCATCATTGTGGACGTTCTGCCTCTTTTCCTATGCTTTCAATGCAATTCCAGTCTACCTCCTGAAATCGGTTTCCTGCAATTCTGCCCCGCTTTCAAGTCCTCTTGGCAGCCTTACTTCAGTCTATTTTTGGACGATAGCTGTCATTTATAACTCTGCAGGTTTGTGAATTACAGTGCCCCTGAGCTCCTTTCTTCAACTCGCTTTCTTTTGAGCTGGCCGCAACACCGCAGGATGGCTTCAGGCCCTAATCTGGTTCTGCTACGGCACGCTGAGCCTTTGGTTATTTCCTCTTCCTGGTGGGAAATGAGAGTTAAATTTGCCCGTCCAGACACCTCCAGCTAGCCTCTCATTGGTTCTCGCTATTCCTGTTCATCTTCCGCAGAAATTGCAAACTGGGCCAAACAGGAGGTTAAAGGCGCTGACTCTCCAAGTGGGGAGAGTGTTAGTAAAGCATCTGGAATGTTGCACCCGAGTACCAGGGGAGGAAAACTGAGACATATTTGAACACGTCTCCCATTCACATGGTTGATCATACTTGGGTTCCACATGCATGTTTTAGCTGAAGGAAGAATACCTTAAACCTGGAGAGTTGAGACCCGTGTAATGGGTACCATGCAATATGACTTCAAAGGGTCTTCATTTGCTCACCGAACCTCTCCAATCCTATCACTGCTGTGTTTATGCCCCTGTACACATGCTTGATTCTCTTTCGGTGACATAGCAATCCATAGGTTTTAAGATACTTACTAGTCAAGTACATTCTTAGGCGTTTAATATGCGGTGTTGAGTCCATTTCGTTGAGCAAGGAGTAGCTCTTGTCTATTCCATATTTGACTTAAGGAACTTTATCTGTGCTCATTTCAATCTCTGGTTTTATGCAGCACCCCAACTCACCTTTCCCCTTAAGCAAGCATAAGTTGGTTTTCTAACTTTGAGACACTGTTCTGTTCTGTAATTCAGTTCCTGTGTAGCCAAGTTTACATTCCGTGTATTACTGATATCTTATGATGTTTCTTTTTCTGTGTGACTTATTTCAGTTAGAATCATCATACCTGAATCCACTCATTGTGATGCTAAGGGCCTGATGACATAGATTTCATTGCTGAGTGATATTGCTTTGTAAGTAAATACCACAACTTCTTTATCCATTTTTCACTTTCTGCGATGTTGAACTTGTACTGTAAACGAGGTTCTTGTAAACAGAGGCGTCCCAAACTTTGGGGTGGCTGTGTCTTTCTGATTTTAATTTCCCTAATCTATAGGACCATAAGTGGCAGTGCCCTAGGCTCTGTTGCTTTGTTTTTTAGATGTTTCAGGAAACACCATACACTTCTCCCGAGTGGTTGTTGGCAATTTACATCCCGCCCATCAGCATAACAAGGCTCCCAGTTCTCCATGGCCTGTCCTGCCTTTCTGGATTTTACACTTTTTTCAGATGGCCCTTTTGACCAGGGGGAAGTGAGACTTCATTGTAGTGCAGATTTCCTTTGCAAGCTTGCTTGGTTGGCCAAAAAGGGCGTATGCGTTTTTTCCTGAATATATTCAGGAAAAAACTCATACGCCCTTTTTGGCCAAGTGCATCATTGTGGACGTTCTGCCTCTTTTCCTATGCTTTCAATGCAATTCCAGTCTACCTCCTGAAATCGGTTTCCTGCAATTCTGCCCCGCTTTCAAGTCCTCTTGGCAGCCTTACTTCAGTCTATTTTTGGACGATAGCTGTCATTTATAACTCTGCAGGTTTGTGAATTACAGTGCCCCTGAGCTCCTTTCTTCAACTCGCTTTCTTTTGAGCTGGCCGCAACACCTCAGGATGGCTTCAGGCCCTAATCTGGTTCCGGTACGGCATGCTGAGCCTTTGGTTATTTCCTCTTCCTGGTGGGAAATGAGAGTTAAATTTGCCCGTCCAGACACCTCCAGCTAGCCTCTCATTGGTTCTCGCTATTCCTGTTCATCTTCCGCAGAAATTGCAAACTGGGCCAAACAGGAGGTTAAAGGCGCTGACTCTCCAAGTGGGGAGAGTGTTAGTAAAGCGTCTGGAATGTTGCACCCGAGTACCAGGGGAGGAAAACTGAGACATATTTGAACACGTCTCCCGTTCACATGGTTGATCATACTTGGGTTCCACATGCATGTTTTAGCTGAAGGAAGAATACCTTAAACCTGGAGAGTTGAGACCCGTGTAATGGGTACCATGCAATATGATTTCAAAGGGTCTTCATTTGCTCACCGAACCTCTCCAATCCTATCACTGCTGCGTTTATGCCCCTGTACACATTCTTGATTCTCTTTTGGAGAAATAGCAATCCATAGGTTTTAAGATACTTACTAGTCAGGTACATTCTTAGGCGTTTAATATGCGGTGTTGAGTCCATTTCGTTGAGCAAGGAGTAGCTCTTGTCTATTCCATATTTGACTTAAGGAACTTTATCTGTGCTCATTTCAATATCTGGTTTTATGCAGCACCCCAACTCACCTTTACCCTTAAGCAAGCATAAGTTGGTTTTCTAAATTTGAGACCCTGTTCTGTTCTGTAATTCAGTTCCTATGTAGCCAAGTTTACATTCCGTGTATTACTGATATCTTATGATGTTTCTTTTTCTGTGTGACTTATTTCAGTTAGAATCATCATACCTGAATCCACTCATTGTGATGCTAAGGGCCTGATGACATAGATTTCATTGCTGAGTGATATTGCTTTGTAAGTAAATACCACAACTTCTTTATCCATTTTTCACTTTCTGCGATGTTGAACTTGTACTGTAAACGAGGTTCTTGTAAACAGAGGCGTCCCAAACTTTGGGGTGGCTGTGTCTTTCTGATTTTAATTTCCCTAAGCTATAGGACCATAAGTGGCAGTGCCCTAGGCTCTGTTGCTTTGTTTTTTAGATGTTTCAGGAAACACCATACACTTCTCCCGAGTGTCTGTTGGCAATTTACATCCCGCCCATCAGCATAACAAGGCTCCCAGTTCTCCATGGCCTGTCCTGCCTTTCTGGATTTTACACTTTTTTCAGATGGCCCTTTTGACTGGGGGGAAGTGAGACTTCATTGTAGTGCAGATTTCCTTTGCAAGCTTGCTTGGTTGGCCAAAAAGGGCGTATGCGTTTTTTCCTGAATATATTCAGGAAAAAACGCATACGCCCTTTTTGGCCAAGTGCATCATTGTGGACGTTCTGCCTCTTTTCCTATGCTTTCAATGCAATTCCAGTCTACCTCCTGAAATCGGTTTCCTGCAATTCTGCCCCGCTTTCAAGTCCTCTTGGCAGCCTTACTTCAGTCTATTTTTGGACGATAGCTGTCATTTATAACTCTGCAGGTTTGTGAATTACAGTGCCCCTGAGCTCCTTTCTTCAACTCGCTTTCTTGTGACCTGGCCGCAACACCGCAGGATGGCTTCAGGCCCTAATCTGGTTCCGGTACGGCACGTTGAGCCTTTGGTTATTTCCTCTTCCTGGTGGGAAATGAGAGTTAAATTTGCCCGTCCAGACACCTCCAGCTAGCCTCTCATTGGTTCTCGCTATTCCTGTTCATCTTCCGCAGAAATTGCAAACTGGGCCAAACAGGAGGTTAAAGGCGCTGACTCTCCAAGTGGGGAGAGTGTTAGTAAAGCATCTGGAATGTTGCACCCGAGTACCAGGGGAGGAAAACTGAGACATATTTGAACACGTCTCCCATTCACATGGTTGATCATACTTGGGTTCCACATGCATGTTTTAGCTGAAGGAAGAATACCTTAAACCTGGAGAGTTGAGACCCGTGTAATGGGTACCATGCAATATGACTTCAAAGGGTCTTCATTTGCTCACCGAACCTCTCCAATCCTATCACTGCTGCGTTTATGCCCCTGTACACATGCTTGATTCTCTTTCGGAGACATAGCAATCCATAGGTTTTAAGATACTTACTAGTCAGGTACATTCTTAGGCGTTTAATATGCGGTGTTGAGTCCATTTCGTTGAGCAAGGAGTAGCTCTTGTCTATTCCATATTTGACTTAAGGAACTTTATCTGTGCTCATTTCAATCTCTGGTTTTATGCAGCAACCCAACTCACCTTTACCCTTAAGCAAGCATAAGTTGGTTTTCTAAATTTGAGACCCTGTTCTGTTCTGTAATTCAGTTCCTGTGTAGCCAAGTTTACATTCCGTGTATTACTGATATCTTATGATGTTTCTTTTTCTGTGTGACTTATTTCAGTTAGAATCATCATACCTGAATCCACTCATTGTGATGCTAAGGGCCTGATGACATAGATTTCATTGCTGAGTGATACTGCATTGTACGTAAGTACCACAAGTTCTTTATCCATTTTTCACTTTCTGCGATGTTGAACTTGTACTGTAAACGAGGTTCTTGTAAACAGAGGCGTCCCAAACTTTGGGGTGGCTGTGTCTTTTTGATTTTAATTTCCCTAAGCTATAGGACCATAAGTGGCAGTACCCTAGGCTCTGTTGCTTTGTTTTTTAGATGTTTCAGGAAACACCATACACTTCTCCCGAGTGTCTGTTGGCAATTTACATCCCGCCCATCAGCATAACAAGGCTCCCAGTTCTCCATGGCCTGTCCTGCCTTTCTGGATTTTACACTTTTTTCAGATGGCCCTTTTGACCGAGAGGAAGTGAGACTTCATTGTAGTGCAGATTTCCTTTGCAAGCTTGCTTGGTTTGCCAAAAAGGGCGTATGCGTTTTTTCCTGAATATATTCAGGAAAAAACGCATACGCCCTTTTTGGCCAAGTGCATCATTGTGGACGTTCTGCCTCTTTTCCTATGCTTTCAATGCAATTCCAGTCTACCTCCTGAAATCGGTTTCCTGCAATTCTGCCCCGTTTTCAAGTCGTCTTGGCAGCCTTACTTCAGTCTATTTTTGGACGATAGCTGTCATTTATAACTCTGCAGGTTTGTGAATTACAGTGCCCCTGAGCTCCTTTTTTCAACTCGTTTTCTTGTGACCTGGCCGCAACACCGCAGGATGGCTTCATGCCCTAATCTGGTTCCGGCACGGCCCGCTGAGCCTTTGGTTAATTCCTCTTCCTGGTGGGAAATGAGAGTTAAATTTGCCCGTCCAGACACCTCCAGCTAGCCTCTCATTGGTTCTCGCTATTCCTGTTCATCTTCCGCAGAAATTGCAAACTGGGCCAAACAGGAGGTTAAAGGGACTGACTCTCCAAGTCGGGAGAGTGTTAGTAAAGCGTCTGGAATGTTTCACCCGAGTACCAGGGGAGGAAAACTGAGACATATTTGAACACGGCTCCCGTTCACATGGTTGATCATACTCTAGGTTCCACATGCATGTTTTAGCTGAAGGAAGAATACCTTAAACCTGGGTAGTTGAAACCCGTGGAATGGGTACCATGCAATATGACTTCAAAGGGTCTTCATTTGCTCACCGAACCTCTCCAATCCTATCACTGCTGCGTTTATGCCCCTGTACACATGCTTGATTCTCTTTTCTAGACATAGCAATCCATAGGTTTTAAGATACTTACTAGTCAGGTACATTCTTAGGCGTTTAATATGGGGTGTTGAGTCCATTTCGTTGAGCAAGGAGTAGCTCTTGTCTATTCCATATTTGGCTTAAGGAACTTTATCTGTGCTCATTTCAATCTCTGGTTTTATGCAGCACCCCAACTCACCTTTACCCTTAAGCAAGCATAAGTTGGTTTTCTAAATTTGAGACCCTGTTCTGTTTTGGAATGCAGTTCCTGTGTAGCCAAGTTTACATTCCGTGTATTAGTGATATCTTATGATGTTTCTTTTTCTGTGTGACTTATTTCAGTTAGAATCATCGTACCTGAATCCACTCATTATGCTGCTACGGGCCTGATGACATAGATTTCATTGCTGAGTGATACTGCATTGTACGTAAGTACCACAAGTTCTTTATCCATTTTTCACTTTCTGTGATGTTGAACTTGTACTGTAAATGAGGTTCTTGTAAACAGAGGCGTCCCAAACTTTGGGGTGGCTGTGTCTTTTTGATTTTAATTTCCCTAAGCTATAGGACCATAAGTGGAAGTGCCCTAGGTTCTGTTGCTTTGTTTTTTAGATGTTTCAGGAAACACCATACACTTCTCCCGAGTGTCTGTTGGCAATTTACATCCCGCCCATCAGCATAACAAGGCTCCCAGTTCTCCATGGCCTGTCCTGCCTTTCTGGATTTTACACTTTTTTCAGATGGCCCTTTTGACCGGGGGGAAGTGAGACTTCATTGTAGTGCAGATTTCCTTTGCAAGCTTGCTTGGTTGGCCAAAAAGGGCGTATGCGTTTTTTCCTGAATATATTCAGGAAAAAACGCATACGCCCTTTTTGGCCAAGTGCATCATTGTGGACGTTCTGCCTCTTTTCCTATGCTTTCAATGCAATTCCAGTCTACCTCCTGAAATCGGTTTCCTGCAATTCTGCCCCGCTTTCAAGTCCTCTTGGCAGCCTTACTTCAGTCTATTTTTGGACGATAGCTGTCATTTATAACTCTGCAGGTTTGTGAATTACAGTGCCCCTGAGCTCCTTTCTTCAACTCGCTTTCTTGTGACCTGGCCGCAACACCGCAGGATGGCTTCAGGCCCTAATCTGGTTCCGGCCCGGCATGCTGAGCCTTTGGTTAATTCCTCTTCCTGGTGGGAAATGAGAGTTAAATTTGCCCGTCCAGACACCTCCAGCTAGCCTCTCATTGGTTCTCGCTATTCCTGTTCATCTTCCGCAGAAATTGCAAACTGGGCCAAACAGGAGGTTAAAGGGACTGACTCTCCCAGTGGGGAGAGTGTTAGTAAAGCATCTGGAATGTTGCACCCGAGTACCAGGGGAGGAAAACTGAGACATATTTGAACACGTCTCCCGATCACATGGTTGATCATACTCTAGGTTCCACATGCATGTTTTAGCTGAAGGAAGAATACCTTAAACCTGGGTAGTTGAAACCCGTGGAATGGGTACCATGCAATATGACTTCAAAGGGTCTTCATTTGCTCACCGAACCTCTCCAATCCTATCACTGCTGCGTTCATGCCCCTGTACACATGCTTGATTCTCTTTCGGAGACATAGCAATCCATAGGTTTTAAGATACTTACTAGTCAGGTACATTCTTAGGCGTTTAATATGGGGTGTTGAGTCCATTTCGTTGAGCAAGGAGTAGCTCTTGTCTATTCCATATTTGGCTTAAGGAACTTTATCTGTGCTCATTTCAATCTCTGGTTTTATGCAGCACCCCAACTCACCTTTACCCTTAAGCAAGCATAAGTTGGTTTTCTAAATTTGAGACCCTCTTCTGTTCTGTAATTCAGTTCCTGTGTAGCCAAGTTTCCATTCCGTGTATTACTGATATCTTATGATGTTTCTTTTTCTGTGTGACTTATTTCAGTTAGAATCATCATACCTGAATCCACTCATTGTGCTGCTAAGGGCCTGATGACACAGATTTCATTGCTGAGTGATATTGCTTTGTAAGTAAATACCACAACTTCTTTATCCATTTTTCACTTTCTGCGATGTTGAACTTGTACTGTAAACGAGGTTCTTGTAAACAGAGCCGTTCCAAACTTTGGGGTGGCTGTGTCTTTTTGATTTTAATTTCCCTAAGCTATAGGACCATAAGTGGCAGTGCCCTAGGCTCTGTTGCTTTGTTTTTTAGATGTTTCAGGAAACACCATACACTTCTCCCGAGTGGTTGTTGGCAATTTACATCCAGCCCATCAGCATAACAAGGCTCCCAGTTCTCCATGGCCTGTCCTGCCTTTCTGGATTTTACACTTTTTTCAGATGGCCCTTTTGACCGGGGGGAAGTGAGACTTCATTGTAGTGCAGATTTCCTTTGCAAGCTTGCTTGGTTGGCCAAAAAGGGCGTATGCGTTTTTTCCTGAATATATTAAGGAAAAAACGCATACGCCCTTTTTGGCCAAGTGCATCATTGTGGACGTTCTGCCTCTTTTCCTATGCTTTCAATGCAATTCCAGTCTACCTCCTGAAATCGGTTTCCTGCAATTCTGCCCCGCTTTCAAGTCCTCTTGGCAGCCTTACTTCAGTCTATTTTTGGATGATAGCTGTCATTTATAACTCTGCAAGTTTGTGAATTACAGTGCCCCTGAGCTCCTTTCTTCAACTCGCTTTCTTGTGACCTGGCCGCAACACCGCAGGATGGCTTCAGGCCCTAATCTGGTTCCGGCCCGGCATGCTGAGCCTTTGGTTAATTCCTCTTCCTGGTGGGAAATGAGAGTTAAATTTGCCCGTCCAGACACCTCCAGCTAGCCTCTCATTGGTTCTCGCTATTCCTTTTCATCTTCCGCAGAAATTGCAAACTGGGCCAAACAGGAGGTTAAAGGGACTGACTCTCCAAGTGGGGAGAGTGTTAGTAAAGCGTCTGGAATGTTGCACCCGAGTACCAGGGGAGGAAAACTGAGACATATTTGAACACGTCTCCCGATCACATGGTTGATCATACTCTAGGTTCCACATGCATGTTTTAGCTGAAGGAAGAATACCTTAAACCTGGGTAGTTGAAACCCGTGGAATGGGTACCATGCAATATGACTTCAAAGGGTCTTCATTTGCTCACCGAACCTCTCCAATCCTATCACTGCTGCGTTTATGCCCCTGTACACATGCTTGATTCTCTTTCGGAGACATAGCAATCCATAGGTTTTAAGATACTTACTAGTCAGGTACATTCTTAGGCGTTTAATATGGGGTGTTGAGTCCATTTCGTTGAGCAAGGAGTAGCTCTTGTCTATTCCATATTTGGCTTAAGGAACTTTATCTGTGCTCATTTCAATCTCTGGTTTTATGCAGCACCCCAACTCACCTTTACCCTTAAGCAAGCATAAGTTGGTTTTCTAAATTTGAGACCCTGTTCTGTTTTGGAATGCAGTTCCTGTGTAGCCAAGTTTACATTCCGTGTATTAGTGATATCTTATGATGTTTCTTTTTCTGTGTGACTTATTTCAGTTAGAATCATCGTACCTGAATCCACTCATTATGCTGCTACGGGCCTGATGACATAGATTTCATTGCTGAGTGATACTGCATTGTACGTAAGTACCACAAGTTCTTTATCCATTTTTCACTTTCTGTGATGTTGAACTTGTACTGTAAATGAGGTTCTTGTAAACAGAGGCGTCCCAAACTTTGGGGTGGCTGTGTCTTTTTGATTTTAATTTCCCTAAGCTATAGGACCATAAGTGGAAGTGCCCTAGGTTCTGTTGCTTTGTTTTTTAGATGTTTCAGGAAACACCATACACTTCTCCCGAGTGTCTGTTGGCAATTTACATCCCGCCCATCAGCATAACAAGGCTCCCAGTTCTCCATGGCCTGTCCTGCCTTTCTGGATTTTACACTTTTTTCAGATGGCCCTTTTGACCGGGGGGAAGTGAGACTTCATTGTAGTGCAGATTTCCTTTGCAAGCTTGCTTGGTTGGCCAAAAAGGGCGTATGCGTTTTTTCCTGAATATATTCAGGAAAAAACGCATACGCCCTTTTTGGCCAAGTGCATCATTGTGGACGTTCTGCCTCTTTTCCTATGCTTTCAATGCAATTCCAGTCTACCTCCTGAAATCGGTTTCCTGCAATTCTGCCCCGCTTTCAAGTCCTCTTGGCAGCCTTACTTCAGTCTATTTTTGGACGATAGCTGTCATTTATAACTCTGCAGGTTTGTGAATTACAGTGCCCCTGAGCTCCTTTCTTCAACTCGCTTTCTTGTGACCTGGCCGCAACACCGCAGGATGGCTTCAGGCCCTAATCTGGTTCCGGCCCGGCATGCTGAGCCTTTGGTTAATTCCTCTTCCTGGTGGGAAATGAGAGTTAAATTTGCCCGTCCAGACACCTCCAGCTAGCCTCTCATTGGTTCTCGCTATTCCTGTTCATCTTCCGCAGAAATTGCAAACTGGGCCAAACAGGAGGTTAAAGGGACTGACTCTCCCAGTGGGGAGAGTGTTAGTAAAGCATCTGGAATGTTGCACCCGAGTACCAGGGGAGGAAAACTGAGACATATTTGAACACGTCTCCCGATCACATGGTTGATCATACTCTAGGTTCCACATGCATGTTTTAGCTGAAGGAAGAATACCTTAAACCTGGGTAGTTGAAACCCGTGGAATGGGTACCATGCAATATGACTTCAAAGGGTCTTCATTTGCTCACCGAACCTCTCCAATCCTATCACTGCTGCGTTCATGCCCCTGTACACATGCTTGATTCTCTTTCGGAGACATAGCAATCCATAGGTTTTAAGATACTTACTAGTCAGGTACATTCTTAGGCGTTTAATATGGGGTGTTGAGTCCATTTCGTTGAGCAAGGAGTAGCTCTTGTCTATTCCATATTTGGCTTAAGGAACTTTATCTGTGCTCATTTCAATCTCTGGTTTTATGCAGCACCCCAACTCACCTTTACCCTTAAGCAAGCATAAGTTGGTTTTCTAAATTTGAGACCCTCTTCTGTTCTGTAATTCAGTTCCTGTGTAGCCAAGTTTCCATTCCGTGTATTACTGATATCTTATGATGTTTCTTTTTCTGTGTGACTTATTTCAGTTAGAATCATCATACCTGAATCCACTCATTGTGCTGCTAAGGGCCTGATGACACAGATTTCATTGCTGAGTGATATTGCTTTGTAAGTAAATACCACAACTTCTTTATCCATTTTTCACTTTCTGCGATGTTGAACTTGTACTGTAAACGAGGTTCTTGTAAACAGAGCCGTTCCAAACTTTGGGGTGGCTGTGTCTTTTTGATTTTAATTTCCCTAAGCTATAGGACCATAAGTGGAAGTGCCCTAGGTTCTGTTGCTTTGTTTTTTAGATGTTTCAGGAAACACCATACACTTCTCCCGAGTGGTTGTTGGCAATTTACATCCCGCCCATCAGCATAACAAGGCTCCCAGTTCTCCATGGCCTGTCCTGCCTTTCTGGATTTTACACTTTTTTCAGATGGCCCTTTTGACCGGGGGGAAGTGAGACTTCATTGTAGTGCAGATTTCCTTTGCAAACTTGCTTGGTTGGCCAAAAAGGGCGTATGCGTTTTTTCCTGAATATATTCAGGAAAAAACGCATACGCCCTTTTTGGCCAAGTGCATCATTGTGGACGTTCTGCCTCTTTTCCTATGCTTTCAATGCAATTCCAGTCTACCTCCTGAAATCGGTTTCCTGCAATTCTGCCCCGCTTTCAAGTCCTCTTGGCAGCCTTACTTCAGTCTATTTTTGGACGATAGCTGTCATTTATAACTCTGCAGGTTTGTGAATTACAGTGCCCCTGAGCTCCTTTCTTCAACTCGCTTTCTTGTGACCTGGCCGCAACACCGCAGGATGGCTTCAGGCCCTAATCTGGTTCCGGCACGGCCCGCTGAGCCTTTGGTTAATTCCTCTTCCTGGTGGGAAATGAGAGTTAAATTTGCCCGTCCAGACACCTCCAGCTAGCCTCTCATTGGTTCTCGCTATTCCTGTTCATCTTCCGCAGAAATTGCAAACTGGGCCAAACAGGAGGTTAAAGGCGCTGACTCTCCAAGTGGGGAGAGTGTTAGTAAAGCGTCTGGAATGTTGCACCCGAGTACCAGGGGAGGAAAACTGAGACATATTTGAACACGGCTCCCGTTCACATGGTTGATCATACTCTAGGTTCCACATGCATGTTTTAGCTGAAGGAAGAATACCTTAAACCTGGAGAGTTGAGACCCGTGGAATGGGTACCATGCAATATGAATTCAAAGGGTCTTCATTTGCTCACCGAACCTCTCCAATCCTATCACTGCTGCGTTTATGCCCGTGTACACATGCTTGATTCTCTTTCGGAGACATAGCAATCCATAGGTTTTAAGATACTTACTAGTCAGGTACATTCTTAGGCGTTTAATATGCGGTGTTGAGTCCATTTCGTTGAGCAAGGAGTAGCTCTTGTCTATTCCATATTTGACTTAAGGAACTTTATCTGTGCTCATTTCAATCTCTGGTTTTATGCAGCACCCCAACTCACCTTTACCCTTAAGCAAGCATAAGTTGGTTTTCTAAATTTGAGACCCTGTTCTGTTCTGTAATTCAGTTCCTGTGTAGCCAAGTTTACATTCCGTGTATTACTGATATCTTATGATGTTTCTTTTTCTGTGTGACTTATTTCAGTTAGAATCATCATACCTGAATCCACTCATTGTGATGCGAAGGGCCTGATGACATAGATTTCATTGCTGAGTGATATTGCTTTGTAAGTAAATACCACAACTTCTTTATCCATTTTTCACTTTCTGCGATGTTGAACTTGTACTGTAAACGAGGTTCTTGTAAACAGAGGTGCCCCAAACTTTGGGGTGGCTGTGTCTTTTTGATTTTAATTTCCCTAAGCTATAGGACCATAAGTGGCAGTGACCTAGGCTCTGTTGCTTTGTTTTTTAGATGTTTCAGGAAACACCATACACTTCTCCCGAGTGGTTGTTGGCAATTTACATCCCGCCCATCACCATAACAAGGCTCCCAGTTCTCCATGGCCTGTCCTGCCTTTCTGGATTTTACACTTTTTTCAGATGGCCCTTTTGACCGGGGGGAAGTGAGACTTCATTGTAGTGCAGATTTCCTTTGCAAGCTTGCTTGGTTGGCCAAAAAGGGCGTATGCGTTTTTTCCTGAATATATTCAGGAAAAAACGCATACGCCCTTTTTGGCCAAGTGCATCATTGTGGACGTTCTGCCTCTTTTCCTATGCTTTCAATGCAATTCCAGTCTACCTCCTGAAATCGGTTTCCTGCAATTCTGCCCCGCTTTCAAGTCCTCTTGGCAGCCTTACTTCAGTCTATTTTTGGACGATAGCTGTCATTTATAACTCTGCAGGTTTGTGAATTACAGTGCCCCTGAGCTCCTTTCTTCAACTCGCTTTCTTGTGACCTGGCCGCAACACCGCAGGATGGCTTCAGGCCCTAATCTGGTTCCGGCCCGGCATGCTGAGCCTTTGGTTAATTCCTCTTCCTGGTGGGAAATGAGAGTTAAATTTGCCCGTCCAGAAACCTCCAGCTAGCCTCTCATTGGTTCTCGCTATTCCTGTTCATCTTCCGCAGAAATTGCAAACTGGGCCAAACAGGAGGTTAAAGGGACTGACTCTCCAAGTCGGGAGAGTGTTAGTAAAGCGTCTGGAATGTTGCACCCGAGTACCAGGGGAGGAAAACTGAGACATATTTGAACACGTCTCCCATTCACATGGTTGATCATACTCTGGGTTCCACATGCATGTTTTAGCTGAAAGAAGAATACCTTAAACATGGAGAGTTGAGAACCGTGGAATGGGTACCATGCAATATGACTTCAAAGGGTCTTCATTTGCTCACCGAACCTCTCCAATCCTATCACTGCTGCGTTTATTCCCTTGTACACATGCTTGATTCTCTTTCGGAGACATAGCAATCCATAGGTTTTAAGATACTTACTAGTCAGGTACATTCTTAGGGGTTTAATATGGGGTTTTGAGTCCATTTCGTTGAGCAAGGAGTAGCTCTTGTCTATTCCATATTTGGCTTAAGGAACTTTATCTGTGCTCATTTCAATCTCTGGTTTTATGCAGCACCCCAACTCACCTTTCCCCTTAAGCAAGCATAAGTTGTCTTTCTAAATTTGAGACCCTGTTCTGTTCTGTAATTCAGTTCCTGTGTAGCCAAGTTTACATTCCGTGTATTACTGATATCTTATGATGTTTCTTTTTCTGTGTGACTTATTTCAGTTAGAATCATCATACCTGAATCCACTCATTGTGCTGCTAAGGGCCTGATGACATAGATTTCATTGCTGAGTGATATTGCTTTGTAAGTGAATACCACAACTTCTTTATCCATTTTTCACTTTCTGCGATTTTGAACTTGTACTGTAAACGAGGTTCTTGTAAACAGAGCCATTCCAAACTTTGGGGAGCTGTGTCTTTTTGATTTTAATTTCCCTAAGCTATAGGACCATAAGTGGAAGTGCCCTAGGCTCTGTTGCTTTGTTTTTTAGATGTTTCAGGAAACACCATACACTTCTCCCGAGTGGTTGTTGGCAATTTACATCCCGCCCTTCAGCATAACAAGGCTCCCAGTTCTCAATGGCCTGTTGCCTTTCTGGATTTTACACTTTTTTCAGATGGCCCTTTTGACCGGGGGGAAGTGAGACTTCATTGTAGTGCAGATTTCCTTTGCAAGCTTGCTTGGTTGGCCAAAAAGGGCGTATGCGTTTTTTCCTGAATATATTCAGGAAAAAACGCATACGCCCTTTTTGGCCAAGTACATCATTGTGGACGTTCTGCCTCTTTTCCTATGCTTTCAATGCAATTCCAGTCTACCTCCTGAAATCGGTTTCCTGCAATTCTGCCCCGCTTTCAAGTCCTCTTGGCAGCCTTACTTCAGTCTATTTTTGGACGATAGCTGTCATTTATAACTCTGCAGGTTTGTGAATTACAGTGCCCCTGAGCTCCTTTCTTCAACTCGCTTTCTTGTGACCTGGCCGCAACACCGCAGGATGGCTTCAGGCCCTAATCTGGTTCCGGCACGGCATGCTGAGCCTTTGGTTAATTCCTCTTCCTGGTGGGAAATGAGAGTTAAATTTGCCCGTCCAGACACCTCCAGCTAGCCTCTCATTGGTTCTCGCTATTCCTGTTCATCTTCCGCAGAAATTGCAAACTGGGCCAAACAGGAGGTTAAAGGGACTGACTCTCCAAGTGGGGAGAGTGTTAGTAAAGCGTCTGGAATGTTGCACCCGAGTACCAGGGGAGGAAAACTGAGACATATTTGAACACGTCTCCCGATCACATGGTTGATCATACTCTGGGTTCCACATGCATGTTTTAGCTGAAGGAAGAATACCTTAAACCTGGGTAGTTGAAACCCGTGGAATGGGTACCATGCAATATGACTTCAAAGGGTCTTCATTTGCTCACCGAACCTCTCCAATCCTATCACTGCTGCGTTTATGCCCCTGTACACATGCTTGATTCTCTTTCGGAGACATAGCAATCCATAGGTTTTAAGATACTTACTAGTCAGGTACATTCTTAGGCGTTTAATATGCGGTGTTGAGTCCATTTCGGTGAGCAAGGAGTAGCTCTTGTCTATTCCATATTTGGCTTAAGGAACTTTATCTGTGCTCATTTCAATCTCTGGTTTTATGCAGCACCCCAACTCACCTTTACCCTTAAGCAAGCATAAGTTGGTTTTCTAAATTTGAGACCCTGTTCTGTTCTGTAATTCAGTTCCTGTGTAGCCAAGTTTACATTCCGTGTATTGCTGATATCTTATGATGTTTCTTTTTCTGTGTGACTTATTTCAGTTAGAATCATCGTACCTGAATCCACTCATTATGCTGCTACGGGCCTGATGACATAGATTTCATTGCTGAGTGATACTGCATTGTACGTAAGTACCACAAGTTCTTTATCCATTTTTCACTTTCTGTGATGTTAAACTTGTACTGTAAACGAGGTTCTTGTAAACAGAGGCGTCCCAAACTTTGGGGTGGCTGTGTCTTTTTGATTTTAATTTCCCTAAGCTATAGGACCATAAGTGGAAGTGCCCTAGGTTCTGTTGCTTTGTTTTTTAGATGTTTCAGGAAACACCATACACTTCTCCCGAGTGGTTGTTGGCAATTTACATCCCACCCATCAGCATAACAAGGCTCCCAGTTCTCCATGGCCTGTCCTGCCTTTCTGGATTTTACACTTTTTTCAGATGGCCCTTTTGACTGGGGGGAAGTGAGACTTCATTGTAGTGCAGATTTCCTTTGCAAGCTTGCTTGGTTGGCCAAAAAGGGCGTATGCGTTTTTTCCTGAATATATTCAGGAAAAAACGCATACGCCCTTTTTGGCCAAGTGCATCATTGTGGACGTTCTGCCTCTTTTCCTATGCTTTCAATGCAATTCCAGTCTACCTCCTGAAATCGGTTTCCTGCAATTCTGCCCTGCTTTCAAGTCCTCTTGGCGGCCTTACTTCAGTCTATTTTTGGACGATAGCTGTCATTTATAACTCTGCAGGTTTGTGAATTACAGTGCCCCTGAGCTCCTTTCTTCAACTCGCTTTCTTTTGAGCTGGCCACAACACCGCAGGATGGGTTCAGGCCCTAATCTGGTTCCGGTACGGCACGCTGAGCCTTTGGTTATTTCTTCTTCCTGGTGGGAAATGAGAGTTAAATTTGCCCGTCCAGACACCTCCAGCTAGCCTCTCATTGGTTCTCGCTATTCCTGTTCATCTTCCGCAGAAATTGCAAAATGGGCCAAACAGGAGGTTAAAGGCGCTGACTCTCCAAGTGGGGAGAGTGTTAGTAAAGCGTCTGGAATGTTGCACCCGAGTACCAGGGGAGGAATACTGAGACATATTTGAACACGTCTCCCGTTCACATGGTTGATCATACTTGGGTTCCACATGCATGTTTTAGCTGAAGGAAGAATACCTTAAACCTGGAAAGTTAAGACCCGTGTAATGGGTACCATGCAATATGACTTCAAAGGGTCTTCATTTGCTCACCGAACCTCTCCAATCCTATGACTGCTGCGTTTATGCCCCTGTACACATGCTTGATTCTCTTTCGGAGACATAGCAATCCATAGGTTTTAAGATACTTACTAGTCAGGTACATTCTTAGGCGTTTAATATGCGGTGTTGAGTCCATTTCGTTGAGCAAGGAGTAGCTCTTGTCTATTCCATATTTGACTTAAGGAACTTTATCTGTGCTCATTTCAATCTCTGGTTTTATGCAGCACCCCAACTCACCTTTACCCTTAAGCAAGCATAAGTTGGTTTTCTAAATTTGAGACCCTGTTCTGTTCTGTAATTCAGTTCCTGTGTAGCCAAGTTTTCATTCCGTGTATTACTGATATCTTATGATGTTTCTTTTTCTGTGTGACTTACTTCAGTTAGAATCATCATACCTGAATCCACTCATTGTGCTGCTAAGGGCCTGATGACACAGATTTCATTGCTGAGTGATATTGCTTTGTAAGTAAATACCACAAGGTCTTTATCCATTTTTCACTTTCTGCGATGTTGAACTTGTACTGTAAACGAGGTTCTTGTAAACAGAGCCATTCCAAACTTTGGGGTGGCTGTGTCTTTTTGATTTTAATTTCCCTAAGCTATAGGACCATAAGTGGAAGTGCCCTAGGCTCTGTTGCTTTGTTTTTTAGATGTTTCAGGAAACACCATACACTTCTCCCGAGTGTCTGTTGGCAATTTACATCCCGCCCATCAGCATAACAAGGCTCCCAGTTCTCCATGGCCTGTCCTGCCTTTCTGTATTTTACACTTTTTTCAGATGGCCCTTTTGACCGGGGGGAAGTGAGACTTCATTGTAGTGCAGATTTCCTTTGCAAGCTTGCTTGGTTGGCCAAAAAGGGCGTATGCGTTTTTTCCTGAATATATTCAGGAAAAAACGCATACGCCCTTTTTGGCCAAGTGCATCATTGTGGACGTTCTGCCTCTTTTCCTATGCTTTCAATGCAATTCCAGTCTACCTCCTGAAATCGGTTTCCTGCAATTCTGCCCCGCTTTCAAGTCCTCTTGGCAGCCTTACTTCAGTCTATTTTTGGACGACAGCTGTCATTTATAACTCTGCAGGTTTGTGAATTACAGTGCCCCTGAGCTCCTTTCTTCAACTCGTTTTCTTGTGACCTGGCCGCAACACCGCAGGATGGCTTCAGGCCCTAATCTGGTTCCGGCCCGGCATGCTGAGCCTTTGGTTAATTCCTCTTCCTGGTGGGAAATGGGAGTTAAATTTGCCCGTCCAGACACCTCCAGCTAGTCTCTCATTGGTTCTCGCTATTCCTGTTCATCCTCCGCAGAAATTGCAAACTGGGCCAAACAGGAGGTTAAAGGGACTGACTCTCCAAGTCGGGAGAGTGTTAGTAAAGCGTCTGGAATGTTGCAGCTGAGTACCAGGGGAGGAAAACTGAGACATATTTGAACACGTCTCCCGTTCACATGGTTGATCATACTCTAGGTTCCACATGCATGTTTTAGCTGGAGGAAGAATACCTTAAACCTGGGTAGTTGAGACCCGTGGAATGGGTACCATGCAATATGACTTCAAAGGGTCTTCATTTGCTCACCGAACCTCTCCAATCCTATCACTGCTGCGTTTATGCCCCTGTACACATGCTTGATTCTCTTTCGGAGACATAGCAATCCATAGGTTTTAAGATACTTACTAGTCAGGTATATTCTTAGGCGTTTAATATGCGGTGTTGAGTCCATTTTGTTGAGCAAGGAGTAGCTCTTGTCTATTCCATATTTGGCTTAAGGAACTTTATCTGTGCTCATTTCAATCTCTGGTTTTATGCAGCACCCCAACTCACCTTTACCCTTAAGCAAGCATAAGTTGTCTTTCTAAATTTGAGACCCTGTTCTGTTCTGTAATTCAGTTCCTGTGTAGCCAAGTTTCCATTCCGTGTATTACTGATATCTGATGATGTTTCTTTTTCTGTGTGACTTATTTCAGTTAAATCATCATACCTGAATCCACTCATTGTGCTGCTAAGGGCCTGATGACATAGATTTCATTGCTGAGTGATATTGCTTTGTAAGTGAATACCACAACTTCTTTATCCATTTTTCACTTTCTGCGATGTTGAACTTGTACTGTAAACGAGGTTCTTGTAAACAGAGCCGTTCCAAACTTTGGGGTGGCTGTGTCTTTTTGATTTTAATTTCCCTAAGTTATAGGACCATACGTGGAAGTGCCCTAGGCTCTGTTGCTTTGTTTTTTAGATGTTTCAGGAAACACCATACACTTCTCCCAAGTATCTGTTGGCAATTTACATCCCGCCCTTCAGCATAACAAGGCTCCCAGTTCTCAATGGCCTGTTGCCTTTCTGGATTTTACACTTTTTTCAGATGGCCCTTTTGACCGGGGGGAAGTGAGACTTCATTGTAGTGCAGATTTCCTTTGCAAGCTTGCTTGGTTGGCCAAAAAGGGCGTATGCGTTTTTTCCTGAATATATTCAGGAAAAAATGCATACGCCCTTTTTGGCCAAGTGCATCATTGTGGACTTTCTGCCTCTTTTCCTATGCTTTCAATGCAATTCCAGTCTACCTCCTGAAATCGGTTTCCTGCAATTCTGCCCCGCTTTCAAGTCCTCTTGGCAGCCTTACTTCAGTCTATTCTTGGACGATAGCTGTCATTTATAACTCTGCAGGTTTGTGAATTACAGTGCCCCTGAGCTCCTTTCTTCAACTCGCTTTCTTGTGACCTGGCCGCAACACCGCAGGCTGGCTTCAGGCCCTAATCTGGTTTCGGCACGGCACGCTGAGCCTTTGGTTATTTCCTCTTCATGGTGGGAAATGAGAGTTAAATTTGCCCGTCCAGACACCTCCAGTTAGCCTCTCATTGGTTCTCGCTATTCCTGTTCATCTTCCGCAGAAATTGCAAACTGGGCCAAACAGGAGGTTAAAGGCACTGACTCTCCAAGTGGGGAGAGTGTTAGTAAAGCGTCTGGAATGTTGCACCCGAGTACCAGGGGAGGAAAACTGAGACATATTTGAACACGTCTCCCGTTCACATGGTTGATCATACTTGGGTTCCACATGCATGTTTTAGCTGAAGGAAGAATACCTTAAACCTGGAGAGTTAAGACCCGTGTAATGGGTACCATGCAATATGACTTCAAAGGGTCTTCATTTGCTCACCGAACCTCTCCAATCCTATCACTGCTGCGTTTATGCCCCTGTACACATGCTTGATTCTCTTTCGGAGACATAGCAATCCATAGGTTTTAAGATACTTACTAGTCAGGTACATTCTTAGGCGTTTAATATGCGGTGTTGAGTCCATTTCGGTGAGCAAGGAGTAGCTCTTGTCTATTCCATATTTGGCTTAAGGAACTTTATCTGTGCTCATTTCAATCTCTGGTTTTATGCAGCACCCCAACTCACCTTTACCCTTAAGCAAGCATAAGTTGGTTTTCTGAATTTGAGACCCTGTTCTGTTCTGTAATTCAGTTCCTGTGTAGCCAAGTTTACATTCCGTGTATTACTGATATCTTATGATGTTTCTTTTTCTGTGTGACTTACTTCAGTTAGAATCATCATACCTGAATCCACTCATTGTGCTGCTAAGGGCCTGATGACACAGATTTCATTGCTGAGTGATATTGCTTTGTAAGTAAATACCACAACTTCTTTATCCATTTTTCACTTTCTGCGATGTTGAACTTGTACTGTAAACGAGGTTCTTGTAAACAGAGCCGTTCCAAACTTTGGGGTGGCTGTGTCTTTTTGATTTTAATTTCCCTAAGCTATAGGACCATAAGTGGAAGTGCCCTAGGTTCTGTTGCTTTGTTTTTTAGATGTTTCAGGAAACACCATACACTTCTCCCGAGTGGTTGTTGGCAATTTACATCCCGCCCATCAGCATAACAAGGCTCCCAGTTCTCCATGTCCTGTCCTGCCTTTCTGGATTTTACCCTTTTTTCAGATGGCCCTTTTGACCGGGGGGAAGTGAGACTTCATTGTAGTGCAGATTTCCTTTGCAAGCTTGCTTGGTTGGCCAAAAAGGGCGTATGCGTTTTTTCCTGAATATATTCAGGAAAAAACGCATACGCCCTTTTTGGCCAAGTGCATCATTGTGGACGTTCTGCCTCTTTTCCTATGCTTTCAATGCAATTCCAGTCTACCTCCTGAAATCGGTTTCCTGCAATTCTGCCCCGCTTTCAAGTCCTCTTGGCAGCCTTACTTCAGTCTATTTTTGGACGATAGTTGTCATTTATAACTCTGCAGGTTTGTGAATTACAGTGCCCCTGAGCTCCTTTCTTCAACTCGCTTTCTTGTGACCTGGCCGCAACACCGCAGGATGGCTTCAGGCCCTAATCTGGTTCCGGTACGGCACGCTGAGCCTTTGGTTATTTCCTCTTCCTGGTGGGAAATGAGAGTTAAATTTGCCCGTCCAGACACCTCCAGCTAGTCTCTCATTGGTTCTCGCTATTCCTGTTCATCTTCCGCAGAAATTGCAAACTGGGCCAAACAGGAGGTTAAAGGCGCTGACTCTCCAAGTGGGGAGAGTGTTAGTAAAGCGTCTGGAATGTTGCACCCGAGTACCAGGGGAGGAAAACTGAGACATATTTGAACACGTCTCCCGTTCACATGGTTGATCATACTTGGGTTCCACATGCATGTTTTAGCTGAAGGAAGAATACCTTAAACCTGGAGAGTTGAGACCCGTGTAATGGGTACCATGCAATATGACTTCAAAGGGTCTTCATTTGCTCACCGAACCTCTCCAATCCTATCACTGCTGCGTTTATGCCCCTGTACACATGCTTGATTCTCTTTTGGAGACATAGCAATCCATAGGTTTTACGATACTTACTAGTCAGGTACATTCTTAGGCGTTTAATATGCGGTGTTGAGTCCATTTCGGTGAGCAAGGAGTAGCTCTTGTCTATTCCATATTTGACTTAAGGAACTTTATCTGTGCTCATTTCAATCTCTGGTTTTATGCAGCACCCCAACTCACCTTTACCCTTAAGCAAGCATAAGTTGGTTTTCTAAATTTGAGACCCTGTTCTGTTCTGTAATTCAGTTCCTGTGTAGCCAAGTTTACATTCCGTGTATTACTGATATCTTATGATGTTTCTTTTTCTGTGTGACTTATTTCAGTTAGAATCATCATACCTGAATCCACTCATTGTGATGCTAAGGGCCTGATGACATAGATTTCATTGCTGAGTGATATTGCTTTGTAAGTAAATACCACAACTTCTTTATCCATTTTTCACTTTCTGCGATGTTGAACTTGTACTGTAAACGAGGTTCTTGTAAACAGAGGCGCCCCAAACTTTGGGGTGGCTGTGTCTTTTTGATTTTAATTTCCCTAAGCTATAGGACCATAAGTGGCAGTGCCCTAGGCTCTGTTGCTTTGTTTTTTAGATGTTTCAGGAAACACCATACACTTCTCCCGAGTGGTTGTTGGCAATTTACATCCCGCCCATCAGCATAACAAGGCTCCCAGTTCTCCATGGCCTGTCCTGCCTTTCTGGATTTTACACTTTTTTCAGATGGCCCTTTTGACCGGGGGGAAGTGAGACTTCATTGTAGTGCAGATTTCCTTTGCAAGCTTGCTTGGTTGGCCAAAAAGGGCGTATGCGTTTTTTCCTGAATATATTCAGGAAAAAACGCATACGCCCTTTTTGGCCAAGTGCATCATTGTGGACGTTCTGCCTCTTTTCCTATGCTTTCAATGCAATTCCAGTCTACCTCCTGAAATCGGTTTCCTGCAATTCTGCCCCGCTTTCAAGTCCTCTTGGCAGCCTTACTTCAGTCTATTTTTGGACGATAGCTGTCATTTATAACTCTGCAGGTTTGTGAATTACAGTGCCCCTGAGCTCCTTTCTTCAACTCGCTTTCTTGTGACCTGGCCGCAACACCGCACGATGGCTTCAGGCCCTAATCTGGTTCCGGCACGGCACGCTGAGCCTTTGGTTAATTCCTCTTCCTGGTGGGAAATGAGAGTTAAATTTGCCCGTCCAGACACCTCCAGCTAGTCTCTCATTGGTTCTCGCTATTCCTGTTCATCTTCCGCAGAAATTGCAAACTGGGCCAAACAGGAGGTTAAAGGCGCTGACTCTCCAAGTGGGGAGAGTGTTAGTAAAGCGTCTGGAATGTTGCACCCGAGTACCAGGGTAGGAAAACTGAGACATATTGGAACACGTCTCCCGATCACATGGTTGATCATACTCTGGGTTCCACATGCATGTTTTAGCTAAAGGAAGAATACCTAAAACCTGGGTAGTTGAAACCCGTGGAATGGGTACCATGCAATATGACTTCAAAGGGTCTTCATTTGCTCACCGAACCTCTCCAATCCTATCACTGCTGCGTTTATGCCCCTGTACACATGCTTGATTCTCTTTCGGAGACATAGCAATCCATAGGTTTTAAGATACTTACTAGTCAGGTACATTCTTAGGCGTTTAATATGGGGTGTTGAGTCCATTTCGTTGAGCAAGGAGTAGCTCTTGTCTATTCCATATTTGGCTTAAGGAACTTTATCTGTGCTCATTTCAATCTCTGGTTTTATGCAGCACCCCAACTCACCTTTCCCCTTAAGCAAGCATAAGTTGGTTTTCTAAATTTGAGACCCTGTTCTGTTTTGGAATTCAGTTCCTGTGTAGCCAAGTTTACATTCCGTGTATTAGTGATATCTTATGATGTTTCTTTTTCTGTGTGACTTATTTCAGTTAGAATCATCGTACCTGAATCCACTCATTATGGTGCTACGGGCCTGATGACATAGATTTCATTGCTGAGTGATACTGCATTGTACGTAAGTACCACAAGTTCTTTATCCATTTTTCACTTTCTGTGATATTGAACTTGTACGGTAAACGAGGTTCCTGTAAACAGAGGCGTCCCAAACTTTGGGGTGGCTGTGTCTTTTTGATTTTAATTTCCCTAAGCTATAGGACCATAAGTGGAAGTGCCCTAGGCTCTGTTGCTTTGTTTTTTAGATGTTTCAGGAAACACCATACACTTTTCCCGAGTGGTTGTTGTTAATTTACATCCCGCCCATCAGCTTAACAAGGCTCCCAGTTATCCATGGCCTGTCCTGCCTTTCTGGATTTTACACTTTTTTCAGATGGCCCTTTTGACTGGGGGGAAGTGAGACTTCATTGTAGTGCAGATTTCCTTTGCAAGCTTGCTTGGTTGGCCAAAAAGGGCGTATGCGTTTTTTCCTGAATATATTCAGGAAAAAACGCATACGCCCTTTTTGGCCAAGTGCATCATTGTGGCGTTCTGCCTCTTTTCCTATGCTTTCAATGCAATTCCAGTCTACCTCCTGAAATCGGTTTCCTGCAATTCTGCCCCGGTTTCAAGTCCTCTTGGCAGCCTTACTTCAGTCTATTTTTGGATGATAGCTGTCATTTATAACTCTGCAGGTTTGCGAATTACAGTGCCCCTGAGCTTCTTTCTTCAACTCGCTTTCTTGTGACCTGGCCGCAACACCGCAGGATGGCTTCAGGCCCTAATCTGGTTCCGGCACGGCACGCTGAGCCTTTGGTTATTTCCTCCTCCTGGTGGGAAATGAGAGTTAAATTTGCCCGTCCAGACACCTCCAGCTAGCCTCTCATTGGTTCTCGCTATTCCTGTTCATCTTCCGCAGAAATTGCAAACTGGGCCAAACAGGAGGTTAAAGGGACTGACTCTCCAAGTCGGGAGAGTGTTAGTAAAGCGTCTGGAATGTTGCACCCGAGTACCAGGGTACGAAAACTGAGACATATTTGAACACGTCTCCCGATCACATGGTTGATCATACTCTAGGTTCCACATGCATGTTTTAGCTGAAGGGAGAATACCTTAAACCTGGGTAGTTGAAACCCGTGGAATGGGTACCATGCAATATGACTTCAAAGGGTCTTCATTTGCTCACCGAACCTCTCCAATCCTATCACTGCTGCGTTTATGCCCCTGTACACATGCATGATTCTCTTTCAGAGACATAGCAATCCATAGGTTTTAAGATACTTACTAGTCAGGTACATTCTTAGGCGTTTAATATGCAGTGTTGAGTCCATTTCGTTGAGCAAGGAGTAGCTCTTGTCTATTCCATATTTGGCTTAAGGAACTTTATCTGTGCTCATTTCAATCTCTGGTTTTATGCAGCACCCCAACTCACCTTTACCCTTAAGCAAGCATAAGGTGGTTTTCTAAATTTGAGACCCTGTTCTGTTCTGTAATTCAGTTCCTGTGTAGCCAAGTTTACATTCCGTGTATTACTGATATCTTATGATGTTTCTTTTTCTGTGTGACTTACTTCAGTTAGAATCATCATACCTGAATCCACTCATTATGCTGCTACGGGCCTGATGACATAGATTTCATTGCTGAGTGATACTGCATTGTACGTAAGTACCACAAGTTCTTTATCCATTTTTCACTTTCTGCGATGTTGAACTTGTACTGTAAACGAGGTTCTTGTAAACAGAGGCGTCCCAAACTTTGGGGTGGCTGTGTCTTTTTGATTTTAATTTCCCTAAGCTATAGGACCATAAGTGGAAGTGCCCTAGGCTCTGTTGCTTTGTTTTTTAGATGTTTCAGGAAACACCATACACTTCTCCCGAGTGTCTGTTGGCAATTTACATCCCGCCCATCAGCATAACAAGGCTCCCAGTTCTCCATGGCCTGTCCTGCCTTTCTGGATTTTACACTTTTTTCAGATGGCCCTTTTGACCGGGGGGAAGTGAGACTTCATTGTAGTGCAGATTTCCTTTGCAAGCTTGCTTGGTTGGCCAAAAAGGGCATATGCGTTTTTTCCTGAATATATTCAGGAAAAAACGCATACGCCCTTTTTGGCCAAGTGCATCATTGTGGACGTTCTGCCTCTTTTCCTATGCTTTCAATGCAATTCCAGTCTACCTCCTGAAATCGGTTTCCTGCAATTCTGCCCCGCTTTCAAGTCCTCTTGGCAGCCTTACTTCAGTCTATTTTTGGACGATAGCTGTCATTTATAACTCTGCAGGTTTGTGAATTACAGTGCCCCTGAGCTCCTTTCTTCAACTCGCTTTCTTTTGAGCTGGCCGCAACACCGCAGGATGGCTTCAGGCCCTAATCTGGTTCCGGCACGGCACGCTGAGCCTTTGGTTATTTCCTCTTCCTGTTGGGAAATGAGAGTTAAATTTGCCCGTCCAGAAACCTCCAGCTAGCCTCTCATTGGTTCTCGCTATTCCTGTTCATCTTCAGCAGAAATTGCAAACTGTGCCAAACAGGAGGTTAAAGGCGCTGACTCTCCAAGTGGGGAGAGTGTTAGTAAAGCGTCTGGAATGTTGCACCCGAGTACCAGGGGAGGAAAACTGAGACATATTTGAACACGTCTCCCATTCACATGGTTGATCATACTCTGGGTTCCACATGCATGTTTTAGCTGAAGGAAGAATACCTTAAACCTGGAGAGTTGAGACCCGTGGAATGGGTACCATGCAATATGACTTCAAAGGGTCTTCATTTGCTCACCGAACCTCTCCAATCCTATCACTGCTGCGTTTATTCCCCTGTACACACGCTTGATTCTCTTTTGGAGACATAGCAATCCATAGGTTTTAAGATACTTACTAGTCAGGTACATTCTTAGGGGTTTAATATGGGGTTTTGAGTCCATTTCGTTGAGCAAGGAGTAGCTCTTGTCTATTCCATATTTGGCTTAAGGAACTTTATCTGTGCTCATTTCAATCTCTGGTTTTATGCAGCACCCCAACTCACCTTTCCCCTTAAGCAAGCATAGGTTGGTTTTCTAAATTTGAGACCCTGTTCTGTTTTGGAATGCAGTTCCTGTGTAGCCAAGTTTACATTCCGTGTATTAGTGATATCTTATGATGTTTCTTTTTCTGTGTGACTTATTTCAGTTAGAATCATCGTACCTGAATCCACTCATTATGCTGCTACGGGCCTGATGACATAGATTTCATTGCTGAGTGATACTGCATTGTACGTAAGTACCACAAGTTCTTTATCCATTTTTCACTTTCTGCGATGTTGAACTTGTACTGTAAACGAGGTTCTTGTAAACAGAGGCGTCCCAAACTTTGGGGTGGCTGTGTCTTTTTGATTTTAATTTCCCTAAGCTATAGGACCATAAGTGGAAGTGCTCTAGGCTCTGTTGCTTTGTTTTTTAGATGTTTCAGGAAACACCATACACTTCTCCCGAGTGTCTGTTGGCAATTTACATCCCGCCCATCAGCATAACAAGGCTCCCAGTTCTCCATGGCCTGTCCTGCCTTTCTGGATTTTACACTTTTTTCAGATGGCCCTTTTGACCGGGGGGAAGTGAGACTTCATTGTAGTGCAGATTTCCTTTGCAAGCTTGCTTGGTTGGCCAAAAAGGGCGTATGCGTTTTTTCCTGAATATATTCAGGAAAAAACGCATACGCCCTTTTTGGCCAAGTGCATCATTGTGGACGTTCTGCCTCTTTTCCTATGCTTTCAATGCAATTCCAGTCTACCTCCTGAAATCGGTTTCCTGCAATTCTGCCCCGCTTTCAAGTCCTCTTGGCAGCCTTACTTCAGAATATTTTTGGACGATAGCTGTCATTTATAACTCTGCAGGTTTGTGAATTACAGTGCCCCTGAGCTCCTTTCTTCAACTCGCTTTCTTTTGAGCTGGCCGCAACACCGCAGGATGGCTTCAGGCCCTAATCTGGTTCCGGTACGGCATGCTGAGCCTTTGGTTATTTCCTCTTCCTGGTGGGAAATGAGAGTTAAATTTGCCCGTCCAGACACCTCCAGCTAGCCTCTCATTGGTCCTCTCTATTCCTGTTCATCTTCCGCAGAAATTGCAAACTGGGCCAAACAGGAGGTTAAAGGGACTGACTCTCCAAGTCGGGAGAGTGTTAGTAAAGCGTCTGGAATGTTGCACCCGAGTACCAGGGGAGGAAAACTGAGACATATTTGAACACGTCTCCCGTTCACATGGTTGATCATACTCTGGGTTCCACATGCATGTTTTAGCTGAAGGAAGAATACCTTAAACCTGGAGAGTTGAGACCCGTGTAATGGGTACCATGCAATATGACTTCAAAGGGTCTTCATTTGCTCACCGAACCTCTCCAATCCTATCACTGCTGCGTTTATGCCCCTGTACACACGCTTGATTCTCTTTTGGAGACATAGCAATCCATAGGTTTTAAGATACTTACTAGTCAGGTACATTCTTAGGCGTTTAATATGGGGTGTTGAGTCCATTTCGTTGAGCAAGGAGTAGCTCTTGTCTATTCCATATTTGGCTTAAGGAACTTTATCTGTGCTCATTTCAATCTCTGGTTTTATGCAGCACCCCAACTCACCTTTACCCTTAAGCAAGCATAAGTTGGTTTTCTAAATTTGAGACCCTGTTCTGTTCTGTAATTCAGTTCCTGTGTAGCCAAGTTTACATTCCGTGTATTACTGATATCTTATGATGTTTCTTTTTCTGTGTGACTTATTTCAGTTAGAATCATCATACCTGAATCCACTCATTGTGCTGCTAAGGGCCTGATGACATAGATTTCATTGCTGAGTGATATTGCTTTGTAAGTGAATACCACAACTTCTTTATCCATTTTTCACTTTCTGCGATGTTGAACTTGTACTGTAAACGAGGTTCTTGTAAACAGAGCCGTTCCAAACTTTGGGGTGGCTGTGTCTTTTTGATTTTAATTTCCCTAAGCTATAGGACCATAAGTGGAAGTGCCCTAGGTTCTGTTGCTTTGTTTTTTAGATGTTTCAGGAAACACCATACACTTCTCCCGAGTGGTTGTTGGCAATTTACATCCCACCCATCAGCATAACAAGGCTCCCAGTTCTCCGTGGCCTGTCCTGCCTTTCTGGATTTTACACTTTTTTCAGATGGCCCTTTTGACTGGGGGGAAGTGAGACTTCATTGTAGTGCAGATTTCCTTTGCAAGTTTGCTTGGTTGGCTAAAAAGGGCGTATGCGTTTTTTCCTGAATATATTCAGGAAAAAACGCATACGCCCTTTTTGGCCAAGTGCATCATTGTGGACGTTCTGCCTCTTTTCCTATGCTTTCAATGCAATTCCAGTCTACCTCCTGAAATCGGTTTCCTGCAATTCTGCCCCGCTTTCAAGTCCTCTTGGCAGCCTTACTTCAGTCTATTTTTGGACGATAGCTGTCATTTATAACTCTGCAGGTTTGTGAATTACAGTGCCCCTGAGCTCCTTTCTTCAACTCGCTTTCTTTTGAGCTGGCCGCAACACCGCAGGATGGCTTCAGGCCCTAATCTGGTTCCGGCACGGCACGCTGAGCCTTTGGTTAATTCCTCTTCCTGGTGGGAAATGAGAGTTAAATTTGCCCGTCTAGACACCTCCCGCTAGCCTCTCATTGGTTCTCGCTATTCCTGTTCATCTTCCGCAGAAATTGCAAACTGTGCCAAACAGGAGGTTAAAGGCGCTGACTCTCCAAGTGGGGAGAGTGTTAGTAAAGCGTCTGGAATGTTGCACCCGAGTACCAGGGGAGGAAAACTGAGACATATTTGAACACGTCTCCCGTTCACATGGTTGATCATACTCTAGGTTCCACATGCATGTTTTAGCTGAAGGAAGAATACCTTAAACCTGGAGAGTTGAGACCCGTGGAATGGGTACCATGCAATATGACTTCAAAGGGTCTTCATTTGCTCACCGAACCTCTCCAATCCTATCACTGCTGCGTTTATGCCCCTGTACACATGCTTGATTCTCTTTCGGAGACATAGCAATCCATAGGTTTTAAGATACTTACTAGTCAGGTACATTCTTAGGCGTTTAATATGCGGTGTTGAGTCCATTTCGTTGAGCAAGGAGTAGCTCTTGTCTATTCCATATTTGGCTTAAGGAACTTTATCTGTGCTCATTTCAATCTCTGGTTTTATGCAGCACCCCAACTCACCTTTCCCCTTAAGCAAGCATAAGTTGGTTTTCTAAATTTGAGACCCTGTTCTGTTCTGTAATTCAGTTCCTGTGTAGCCAAGTTTACGTTCCGTGTATTACTGATATCTTATGATGTTTCTTTTTCTGTGTGACTTATTTCAGTTAGAATCATCATACCTGAATCCACTCATTATGCTGCTACGGGCCTGATGACATAGATTTCATTGCTGAGTGATACTGCATTGTACGTAAGTACCAGAAGTTCTTTATCCATTTTTCACTTTCTGCGATGTTGAACTTGTACTGTAAACGAGGTTCTTGTAAACAGAGCCGTTCCAAACTTTGGGGTGGCTGTGTCTTTTTGATTTTAATTTCCCTAAGCTATAGGACCATAAGTGGAAGTGCCCTAGGTTCTGTTGCTTTGTTTTTTAGATGTTTCAGGAAACACCATACATTTCTCCCAAGTGTCTGTTGGCAATTTACATCCCGCCCATCAGCATAACAAGGCTCCCAGTTCTCCATGGCCTGTCCTGCCTTTCTGGATTTTACACTTTTTTCAGATGGCCCTTTTGACCGCGGGGAAGTGAGACTTCATTGTAGTGCAGATTTCCTTTGCAAGCTTGCTTGGTTGGCCAAAAAGGGCGTATGCGTTTTTTCCTGAATATATTCAGGAAAAAACGCATACGCCCTTTTTGGCCAAGTGCATCATTGTGGACGTTCTGCCTCTTTTCCTATGCTTTCAATGCAATTCCAGTCTACCTCCTGAAATCGGTTTCCTGCAATTCTGCCCCGCTTTCAAGTCCTCTTGGCAGCCTTACTTCAGTCTATTTTTGGACGATAGCTGTCATTTATAACTCTGCAGGTTTGTGAATTACAGTGCCCCTGACCTCCTTTCTTCAACTCGCTTTCTTGTGAGCTGGCCGCAACACCGCAGGATGGCTTCAGGCCCTAATCTGGTTCCGGCACGGCACGCTGAGCCTTTGGTTATTTCCTCTTCCTGGTGGGAAATGAGAGTTAAATTTGCCCGTCCAGACACCTCCAGCTAGACTCTCATTGGTTCTCGCTATTCCTGTTCATCTTCCACAGAAATTGCAAACTGGGCCAAACAGGAGGTTAAAGGCGCTGACTCTCCAAGTCGGGAGAGTGTTAGTAAAGCGTCTGGATGTTGCACCCGAGTACCAGGGTACGAAAACTGAGACATATTTGAACACGTCTCCCGATCACATGGTTGATCATACTCTAGGTTCCACATGCATGTTTTAGCTGAAGGAAGAATACCTTAAACCTGGAGAGTTGAGACCCGTGTAATGGGTACCATGCAATATGACTTCAAAGGGTCTTCATTTGCTCACCGAACCTCTCCAATCCTATCACTGCTGCGTTTATGCCCCTGTACACATGCTTGATTCTCTTTCGGAGACATAGCAATCCATAGGTTTTAAGATACTTACTAGTCAGGTACATTCTTAGGCATTTAATATGGGGTGTTGAGTCCATTTCGTTGAGCAAGGAGTAGCTCTTGTCTATTCCATATTTGGCTTAAGGAACTTTATCTGTGCTCATTTCAATCTCTGGTTTTATGCAGCACCCCAACTCACCTTTACCCTTAAGCAAGAATATGTTGGTTTTCTAAATTTGAGACCCTGTTCTGTTCTGTAATTCAGTTCCTGTGTAGCCAAGTTTAAATTCCGTGTATTACTGATATCTTATGATGTTTCTTTTTCTGTGTGACTTATTTCAGTTAGAATCATCATACCTGAATCCACTCATTGTGCTGCTAAGGGCCTGATGACACAGATTTCATTGCTGAGTGATATTGCTTTGTAAGTAAATACCACAAGTTCTTTATCCATTTTTCACTTTCTGCGATGTTGAACTTGTACTGTAAACGAGGTTCTTGTAAACAGAGCCGTTCCAAACTTTGGGGTGGCTGTGTCTTTTTGATTTTAATTTCCCTAAGCTATAGGACCATAAGTGGAAGTGCCCTAGGTTCTGTTGCTTTGTTTTTTAGATGTTTCAGGAAACACCATACACTTCTCCCGAGTGGTTGTTGGCAATTTACATTCCGCCCATCAGCATAACAAGGCTCCCAGTTCTCCATGGCCTGTCCTGCCTTTCTGGATTTTACACTTTTTTCAGATGGCCCTTTTGACCGGGGGGAAGTGAGACTTCATTGTAGTGCAGATTTCCTTTGCAAGCTTGCTTGGTTGGCCAAAAAGGGCGTATGCGTTTTTTCCTGAATATATTCAGGAAAAAACGCATACGCCCTTTTTGGCCAAGTGCATCATTGTGGACGTTCTGCCTCTTTTCCTATGCTTTCAATGCAATTCCAGTCTACCTCCTGAAATCGGTTTCCTGCAATTCTGCCCCGCTTTCAAGTCCTCTTGGCAGCCTTACTTCAGTCTATTTTTGGACGATAGCTGTCATTTATAACTCTGCAGGTTTGTGAATTACAGTGCCCCTGAGCTCCTTTCTTCAACTCGCTTTCTTTTGAGCTGGCCGCAACACTGCAGGATGGCTTCAGGCCCTAATCTGGTTCCGACACGGCACGCTGATCCTTTGGTTATTTCCTCTTCCTGGTGGGAAATGAGAGTTAAATTTGCCCGTCCAGACACCTCCAGCTAGTCTCTCATTGGTTCTCGCTATTCCTGTTCATCTTCCGCAGAAATGGCAAACTGGGCCAAACAGGAGGTTAAAAGCGCTGACTCTCCAAGTCGGGAGAGTGTTAGTAAAGCATCTGGAATGTTGCACCCGAGTACCAGGTACGAAAACTGAGACATATTTGAACAAGTCTCCCGATCACATGGTTGATCATACTCTCGGTTCCACATGCATGTTTTAGCTGAAGGAAGAATACCTTAAACCTGGAGAGTTAAGACCCGTGTAATGGGTACCATGCAATATGACTTCAAAGGGTCTTCATTTGCTCACCGAACCTCTCCAATCCTATCACTGCTGCGTTTATGCCCCTGTACACATGCTTGATTCTCTTTCGGAGACATAGCAATCCATAGGTTTTAAGATACTTACTAGTCAGGTACATTCTTAGGCGTTTAATATGCGGTGTTGAGTCCATTTCGTTGAGCAAGGAGTAGCTCTTATCTATTCCATATTTGACTTAAGGAACTTTATCTGTGCTCATTTCAATCTCTGGTTTTATGCAGCACCCCAACTCACCTTTCCCCTTAAGCAAGCATAAGTTGGTTTTCTAAATTTGAGACCCTGTTCTGTTCTGTAATTCAGTTCCTGTGTAGCCAAGTTTACATTCCGTGTATTACTGATATCTTATGATGTTTCTTTTTCTGTGTGACTTATTTCAGTTAGAATCATCATAGCTGAATCCACTCATTGTGCTGCTAAGGGCCTGATGACACAGATTTCATTGCTGAGTGATATTGCTTTGTAAGTAAATACCACAACTTCTTTATCCATTTTTCACTTTCTGCGATGTTGAACTTGTACTGTAAACGAGGTTCTTGTAAACAGAGCCTTTCCAAACTTTGGGGTGGCTGTGTCTTTTTGATTTTAATTTCCCTAAGCTATAGGACCATAAGTGGAAGTGCCCTAGGTTCTGTTGCTTTGTTTTTTAGATGTTTCAGGAAACACCATACACTTCTCCCGAGTGGTTGTTGGCAATTTACATCCCGCCCATCAGCATAACAAGGCTCCCAGTTCTCCATGGCCTGTCCTGCCTTTCTGGATTTTACACTTTTTTCAGATGGCCCTTTTGACCGGGGGGAAGTGAGACTTCATTGTAGTGCAGATTTCCTTTGCAAGCTTGCTTGGTTGGCCAAAAAGGGCGTATGCGTTTTTTCCTGAATATATTCAGGAAAAAACGCATACGCCCTTTTTGGCCAAGTGCATCATTGTGGACGTTCTGCCTCTTTTCCTATGCTTTCAATGCAATTCCAGTCTAGCTACTGAAATCAGTTTCCTGCAATTCTGACCCGCTTTCAAGTCCTCTTGGCAGCCTTACTTCAGTCTATTTTTGGACGATACCTGTCATTTATAACTCTGCAGGTTTGTGAATTACAGTGCCCCTGAGCTCCTTTCTTCAACTCGCTTTCTTGTGAGCTGGCCTCAACACCGCAGGATGGCTTCAGGCCCTAATCTGGTTCCGGCACGGCACGCTGAGCCTTTGGTTATTTCCACTTCCTGGTGGGAAATGAGAGTTAAATTTGCCCATCCAGACACCTCCAGCTAGTCTCTCATTGGTTCTCGCTATT